>NW_006399976.1:1334978-1340112 GCF_000299155.1 Elephantulus edwardii
TAAAAATACTTTAAAAATGTTTAAAAAGTATTTACAATTAATAAATCATTATAAAGACAAAATTCAATTATTCTATTTCCAGCCTTATTTCTATCACCAAGCCCATATTTTCCCAACTACTTTTCCTTCTTCACGGTTCCAACTTTCACTTTCCAGTTACTAATTATTAATACAAACTTGCTTGCTGACAGTGAGGAGGACTTGAGCACTTGTTGCAGAAGATCAAAGAATGTAGCCATCATTATGAATTGCATCTCAATGTCAAGAAAGCAAAGATTCTTGCCATTGGACCAACAGGAAGAAGAGGAGATTGAAACTGTCAACAGCTTCATCGTGCTTGGATCCACAATTAACAACTTTGTTACCAGCAGTCAGGAAATAAGGAGATACATTGCACTGGGAGAATCTGCAGTTAGGGACCTCTCCAAATTATTGAGGAGTAATGATGTTGGTTTAAGAACTAAGCTGTGTCTGAGTCAAGCCATGGTTTTTCTGATCACTTGCTGTACATCTGAGAGCTGGACAATGAATAAGGATGACAGAAGAATTGTTGGAGAAGAGTGCTGAACATTCCATGTCCTGACAAATTAACAAACAGTCTTTGAGAGAGTGTAGCCAGCATGCTCTTTGGAGGCAAGGATGCTGAGCCTCCACCTCACGTACGCTGGGCATGTTGCTAGGAATGGCTATTCCATGGAGAGAGAGACATAACGCTTGGTGGAGTGTTGACAAAGGACAGGAAGACCCTCTACCAGGGGGATTGACACGGTTACTGCTGCTACGGGCTCTAGTGTGTCAGGAAGTGTGAAGATGGCATAGAATAGGACAGGGCTCAGATCTGTTGTTCATAGTGCCGCTGTGAGTCATATTCCACTTGATGGCACCTAACAATAACAACAACAACAACAACATTCAGTCTGTGTGATGAGCACATAATCTGAGAAACTGAACTATCTGAAGAAGAATTCAACATCAGGACTGGAGGAAGTCTCATTACCAGTTTGTAGTATGCAGATGACACAACCTTGACCACTGAAAACAAAGGACACTTGAAGCACTTAATGATGAAGACCAAAGACCTCAATATGGTTTATACTGTAACATAAAGATTTCAAAAATCCTCGTAACTGGACCAACAAGAAATATCATGCTAATATCATGAGACACCCAGTTTCTCATCTGTGTTCCTAGGAGAAGCCATGCCAATTAAATAAACAAATGCTATTGTTTTGAGATAATGGAAAAGTTTGATCCCCCCACACACACACACTTTATTTTATGTTGGTTGGCATCAAAGGTTTATTTTTTAACTATTATAAATATCCTGCTGTGGGTCACTTGTTTTTAGAAACGAAATTATCTCCCTGCATGTATGTAAAATGACTGGTAGGAATAAAACTTAGCTTTCCATTTCTTTGAGTTTTGATTATTTTTTTTAATGTTAAGGTTTTTGTTGTGTGCCAATGAGTTGGAGCCAACTTACATCTGACCCTGCAGTGAGTTTTCAGAGGCTGTAAATTGCATGGAAAGAGATTGCCCATCTTTCTCCGGTGCAGCAGCTGGTAGATTCGAACTGTGTACCTTTCATTTGGCAACACAACTCTTTACCCATTAGACCACAAGAGCTCAAACAGCATTTGTAGCCACTTTTCCATTGTACTAGTTCAGACTTTGTGGAGAGAAAGAGCTGAGGTAGTAAGACTGCCAGGTAAGAGAATGATTGGTTGTTAACAGAGAAAGGCTCTTGGGGCAGTAAGCTGGAAATACCATTTATTTAAAGAGGCAGTTTTTGCTGAGCTTATGTTCATGGTGATGGAATAATATGGAAAAAAAGGTTGGTAAAAATGGTTGCCCAACTTGAAGAATATAATGCATGCCACCAAATTCTTGTAGAAATTGTTGGGATGGTGAATGTTTTGTTATGCATATTTTCACTACAATAAAAAAGAAAGACAAGGATACATAAGGGGGAAAAAAACCCAAGATAAGTAACAATTGAGAGTAGCATTTTATTAGTACAAATGTCTTTGCTATGTTCAAATTACAATTTAAATACAAAGCCAGTTGATTCACACTGAGGCCTGTCTTATTGGACACATACACATTCTGAGCCAGAAGTTGTTAATGGGATCTTACTCTTGCACATCTACTCACTCCTGCATACGGTAAACCCTTGATGCACGGAGAAATGGTGGCAATAGACAGGCAATTCTTTCAAGGGCTCTCCTCATCACCTAAGTGGATTCTCCAGCTATGTGAAGAAGACAGGAGAATCACGTGACTCATCTCCAACACATGTTGCTCCTCACCCATTCCTTGCAACATGCCCAGAGTATACGAGGCTCGGCTCGGCTCGGCTCGGCTCGGCTCGGCTCGGCTCGGCTCGGCTCGGCTCGGCATCCTTGCCTCCAAAGAGCACTCCAGCTGCACCCTATCAAAGACGTAGCTGTTTGCTCTTTTGTCAGGACGTGGGATGTTCAGCACTCTTCTCCAACAATTCTTCTGTCATCCTTATTCATTGTCCAGCTCTCAGTGCTCCTTACCCTGCATTTTACAGTTACAGTTTTAAAATAGTTTTTGAAAAATAGAATTTGAAGCTGATATTTGTGCAACTGCCCAAATATTTCTTGGGACTCTGGCTTGGGAAACAACTAAGCAGGCTTACCAGTTGGGTCCTGCCTACTGTCCTAAGTTTGCTTTAGCCCAAACGGGGATCCAAAGGAGATGGGGAGAAGGATAGCACCTTGGAGGCTTGGAGTCTTTGAGTGTTAGAGCAAAAGTCCCCTGAGCAAGTGGGACTTCTAGAAGGCTGTGAGCAAGGGAGGAAGAGTCATTTAAGTGGGATGGAAAAGAGTTTGATGGTTGAACTTGAAAGAGGCAGATTGCCCAAAAAGGATGCAGAAAGACACAGACAGCTCATTCCGATATCCCTTCCCCTATTTTAAAGATGTTGTTGTTATTGTTATGTGCTGTTGAGTAGTTAGTGACTTATGGCGACTCAATGTACAACAGCTCTGAACCCTGCTTTGTCCTGAGCCAATCTTATTGTCTCCGACACACCTACCCCCATTACCCAAGTCACGGAATCAATCCAACTCATCCAGAGTCTTCCTCTCCTGCGCTGTCCCTCCTCCTTCCCAGGCAAGATGTTCTTTTCCACAGACTGATCCTACCTTGCAACATGTCCAAAGTATGTCAGACCTAGCTTCAGGATCCTTGTCCCCAAGGAGTAGCCTTATTTTACCCTCTCTAGGAGGAACGTGTTTGTTCTCCTAGCAGTCCATGGTATATTCAATACTCTTCTCCAGCACCACAGCTCAAAGGCATCCATTTTTTTCCTATCATTCCTAGCCATTGTCCAGCTTTCTCAAGCATAGCAAGTAATTACAAAGACCATGGCCTGAATCAGGCACATCTTAGTCTCCAGACTAACATAATTGCTCTTCAGTACTTTTAAAGATAGAAAAGCAAATTTAGTCTAAAGTCTGGGGACCAAGGGATTAGAACAGGGAGAACTGTACAATTTTCTTTTTAAAAAGTGTTTTAATTCCATTTCGGGTCTTGAGGAGGACTTGTGAACCAGAAACATACAGACCTGTACCTGAAGATGTGAAGCTGAATCAACTACCAACTGTTAAAAAAGGGAACACTTTATATGAAAATCTAGACTTCCATCTTTGCATAAGACAAGAGGGAGGTGGACAACAGTGGGCTGTTCTTTCCATGGTTACCCCAGGCTCAAGCAAGGTTAGGCCACCCCTTCCCACACTACAAAGAACATCTGTCTCCCGCATCCCCACAGGTTCCACCATTCCTTCCTTCTCACCTGGGCTCCCAACTAGTTACCAAGATTACTTGCTGGTACCTGTGGGCATTTGCATCTGCCAACCCTGACATTGATAGTTGTGCTTTTGAGACTAAAACTGAAGTAAGGGCATCAGGCAAGGTTGAGACAGAGGTTTCCTGTTCCTGTTTCTCAGAGTTCTTACATCTTCAGTTTGTGATCATAAGTAAATCCTAATTACTCTCCAAGTCTTGGTCTTCTTGTCTATAAATGGCAGCAGAAGCTCCCTCCCTCTCTGATGTGGGCTGAATAACAGCGTGTGGGACTTTATAAACTGTAAAGTTTTGGCATCTCTTGTTTGGTCTGCTTTGTTTCCATCCTAAATTTGTGTGGGACCAGCCCCCTTACCATTCTCAGACCACACGGCTGGGTGATGCTGACTCCAGCTTCAGCCCCAGTAGTGGTGGTCATTGAGTTAGGTCAGCCAGTTATAGTGTAACATTCTCACAGAGACAATGATTGGGTTAGAAATAGGTGTTTGAGCCAACAGGGACAACAGAGGCAGGGTCAGGCCTTGGGTTAGAACTCTAAGGAAAGAACACTCTTTTCTCCACAGAACTTGGACATGGCATGTTGACTGCTACTTTGCCAACAGGTATGAGAATGAAGACAGTAAGGAGAAAAATAAATGGAAATATGGGGACAGGCAGAGTCTGGGTGATATAATCTTAGGTCCAGGGACCAGATGTACATCACCAAATACATCCCCTTTGCTTCAGCCTGATTGGATGAGTTAACTCATCAGAAGCCCCTAGCCCATGAGGTGAGGGCCTCTACACTATTAGGCAGACTTGGGAACGTTTGTTTGGTTTGGATTCATTTCCCTCCGGATTCTCTGAGTCCTGAGGTGCTCCTGCTGTGGTGGGCAGCTCTTCTTTCTGCCTGGATTTGACCAGCCACACTGCCTTCTTGAAGTTCTTGAGTGGGTCCTGCTGTGAGACCCTTGATGAAGGGCATTGGAAACGCTCACGGATGAGATAACCATGTCTGGTGGGAGCAATGAAACCATTTGAGGTTGGAATGATTCTGTTCACAACCGCATGGACAAACTGGACAGCCAGCAAGGTGCCTGTAGGGCAAAAGGAGAAACACAAATGAGAAAACCAAGGAGCGGAGGTCCAATACCACACACTCTAGACTTGACTGTGGGTTCAAATCCCTGCTGTTTCTTGCTAGTTTGAACATGGCATTTAGCCTCTTAGAAATCTACTTGCAAAGAAAAGAAAGAAAGAAGGGAAGGAAGGAAGGAAGGAAGGAAGGAAGGAAGGAAGGAAGGAAGGAAGGAAGGAA
>NW_006399976.1:1340384-1347489 GCF_000299155.1 Elephantulus edwardii
TATATATTCTCTTTGGAGGAGAATTAAGAAGAGAAATTGTAAACCTGCCAAGGATGTGCTTTTTTAAAATTTATTTTTATTTTTATTATTTGTGTGTGTGTGTACCGTCAAATCAGATTTGACTGGTACAGGAGGAGGTTGTCCCTCCTTCCCCGGCAGAGCATCTGGTGGATTTGAACCGTGTGCCTCTGGGATTGCAGTGCAGCTTCTTGCCACTAGGTCACCAGAGCTCCCCAAGGATGTGCTTTTAAGGCCACAATTCTTGGCTTGTGATCCGTCTATGAATTTTCATCAGGATTATTTTTTCAAGACTAGACTACAATGTGTTAGACACTCTAGCCCTTTACTTGCTTTGTGAAACTGGATAATCATACTAAAGTTTCTGAACCTCTTCATCTGTAAAATAGAACTAGGATAGGAAAGATACTTACCTCCTACCAATGTCAGAAAGGTTCAGAGAGCTAATATATAATGAGTTTTTTCTTTAAAGACATTGTAGAAAAGTTGAAAAAAAATATGTGAGTTCAAGAGCCGGGTACATCAGTTTCAAACTCAGCCAACCTTTTACTCACTGTATGACCATGGGCAGTCACCCAATCTCTCAGAATCTCAGTTTTCACTCTATAAACAGGAGTGAGTGTTAAGAGAATGACCCAGTTCTAGTATTTAATATACAGTAATAATTATTATTATTCTGATCTTTGTGTAATATTGATTATTCAAGAGAAATGGAGTTTACAATGTAGTTGGTCTTAAATAGTTAGTCCCTAATATTTTAAAGGCCTGAGCAAAAGAATACATCTGTGATATAAAATTTTTGTTGTTGTTATGTGCCATCTATTCTTTTCTGACTCATAGCAACCTTATGTACCACAGCTCTGAACCCTGCTCTACCTTGAGCCAATTTTATTGTCTCTGACACAACCACTGCCATAACGCCAGTCACTGAGTCAGTCCACCTCACTCAGGATCTTCCTCTCTTGCACTGACCTTCCACCCTTCTTAAGCATATTGTTCTTCTCCAAGGACTGGTTCCTCCTGGAAACATGCCCAAAGAATGTGAGACAGAACTTCAAAATCTTTGCCTCCAAGGAACAGCCTAATTTCACCCTCTCTAGGACATACCTGTTTGGACTCTTAGCAGTCCATGGTATGTTCAAACATATCGGAGGTCATGAAGATGCTGTGTAATCATATACAGCTGTGTAATCCTTCCAGCAGCCACCACCTCTAGCATCCCATCACTTAAAACTTCAATAAAAACTCTAGAGGAAGTCCTATTGCTAAAATATTGGGGCATTTTAAGTCAATGGAAAGGCATTAAGAGTGCAAACAGGCTTTTCTGTGGACCAGCTCTCTGCCTTTGGGAAACTGATAGCAGTACTATCCACTGTGAATTGCTAAGAGATTTCCATGTTGTTAAGTGCTGTCAAGTCAAGTACAGCGAATAAGGATGACAGAAGAATTGATGCCTTTGAGTTGTGGTGCTGGAAAAGATAGGTAACATCATGATGGTTGGAGAAAAGATTGAAACTTACTTGGATCCACAATTAACACCTTTGGTACCAATAGTCAGGAAATAAGGAGTTGGATGCATTGCACTGGGAAAATCTGCAGTTACTGAGGACTAACAATGTCATTTTGAGGATTAGGGTGCATCTGATTCAGGCCATGGTCCTTCCAATGACTTCCTATGCATCTAAGAGCTGGACAACGATTAAGAATGATAGAAGAAGAATTGATGCCTCTGAGCTGTGGTGTTGGAGAAGAGCACTGAACATCCTATGGATGGCCCAAAGAACAAATAACTATGTCTTGGAGAGGGTGCAGCCAGAATGCTCTTTGGAGGCAAGAATGATGAGTCTTTGCCTTACATACTTTGGACATGTTGCTAGGAGGAGCTATTCCTTGGAGAGGAAGGGTAGGGGGTTAGGAAAGGAGAGGAAGACCCTTGACCAGGTAGATTGACAGAGTGACTGTCACAATGGGTTCTAGTGTCTTAGGAAGTGTGAAGATGGCACAGGGCTCAGATCTGTTCTTTCATAGAGTTGCTATGAGTCATACTAGACTCAACAGCACCTAACAACAGCAACATGGACTGCAAAGAACAAATATATCTGTCCTGGAAAGAGTGAAACCAAGTTGTTCCTTAGAGGTAAAGACTTTGAAGCTCCATCTCACATACTTTGAGCATGTTCCCAGGAGGGACCAGTCCTTGGGGAAAGACATAATGCTTGCAAGGGTAGAGGATTGGCGTGGAAGAGGAAGACTCTGGATTAGATGGATTGGCAGTGTGTCTGAGATGGTGAGCTTGGCTCAGGATAGGATAGGGTTCAGAGTCATTGTTCATACAGTCACTATGAGTCACAATCAACTCAATGGCACATAACAACATGGATGATGATTACACAACATGATCATATAACTGAGGTCACTAAATTCTAAACCTACAAAGAATTGAATTGGCAAATGTTGTGATATAAGTATTTTTGTAATAATTTAAACAATGAAAGACTCACCATCCAGCACACTCCAGACAATTATGGAGCGGTCCTTCAAGCCCACGAACACGTACTTGTCGTCTTTGGAGAAGCAAGCACATTGCACTCCTCGGCAGTAAGAACGCTGCAGAACAGACAAGGTACTCTTGAATGCAGGTCAAAACCTCAGAGATAAGCTCCAAGACATGTGTCCAGGAATCCAGGCTTTTAAGCACCCCATGACAGGTGAATCCAATGGCCACCTGGGAGATGAGTGGCAGGAATCTTCCCAGAACCAATATCACTTCTTGGAAATTTGCTTGAAAGATTTAGACATTGTGCATTTGACAGTGGAAGGATAGGACTTAAGTTCTTCAGTGATCCTAGTTCTACATATATTAGTAAGGCACTGGTGGTTCAGTGGTAGAATTCATGCCTTCTGTGTTGGAGACTCAGGTTCACTTCCCAGAAATACAGCTAAGGCACAACTCCTACTCATCCCTCAGCAGAGACTTTTGTGTTACTTTAACTTCCTAACCCTTCTTAAATGACACCCCTTGCCATTCACGGCCTCCTCATCTTGCCTTGGTCTCCTTCAAAGCCCTTATTATTCCATGACTCATTCTGTAGTTCTTTTTTTTAATTTCATAAACATCTCATTAGTGCTGAAGCTAGGTCTTAGGGGTCATAGGCTAGTCAAGGTAGCAAAACATGAAAATCCATGTCCACATGGACCTCATCATGCCTCCCCTACTAAAATGTGAATCCTAGACATGGGACCCACCACTCATCTGTCAGTTTGTCACACTGTGAAGTCTGTGTGTTTCTATGATGCCTGGATGCTATGTCAGAATTCAAATACTAGCAGGGTCACCCATATGGGACAGATTTAAGTGGAGCTTCTCGACTAAGACAGATTAGGGAAAAGGACCTTACAATCTACTTCTTAAAAGACCATGCAGGGACAACTTTGTGGACAGCAGTGAAACACTGTCTGATGTAGAGCTGGAAAGTGAGCTCCTCAGCTTGGAAGAGACCCAAAACGCAACTGGGGAAGAGTTACTTCTTCAAAGAAGATGATCTTAATGATGTGAGTGGAATAAAGCTGTCAGGATCCTCATTTGCTTAGGTGATACAACTCAAAATAAATAAAAACAGATGTAAATATTCATTACTAATTAGAATATAGAATAAATAAAGTACGAGTCAAGGAAAATTGGTTCATCCTGGAGATGGTGTAACCAGGCTGCTCCTTGGAGGCAAGGATTTTTAAGATCCACCTGACATACTGTGGTCATGTTGCAAGGCAGGACCAGTCCTTGGAGAGGGACATCATACTTGAGAGGGTGGAGGGCAGTGCAAGAGAGGAAGACTCTCAATGAGATGGATTGACTCAGTGACTGGGGTACTGGGGGTAGGTGTGTCAGAGATGATAAGGTTGGCTCAGGATAGAGCAGGGTTTGGAGCAGTTGTACACAGGGTTGCTACGAGTCACAAATGACCTGATGACATATAACAACAACAAAAATTAAATGGAACATTTAAAAATCAATATCCTAGATTTTAGTGAATGGAATTGGACTGATAATGGCCACTTGAATGGGAAAAGTGTTATGATCTACTATGATGGGAATGACAAATGGAAGAGGAATGACATCATATCCATAGGCAAATGAACATTTCAGGATCTGTTCTATCCATGCAGAGATAGGAGATGTTGTTGTTGTTCTTAGGTGCCACTGAGTCGAGTATGACTCAGAGCAACTCTGTGAACATAAGATCTGAAACCAGTCCTGTCCTGAGCCATCCTTACTCTTCCTGACACACAAAAGCCCACGGCAGGAGTCACTTGTCAATCCACCTGGTTGAGGGTCTTCCTCTCCTTCACCAAACCTCTACCCTTCCCAGCATCATGTCCTTCTCCAAGAAATAGCACTTCCTAGCAAATGTCCAAAGTACCTAGCTTCAGCACTAATGAGATGTTTGTGAAATAAAAAAAAAGAAAAGAGAACTACTGAATGAGTCATGGAATAATAAGGGCTTTGAAAGAGACAAAGGCAAGATGAGGAGGCCGTGAGTGGCAAAGGATGTAATTTAAGAAGGCTTAGGAAGTTAAAGTAACACAAAAGTCTCTGCTGAAGGATGAGTAAGGGTTGTGCCTTAACTGCGTTTCTGGGAATTGAACCTGAGTCTCCAACACAGAAGGCATAAATTCTACCATTGAACCACCAGTGCCTTACTAATATTTGTAGAACTAGGATCATTGAAGAAATTAAGTCCTATCCTTCCACTCTCCAATGCACAATGTCTCTAAACCTCTCTAGCAAATTTCCAATCATTCTTGCCTCCAAAGAGCACTCTGGCTGCACCCTCTCCTCTCTAAGACATATCTATTAATTTTCTTGGCTGTCCATAGAATGTTCAGCATTCTTCTCCAATACCACAGCTCAAGGGCATGATTAACTGTATCTGATCTCATTTACAATCAGCTTGGGTGGGAAGCCTCTGTGTGGGCAAACAGGATCTGGTGGGTGGGCCTTGGTATTTAAAAGTCAGTTGGGCCCAAGAGCCACAGGCCCTTCGGCCTGCTCTTGATCATGTTTAGAAAGAATGTTGTTATAAGTGGTGCAGCACTTGTCTGTCAGTTTGCTGTACTGCCATTACTTGGGGTTGCTGTGATGCTGAAATCTTTGCCACTGGTGTGTCAAATTCTAAAAGGGTTTCCCATTGTGAACCGGTTTTGGTGGAGCTCCCTGATTAAGACAGAGTAGGAAGCAGAATGGGCCTTCTACTTCCTAAATAAAAAGCTTTTTAAAATCCTATGAACACTAAACAAAGAGGATAGGATGATATCCACACACTAACAAGGAAGAGCTCTGGTGGCCTAGGGTTAAGAAACTGCACTGCAATCCTAAATGTACATGATTCAAATCCACCAGCTGCTCTGTGGAAGAAAGATGGGCAATCTCCTCTCATGTGATTAATAGCCTCTGAAAACCCACCAAAGGGTCAGCTATGGTTGGTTCTGACTCGATGGTAGTCAACAACAACAAGGAAGACCTTTCAGTATGACTACAATTCAAGTTTACCAACCACTTCAGTGGTACCAAACACTAAAGCCAAAGATGAAGAAGCTGAAGATTTTGATCCAAAATTGAACATGCAATCAAGATGCACAGAGAGTTACTAGTGACTGGACTACAAAAATTAGAAACAAAAGATTGTTAGGTGGAAAAGTATATCCTTGATGATAGAAACAAGGCTAGAGATTGCATGACAGGATTCTGTGTAACCAACTTATTTATTGTAAGCATCTTCTTAACACAATATAAATGATATGCATATATGTGGACCTCATCAAATGGAATACACAGGAATGAATGACAATCTCTCCTGGAGAGAAATGGTGGGGAAGCTTGGTATCAGCAGTCAGAAAAAGGCCACAGGCCAACTGTGGGGTGAACCATCGATTGCTCATATGCAAGTTAAAACGGAAGCGGAGGAAAAACTTAAAAATTCCTCAAGAGGGTGGAAACAGACAGGTAAGGATGTGTGTGTGTGTGTATTAAACATGGGGTTGTACAATTTGATGAGGGGATAAGGAAAATGAGAAGGATCTGGTGTGAAAAACATTTTTTTTAAAAAGAATTGTTCTTTTTTTTTTTTTTAGAAGTTCAATCTGGATATTCTTTTTTATTTTATTTTATTATTTTTGTGTGCATGTACCGTCAAATCAGATCTGACTGGTACAGGAGGAGATTGCCCCTCCTTCCCCGGCAGAGCATCTGGTGGATTTGAACCGTGCGCCTCTGGGATTGTAGTTGCAGCTCCTTGCCACTAGGCCACCAGAGCTCCCCTGAAAAACAACATTTGAACTTTGTAAATAAAGTAGTATAAAAAATGTAAAATAGAATATACATGAATGTATGAAATATAATGTAAATGAAAGATTGTATAAAACAATGTATATGAATGAAATATACTATAAAGGTATTATTATATGAAAATCAATAAAAAAAATTTAAAAATTTCCTCAGGAGCCAAAATACAATCTTGAGAATGTCCTACCTGAGTTTAGAGACCATCCCAAGAACAGAGTTAACACAGGGACACCAAAGACCAAAGGACCCAGTGAGTTTTGGGTTCATATCAAAGATATCATACAAGAAGGAAACAAAAAAGGTCATTTAAAAGACAGGAAAGAGAGAAAAGACAGAAACAGGTGTCAAGAGAGCCCCAGAGTTGTATGAGTCAACAATACCTTTTAAAGACAGGCAGACAGATAGATAGACAGTCAGACAGCAGAAAGAGCTTTTTAGTTGAAGAATAATTTGGAAAAGTATTTTGAGAATGATTGAATGACTTGAATATATTCAATGTCACTGACTTGCACCTGGAAAAAATCAGTGAATTGGTGTCTATTTTGTGGTGTACAACTTAAAAAACTTATCTTAAAAGTTATATGTCCCTAAAAAAAGTTATATGTCACTACAACCAGAAGATAAAATAGATGAATGGAATCTTCTAAGAATCAAATCCCTATGCACATCCCAAAACTTCTCCAACAGGGTAAAAAGGGAAGCCACAGACTGGGAAAAAGTATTTGGTAATGACATATCAGATAA
>NW_006399976.1:1348457-1352932 GCF_000299155.1 Elephantulus edwardii
GATCTCTTCCAGTCAGTTGGCCAAGTGGTTGTTCTCCAGATTTCTTGGCACAACTTGGTGAGCACATCCACGGCAGCATCTGCTAGCTGATATATGTCAATTGGTATACCATCTATTCCGGGAGCCTTAGTTTTTGCTATTTTTTTCAAAGCAGCTTGAACTTCTGCCTCCATCACCATAGGCTCTTGCTCAAATGCTATTTCATTAAATTCTTCTGTATCTGCCAATTCCTTTCGATACAATGACTCAGTATAATACATTTTTAAAAAGTGAGAGAAAGAAAGTTCTATGTCTTAGAAGGGAGTGGGGTGGGAAGGGCTACTCAGGGACAGGGCATCATGGGAATTTGTTACAAAATGCCACATTACAGGTGATCCATGTCCCCTAAATTTTTTTTTTAAAAGTTATTTATCTTAGGAGAAATTATTATATATACATCAGCATTATAAATATATACTTACATATACTACTTTTTAAAAAACATCTCACTGGTATAAACCTCATATGCTGCCCTTATTATTCCTGGCTGTAGTTGAGGACACCCAACAGCCACTGCCAAACCCTAAAACCTACTGCTGACAAGTGCGTTCTCACTGTCAGGGACCTAGGTGGGCAGAGTAGAGTTGTTCCTGCGGGAAGCTGCACGTCTTTCTGAAGGCCGACGGAGGCATCCTTCTCCATGGAACAGCTGGTGGCTTTGAACCACTTGAATACCTTTTGCTTTGGAGCCTAATGCTTTAACCACAGAATCACCAGCATCCCCTATGCAGAACAGAACACATCGTATGCACATAATAAGTGACAGCTATCACCAATTTATGGAGCTCTGGTGGCGTAGTAGGCAAGTAGTTGCACTACCAACATAAAGTCGTGTGGTTCGAATCCACCATCTGCTCCTCGGGAGAAAGATGGGCAGTCTGCTGCTGTGTGATTTTCAGACTCCGAAAACCAGTTGGAGGGTCAGCTGTGAGTCAGTTTCGACTCAATGGCATATAACAATAACAACATCGTCAATCTTCCTGGCTCAGGGTAGGGCAGGGTTCAGGGATATTGTTTATAGGGTCACTATGAGTCATTGTGTTTCATTGATTATGCAAAGGCATTTGACTGTGTGGATCATAACAAACTGTGGCTGACTCTGAGAAGAATGGGAATCCCAGAATATTTAATTGTGCTAATGCGAAACCTATACTTGGACCAAGAGGCAGTAGTCAGAACAGAGCAGGGCAACACCACATGGTTCAAAATTGGGAAGGGTGTACGCCAGGGATGTGTCCTATCTCCATAGCTTTTCAACCTGTATGCAGAGCAGATTGTCCGAGAGGCTGGGCTCTATGAGGAGAAGCGTGGTGTTAGGATTGGTGGACGATCTATCAACAATCTGCGTTATGCAGATGACACAACCCTGCTTGCTGAAACTGAGGAGGACCTCATGCACTTACTGCAGAGGGTTAAGGACTGCAGCCTTCAGTATGGACTGAGGCTCAATGTCAAGAAAACAAAGATTCTCACCACTGGACCAATCGGTAGCATCAGGATGGATGGCGAAGAGATTGAGATTGTTCACAGCTTCAGTTTGCTCAGCTCCACGGTCAACACTCTTGGCACCAGTAGCCAGGAAATCAAAAAGCGTATCGCGATGGGAAAGTCTGCTGTTAGGGACCTCTCTAAAGTACTCAAGATCAACGGTGTCTCTCTGGAGACTCAGGTGCGCCTGATACAGGTCATGGTTTTTTTCAATCACTTGTTATGCATCAGAGAGTTGGACAATGACTAGGGAGGATAGAAGGAGAATTGACGTCTTTGAGCTGTGGTGCTGGAGAAGAGTATTGAATGTACCATGGACTGCCAAGAAAATAAATAGATTCATCCTAGAGAGGGTTAAACCAGGCTATTCCTTGGAGGCAAGGATTCTGGGACTTCGTCTGACGTACTTTGGACATGTTATAAGGAGGGACAGGTCCTTGGAGAGGGACATCATGCTTGGTAGGGTAGAGGGACAGTGCAGGAGGGGAAGACCCTCTATGAGGTGGATTAATTCAGTGACTGGGGTGATCGGGATGGGTGTGTCAGAAGCAGTGCGATTGGCACAGGATAGAGCAGGGTTTAGGGCTGTTGTACATAGGGTCGCTATGAGTTGCAAACGACTCGACGACACATAACAACAACAACAACATGAGTCATAGTCAACTCGACAGCACATAAGAGCAACTCCAGTTTTCTAAGGGCCTAACAATTATACATTCAATGAGCTGAAAGGCCGGTGGTTTGAACTCATCCAGAGATACCTTGCAAATAGGCCTGGAGATCTGCTGACACCCCTGGTGGGACACACCCACTCAACCTCAGCTAACAACATCACCAACATCTGTTTTCTAAAGCCAACACCCCAAGGGAAGTTGTACAGTGGGCCACGCACCGTGTAGCTCATCTCGAACTTCCACTTGCAGGCCTGCAGGTCCCACAGGCACAGCAGGGCATCCTCGGACCCGCTCACGGCCAGCTGCTCCTTGTGGCTAACCTCCACGCAGGTGACCCGGCTCCTGTGGGCCTCCAGAGGGAACACCTTGGCATTGGCACACGCGTAGAGAAAGAGGTCACCGTTGGTCATGCCGTAGACCACGCGGTAGTCGGCCAGAACGGCCACACTGGAGATGGTCTCGGGCAGCTGGGTGTAGAAGGTGTAGGTTGGGCCATCGATGACGGGACAGGGGTCCCCAGGGCTGACGTCCAGCACCAGGACGATGTTGTCGTAAGCGATGGCCAGACGCTCCTCGCCCTTGCTCAGCGCCATGCAGTTGATGGCTTTGCGGGCCTCCGGAGGGGGGATGCACACCACATCCTGCCGCGAGTTCAGGGGGGACACGAGGACAATCCCGGAAACCAGGCCAGCAAAGAGGAGCTTGTTCTGTTCGGCCACCTCCAGACACCTGACCTCATTGGATGTGTCCAGGGCATCTTGCTCCTCGCCTGCCAAGAGGAGGAGGCCACGTCAGAAGTTGACCACAAAGGCCTGAATCTACACCCAAATAGGTTCAGAATCTGATCCCTTTGTGTTCTCTAAAAACTGTGGTAGACAGAGACATACATGGAGGGGGACTGGTGGTACCACATGAGGACCCTCTACAAGACAAGAGAAGCCAGGGCTACTGATGAGGGAGGATTATGACTCGATTTGGGCTTCTAGCCTCCAGAACCACAAGAAATCTCTGTTCTTGAAACCCACCCTTTTGTGTTACTTGTGTCACAGCAGCACTAGGGCTCAGCTTCAGGATGGAACTGAGCTGAGCCTACATCCTTGCTTAAGGGTCTTCTTCCCCATTCAGGTCCCCTTCCCCCCTCTCAAGTTTGAAATTGACCTCTACACATCACTTGGGCAAACACCCTGCCTGAGTCTCTGCTCCTAGGTCTCCTGAACAAGAACAGAGATTAGCAACCTGATCACTAAAGAGCCTGTACAGCACAAGCAGTTTACAACAAGACGTTGAACCACAGGTTGGTGGTTCAAACCCACCCACCTATGCTGTACCTCAGAAGAAACACCTGGCAAGGAGCTGCTATAAAAATAGAAAAATATTACAGCTGATAAAACTCTATAAAGAAACTCTACTCTGTAAACACTAGGGTCAGAGGCTGAATGGATAGTAGTTGACAACTAAATGATCCATTGCATTATGCTGGGATTGGTCACATCAAGCTCAGATTTCTATCAGCAGCTTTCAGCCTGGCTGGTGTGACAGGGGCTTCAGTTTTTACAGATACAGAAAACACACGCACGTTTACTTCAATCATACAAACCTTCCGCCAGGTCCCAGACGGTGACTTTGTTTTTGTCCCCGATCTTGGGGAAGTAGACGTAGCTTCCGTTATGGGACACAGCAGTGAGGCCCGTGCGGTCCAGGAATGGGGCAGTGACCCGGGGCTTCTGCGAGTATGTGAGATCCCAGACTTTGAAAGACGAGGACTGTTGGGAAGCAGAGGCCACCAAGGCCCCACCCCGCGAGAGCAGGCTCACAGGGGCCCCGACACCTTCGAGGATGTCCAGCAGGGTCCCCTGCTCCGACAGACTCCACACCTGTGGGTGGAGAACAGACAGGCTACCACGCAGGTTCTCAGAGTGTGTTCCAGTGAACTCGAGTGTCTTTGTTTTCCTAGTCCTGCTGCAACAGAAGTGCTAACAGAAGTACAACAGTAGGCAGTTTAAAAGAACAGAAATCGATGAGGGGGTAGCCTCCGTTTTCATTTGCAATTTGTTAAGTCTCCACAGATGCTAAGTGCAATGTGAGACCCTGGTTCATCCATCCATCATCCATCCATCCATCCATCCATCCATCATCCATCCATCCATCCATCATCCATCCATCCATCCATCCATCATCCATCCATCCATCCATCATCCATCCATCCATCATCCATCCATCCATCCATCCATCATCCATCCATCCATCCATCATCCATCCATCCATCCATCCATC
>NW_006399976.1:1353032-1362318 GCF_000299155.1 Elephantulus edwardii
CATCCATCCATCCATCATCCATCCATCCATCCATCCATCCATCCATCATCCATCCATCCATCATCCATCCATCCATCCATCCATCATCCATCCATCCATCCATCCATCCATCCATCCATCCATCCATCCAACAATCTGCCTCTCTATCTATCAACCCATCCATCCATTCATCTGCCCATCCATCCATCAACTTATCTATCCATCTATTCACCCTCCATCCATCCACCCAACTATCCATTTATCTATTGAACCATCCATCTGTCCATCTATCTGTCCATTCACCCACCATTCATCCATCCCTCCATCCAACTATCCATCTATCCACTGAACCATCCGTCTGTGTATCCAATTCTCCATCTGTCTATCCATCCATTCATCGATCCATCCATTATCTATCTATCTATCTATCTATCTATCTATCTATCTATCTATCTATCTATCTATCTATCTATCTTTAACTATCCTCTATAACTTACATAAACAAAAGCTCTTTCAGGTCTTCAATAATCTTTAAAAGGGTCTCAGGGTCCTGAGACCACTTGTTAGAGAATCATTATCCTATCATGTAGGTTTTTTTCAACTTTAGTAATTTCAACCTTAACCAGCATTTTCTTTCCCCGCTGCATTCTCTGCCCCACGGGCCACATCTTCTCACTTTTCCAGGTTCATCTGATACACTGTCTCCTTCACTGACCATTGGAGTAACCACTCCTAGTCTGCTGCTGGGTCACAAAGACACCCCAATATTCCCCTGCTGACCTGCCTCTATTGCCTGTGCTGGTTTCCATGATTCTGCTCCTGGAAGCTGAAAGGTCCCCAAAGAGTCCTATTTTCTATTCCAGAAGCAGAAAAGAGGCGCCAAGTGGGATCACTCCTCACCTGAATGAGTGAGTCACGGGAGCCTGTGACGATCAGATTGTTCTTGGGACCAAAGACAGCAGTGTCCACTGAGTCCTCGTGCTCCAGATCTGTGGCCATGAAGTGGTGGAAGCCCTGTGAGTCAGCCAGGAATATCCGCACGGATCTGCCGAAGCCTGAAATGACAGGGCCAGGGCACCTCAGTCTATGCATGTGAGAGGCGTTCCATGAACCCGGATGTTCCTGAGTGGGCATGGCTATCATGGGGGACCAGGGAGACATAATCCCTGGTGTGGATAGAGTGTTGCCCCCCAACGCACGAGTTGGATTCCTACACCTGGATGTGGCCTGGTCTGCAGGGAGTTGCAATGCTAACCCAGAGGCAGCACTTTGCTGGTGTTTTGAATCCGCCAGTAGCTTTGCAGAGGTAAAACGGTCAAGTTCCTCTCACTTGAAAACTCTTTGAAAACCCGCTGGAGGATCAGCTACAAGTCAGTTCCAACCTGGCAGCAATCTGTGGCGAAATCCCACTTAACAGAATTCTCATTGTAGTGCTATTGAGGCCACGATCAATGTCAAATCTGTCTTAAACTAATCCTTGTAAAGATAGAAAAATGAGCAGATTAGGCACAGATAAGATAGGTGTCCTTGGAATCATGGGACAGATCCTGAAAAGTGACAAGGACCATCCCACCCTGACACCCCAGACTTCCAGCTTCCTGAACTATGTACAAACAAATTTGTGTTCTTTCAAGCTACGCACTGTGGCATTTTGGTACTAGAAGGTGACAGCTGTGCCTGTTCTCAGAGAGGCTGCAGTGTGGGAGTGTGTGTATCTGTGTGTGCATGTGTTGGGGCTGAAAGGACAGATGACAATCGATAATCTTGGAAAGTTGTTTGGCTACTTATTATGATTACAAGGCTGTAAGTTTCTGAAAGGCAGAACCTCGCCATTTGTGCTCAGTATTGCATCTCAGAGGGCGCCCTGGTGGCTTAGTAGTAAGGAGTTGTGCTGTCAACTCAAAGGCATGCAGTGTGAATCCACCAGCTGCTCCAAAGGAGAATGATTGACAATCTCCTCCTGTGCAATTTTCCATTTCTGAAAACCCACTGGAAAGTCAACTGTGAGTCAGTTCTGAGTCGATGGCACATAACAACAACAGCATCACATCTCAGCACCCAGTACAAGGCTGAGCACACTCAGAACTCAGCCCACTGCCTTGTGCTACACAGAACCACCGCATCAGGTTTTCTTGGTGGAAGTCTTTATGGAAGCAGCCCTGGTGGGCCAATGGTTAAAAGCACTCACAGATTACAAAAAGGTTGGCAGTTCAAACCCACCAGTGGCTCTGCAGAAGGAAGATGTGGCTGTCTGCTTCTATAAAAGATGTACAGTTCTACTCTGTCCTGCAGGGTGGCCCTGAGTCAGAAGCTACGTGATGGAAATGGGGTTTTTGGGCTTTAGTTTTTATAGAAGCAGATCATCAGGTCATTGATGGCTACACTGATAGGTCCAAACTGCCAGCCTTCAGTGAGTGTTCAAATACAAGCTGTATGTGCCACCTAGAGACCTTTTTATGGGCACATGGGCACATTCATCTATTTTAACAAGTGCAGGGCTGAGTCTTGTTGTAATGGACACCTTAAGGCTTTCAATCCCCAAAGGATTTACTTACTACCCAGCCTGCCAAACAGTTTGCAAACTGGTGGCCTGGGATCCCTCCCTTTCCCCAAACCCCTCCTCACTTCTGATCAAATACAGATTTGTTCCCTCAGTGAGTAGACCCCCATGAGGTCCCTCCAGTGAGAGCCCCCTCCTCCCCAATGTGAGCCAGACACTACCTGCAGCGAGAAGGGACTCATCCTCAGAGATCACCAGGAATCCCACAGCTTCTGGAAGTTTCTCAAGCAGGCTGTCTCCTTCAGGGGAAACCTGTGCACATTCATGGATGTCTGTTATTGAACAACGTGTCCTCCTCCCCTATCCCTGAATGATGGAATCCCAGTCCCTATCCCTGTGGATATATCCTATTTGTGAATTGGGCTTTCTCTGATATGCTAATTAGACTCTGTAATTCTATGTCATGTTATTGTTGTTGTGTCCCTTGAAGTCAGTTCAATTCAGAACTGATCCCATAGCGGGGTTTCAGAGGCAATAAAATCTCACAAGAAATGGCTCATTTTTCTTCTGCAGAGTGACTGGTGGTTTCGAAGTCTGTACCTTTACATTGGTAGTGCAATTCCTTACCACTAAGCCACCAGAACTCCCTGTTACCCTACCCTTACTATATAATTAGGGAGTGTTAGTGGAACTCTGGAAGGTCAGAGAAGAAAAGAAGATCCTCAACACGATGAATTGATACAGTGACTGTAACAATGGGCTTGAGTGTGTCTCAGATTGTAGGGGTGGCATAAGATAGGGCAAAAGTTAGATCTGTTGTTCATAGAATTGCTGTGAGTCATAGAGAGAGCTCTGTTGTCCTAGTGGATCAAATGTTATGCTACCAAGCCAAAGGTGGGTGATTTTAATCTGTGGCCGGTGAGCCTGGTGTTAATTATTTTTGGTCAAACATTCTTCTAAGTGGTATAGCACTGGTCAGTCCACTTGCTGTACAGAGGTAACTCGGGGTTGCTGTTATGCTAAACACTGTGACACTTATGTGTCAAATGTGATAATGATTACACGTGGTAGACAGTGTTTGGTGGAGTTTCCTGATTAAAACAAGCTTGGATGCAGGCGTGGCATCCACTTCTGAAATAGCTTGCCTCTGGAAACTCTATGAACGTGGAGAAACAATGAAAGTTATACAAGTATTCAGCTCTTTTATCCATAGGGTCGCTATGAGTCGTCTACAACTGGAACAGCACTTAACAACAACAACATAAAGAGAGCTCTGTTAGCCTAGTGGACAGAAAGTGATGCTTCCAAGCCAAAGGTGGGAGATTTTAATCTGCAGCCCTCAGGCCTAGTTTTAATTATTTTTGGTCAAACATTCTTCTAAGTGGTATAGCACTGGTCTGTCATTTGGCTGTATAGAGGTAACTTGTGGTTGCTGTGATGCTAAACACTGTGACACTGATGTGCCAAATGTGATAATCATTACCCATGGTTGACAATGTTTGGTGGAGCTTCCCAATTAAAACAAGCTTGGAAGCAGGAGTGGCATCCACATTCAAAACAGCTTATCTCCAGGAACTCTATGAACTTAGAGAAATGATGACAGTTAAACAAGTGTTCAGGTCTTTCATTCATAGGGTCGCTATGAGTCGTCTACAACTCAACAGCACCTAACAACAAAAAACAACAGTGGAACTCTAGTGGAAGAAGAATGGGCAACCTCCAGTGCGATGAACTGCCTCTGAAAACCCACCAGAGGGTCAGCTATGGTTTGGTTCCAACTTGATGGTACACAACAAAGGGCTTAGTGGTAAGGAGTTGTGCTGCCAACCCAAAGGCATTGGTTCAAATTCATCAGCTGCCCTGAGGGAGAAAGAGGAGCACTCCCTTCCTGTGTCATTTACTGCCTCTGAAAACCCACTGGAGGGTCAGCTATGACTCAGTCTGACCTGGCAGTATGGAGCCACTACACACTGTATTTAAGGATTTAAATATTTTTACTTAATTTTTAAGTGTAATTATGCAATTTTTTTCAGATAAGCAAATGAAAATACAAATAGCTCAGTCTAGTTATAACTGATTTTTAATTCTGTGAGTTAAGCATAGTTGTTCTAGTTTCACTTGTGTCTCCAGATTTCACATTTTCCCTTCATTCCTATAACTTTATGTCTGAATATACTACTATACTATATATATTTGCAGTAGTCTTTATATACTACTTTGTTTTTCGGGAAAATTTTAAAGTGCAATTGTTTAATGTACAAGGCATAACATTTGTTACAAAATTTTACATGCTGAAAGAAATTTTTTTCCATATGTGTGAATTTAGAAGATATTATTTTTAACATTAGAACAAACTTCCACAGCTAATAAAAAAGCAATAAATCATTAGTACAGGGCATGCAAGTAAAAAGTATGTTAATCTGTTAGAGGTAGCTATGAGAAAGATTAACAGGAGGGTTTCATTTTCCCTGCTCCTATTTTCTTAAGCATTTCATACTCACACCCCATTTATAGCACAAAAAGCAACTGAAAATGTATTGTTGAAGTGCATGGCCTAGTGGCAAGAAGCGGCACTGCAACCCTGAAGGCACATGGTTTGAGGCCACCAGCTTCTCCATGGCAGGATGGGCAATCTCCTCCCATGCGGTTAAGTGCCTCTGAAAACCCACCAGAGAGTCAGCTATGGGTCAGTTCTGACTAGATGGTACACAACAACAAGCTAAGATTTGATCATTAAAAGAAGGGAAAAAATATGGTAACGATAAATCAGAGTGAACTCAATGACACCAAACAACACACTATATTCACTATCCAATAAATGACGTCAATGCCATGATTCAAAATATCAATTCTTGTTTGGTCTTCCTTATTCATGTCCAGCTTTCTGTCAGCAGGGAGCACCTTGCCTAGGGTCTTCCTAGCTGTGGCTGCCCTTTATGCTCAATAAAATCTCTCTTGCTTTTAATTTCAAGACAGCTCTTATGTGTTTTCGCTTCCCAACACGCTTGGTGTCAGAGTAATGATTTAGAGCCCGATGACAGTTTGAGTGTATAATAAGGGAAGTTCATCTCCGTTCCCAGGGCTCATCACCAGAGCAGATACCGAATTTTCAGCTCATGCTTCATGCCAGACCTCTCTGTGTCACTCTACTCCCTTGCCAAACCCATCCCCTCCCAAGGTGAGTTCCTAGAAGGTGAGGTGGGGTCCAGTATGTTTATAGTCCCTCCAGGGTTTAGAATTGTTACTAGTTTCCAGGAGACACCACTAGATGTTTCCTGAACTGGTAAGAAGCTGCGCTGCAATCCCAAAGGCACACAGTTCGAATCCACTAGCTGCTCCACAGAAGGATGTGCAATCTCCTCCCATTTGATTTACTGCCTCTGAAAAACCTGCTGGGAGAGTCAGCTGTGGGTCAGTTGGGACTTGATGGTACATAGCAACAAATAAGAAAACATCCCAGGGTAGTTCAAATAGTTTACTTGACTGGTAACTCAGAGGTTGTTAATTAAAACTCACCCCGAAGCACTTTAAGAAGGAAGCCCTGCCAATTTGGTTCTATAAAGATCACAGACCAACTGCAATCCCAGAGGTGTGCTGTTCAAATCCACCAGATGCTCTGCTGGAGGAGAAGGGATAATCTCTTCCTATACCGGTCAGATCTGATTTGATGGTACACACACACACACACTCACTTTAAAAAAGAAAAAAAAATCAGAGACCAGAAAAATCTTATTGGGTGCAGTTCCACTCTGTACCACATGGGGTCGCCACAAGTCAGCATCCACTCAATGACATAAGACAAGACAGAATTAAGAAGGCGACAGTTATAGGTAAAAGTTTAGATAAAGATGTAAATGAGTTGCTTCCTCCCACTTATTAGGACATCTGAGCCCCTGGTGGTGGTGTAAGTGCCATAGAATTGACTACGACTCACAGTAACCCTATGGAGGTTTTTTGGGGGGGGGTTACATTTTTCCCCTTTTACTGTCAAATAGGATCTGATTGGCACAGGAGGAGATTGCCCTTCCTTCTCTAGTGGAGCTTCTGGTGTTTTCGATCCATGAACCTATGTGATTGCAGTGCAGCTTCTTGCCACTAGGACACCACAACTCCCCACAATGACCCTATGAACAATGGATCCGAACCTTGTCCTGTCCTGGGCCATCTTCATCATCTCTGAAGAGCCCATTGTTACAGTCATTGTCCTGGGCTGAGTAAATGTAAATGTCATCATACTCAATAAATTTGCTTACCAGAGAGACAGAGCCATTGCTGAATCCAGCGACCAACTTTCCTTGTTTCTGGACCGCGACCCCACAGGTGGGTGTTTCCTCTTTGACGCTGGACAGATGATGCTTCCCCTGCACTTTTCCAGTGGCTGAGCTCCAGAGACTGACCACACCACTGGTGGAAACTGTCAGGATTCGGGCCTGGGAGGCAAACACGGCCGCACATGCCCAGGTGTCAGCAGGGTCACCCAGAATGCGGAACACGGGTTCTGATGTTTCCAGGTTCCATGCATTAATCTATCCAAGCAATGAAAATTAAAGCAGAGATCATTGGGAAGCTGCTCTGGGTGGAATAGTGCTCCCTCTACAAAATATATGTCAGAATCCTATCCTTGACACTCGTGAATGAAATATAATATAGTGACTTTCATCAGATAATCTAATGGAATCACTTTCCATTACGGCTGTCAAGTTGTTGTCAAGTCTATTCCAACTCATGACATTTTCAAGGCTATGACCTTTTGGAAGAAGATTGACAAGTTTATCTTCCAGGGCATCTCTGGGTGGGTTCAAATGGCACACTTTTTTTTTTTACTATAATTAACCATTTGTTCCATCTAGGTAAGGTACTCACTGTCCAAATGTAACGTAAAGTAACATAATGTAATGTAATGTAACGTAATGATCATACATAATGTAATTGGATGTAATGTTGAAATCATACCCGTGACTTTGTCAAGGTGGATCCCAAACCTAATCACTTCTGAGTCTTAGAACCCACTGCAGCCATATGGTTCTGACTCCTAGTGACTATTGGGTTTCTGAGGCTGTAAATCTTTACGGGGGAGACAGCCAATCTTTATCCCCAGGAGTGACTGATAGATTCAAACAGTCAACTTTTCAGTTTGAAATCTGATACATTATGCAGTACACGAATAGGTTCTAAGTTATATAAAGAACAGCATAAACAGGAATAGTAAATACATATAGGAGAAGACAAGTGCCATGTGAAGATTGTCTATAAGTAAAAGAACCAAGGAATGGCTGGGACTACTGACTTGGAAGAATTGATGATGTGGTGAGTTACTGATTTGAGGTTTTAGTTTTATAATTGTAAGACAATAAATTTCTGTCTTTTAAAGCCACCACTTAAGTACTATAGTAGCACTAGGCAACTCAGAGAAAGACCTAGACTGTAACTTCAAATAAGCAAATACAAGATTCTTCCCCTGCCCCTCTTTAGTCCTCTGCACTATATTGTTGGCACTCTAGTTTAAAAAAAATGTGGGATCTTGGATTGTACTATAGAATAGAAAAAAAGACATTCATGGAAAAACTAAATTTATGAATTAATTAAATCAAATATTACTAATATTAAAGACTGACAATTCTTTTTATATAGTCAGGGACTTACTTTTCCCCAAATTCTTGAGGAGTAATGATGTCAATTTGGGAACTAAGGTGTGCCTGATTCAGGCCATGATCTTTTTAGTCACTTGATATGTATCCGAGATCTGGGCAATGGATAAGGATGCCATACCATCTTTTAATATCGTGACTCAAGGCTTAAATATGTTTTTTAGTTCTCTCAGTTTGAGAAATGCAGAACAAACAAATATGTCTTGGAGAAAGTGCAGACAGAGTGTTCCTTGGAGGCAAAGATGATAAAACTTTATCTCATATGCTCTGGGCATGTTGCTAGGAGAAGCTATTTGGAGAGGGACATGATGTTCAGAAAGGAGGAGAGTCAGTGAAGGAAAGGAAGACCAGGTGGATTGATACAGTACTGCCACAAAGAGCTCTAATGTGTCAAGCAGTGTGAGGACGGCCCAGGATAGGACAGGGTTCAGATCTACTGTTCATAGGGTCGCTATGGATCATACATGACTTGATGCCACCTAAAAACAACAACAAAAACACAATTCTTAATAAACTGTGGATCAGAGGAGAAATTAAAAAGGACATTTCAAATTATTTTAAGCTAAATGTAAGTGAAAATAAATAAGTATAGCAAAATTTATGGACGACAAATAACACAGTACTTAGAAGGAAATTCACAGCACCAAAATGATTCTAAAAAGGAGTGGTCTCAAATATTAGGCTAGGAAGAAACTATCAATGTCTAATCTAATTAGGAAGGTTGAAACCTCTCAAGCAGTTGTGTACCTCTATTTATACACTCTAAGATGCAAGAGTACTTCCTTATAGACATTGTAGACATAAACTAACCATCTTTCAATGCTATGGACACAACTTGACTTTACAAACAGGACAAAATGTTTGTTACCTTTGAGCCTGATGTTGAGTATACAACTCTGTTTGCTTCATCCACATAAAGGTCCCAGAACTGAGGTTCATTGGGATCTTTGGAGCCTCCATCCCAAATGATGAATTTCTCCTGGCCAGAGAGTAAGTTCCACAAGCGTAGCGTGTGGTCCTTGGAGGCCGAGATGGCAAAGGTCCCTTTGGCAAATACTTTCACACACCTCACTTCTCCTACAATAGGTCAGGTACGGGAGATTATATTAGCTGGGGGTTTTAACCCTTTTCTTTTTAATTTTTAAAAAGTTATTGTAAT
>NW_006399976.1:1366706-1378994 GCF_000299155.1 Elephantulus edwardii
AATCAGGATGGGTGTGTCAGAGGCAGTGTGATTGGCACAGGATAGAGCAGGGTTTAGGGCTGTTGTACATAGGGTCGCTATGAGTCGCAAATAACTCAACGGCACATAACAACAACAGTACACAGTGAGCTATAAAAAGAGACTAGTGGGCACAGAAACAAACACAAATAGATAGAGATGTCACAAGGAATGTAAGAGTAGAATGTTACAGAATTCTGAGAAAAGAATTTTTACCAGAATAAATAAAGAGAACTTTCTCAAATTAATCCCCTGAATTTGGACTTCTAGCATCTTAAACTAAATTGGTCTTTGTTAAAGCCACACACTTGTAGTATTTTTTTAATTATTATTGCAGTAGCACTAGAAAATTAGGACTTGGAATAACATAGTACTATTTTTCTATGACTGGTTTTAGCATCTATAGACTCAGTGCTCTTTGGAGATCTACATGTGTCTTGGCGTCCATCCTCCCCTGAATCTAGGAGATTCTCAACACAGGGACCCAGGTCCAAAGGATGAGCGTTACTTCAAGCTCTTCTTTCTTGGTGGTAGTCTAGCCCCTCTATCATTGCTTGCTTCTTTAATCTCTTTTATATCTCAAAAAGACTAACAATATAAGATACAACGTAATCTTGTAGATTGTATTCTGCTTCATTACCACAATTGCCTCTAATCCTGCCTTATGAACATTAAAAATGCTAGGATTTACAACACGTGGGATTATTCCATCAGATTACAACAAGAATGATAATTACATAATACTGAGAATTGTGTTCTAATCAAATTGACATGTTTTGGAGGGACACAATTTGTTCTATAACATTTGGTCTATTGGTCCTCAAAAATTCACCCTAAAAGTCTTAAATCAACTCAAAGTCAAAAGTTTTCTGGGGCAAAATTCTTCTTCTTCTGGAAGGATGTGATGTCTAGACTCCAAGTTATCTATAGTTATCAAAATACAATGGTGGAACAGGCACAAAATAGATATTCTATTACAGATGGAATAAACTGGAGGAGAAACAGGTAAATCTAAAAAACTCAGCAAGAAAGATGGACAAGCTCCTCTCATATGATTAACTCTATGAAAACCTACAAGAGGGGCCGCTATGAGTTGATTCCCTTATGTAATTAACATCACTTTTGCTCCACCTATAAGTAGTAAGGAAATGTGAATCTTTGACTAAATAGTTGCAGAAGGCATAAGAGTTTGTGAGAACTGATTGAACAGTTGTAGAAGATGTGAGAAAGTGTGTGTAAATCTGCTAATAAGTAGAAAGATAATAGGAGTGGTACTCTTTTCGAAGGAAAAGAATGTAATTTGATCTTAAAGTAAAAGGTCTATTTTCCCCCAAAAAGAGTAAGTGACCAAAAAGTAAAACAGGGCCTTGGAGAGGGACATCATGCTTGGGAGGGTGGAGGGACAGCACAGGAGGGGAAGACCCTCTACGAGATGGACTGATTCTGTGACTGGGGAAATCGGGATGGGTGTGTCAGAGGCAGTGCGGTTGGCACAGGACAGAGCAGGGTTTAGGGCTGTTGTGCATAGGGTCGCTATGAGTCGCAAACGATTCAACAGCACATAACAACAACAACAACATATGACTAGAAAGTAAGAGTAAGCAAATAAAGTGTAAGAACAAGTGAATAAAGTGTAAGAGAAAGTGTGTAATGAGTAATTTTATTCTGCGTAATGATGGATTGTTCTACACAGTATTTAAAATAGGAAAATCAAGTTTGCTTTTGAAACCTTTATTTTGGTTCAAAATACTCTTAAGAAGAAAAAGAGATGTGTCCCTACTATTATTGTTAAAATCTCTCCCTCCATCCCCCAAACCCAATTCAAGCCATGGTACTTTAATTTTTGAAAAATATTAATTTTTATTTATTTCTGTATAATTTTTAACATAAAAATGTTTTCTTTTCATTTTTTCCATTACTGTGCGTTTTCTTCCCCCTCTTCTTTCCCTCCTCAATACTGTTAAAATCACGTCTTTCTAACATACTTTCAAGTTTATATCTTTCAGACAACAATACAAATAGTCTGCACATGTAATCTCTCATGAGCTCCCAGATTATCTGTGCACCCTTGAATCAGCTTCCATCTAACTGTTGATCACTAACTACAACCCCTTCCAGCAGGAAGTACATAGAGTAGTTGTGGCCCCCACTCCCCTAACAGCAGTCAGAGCCCCATCCCAGAGGAGGCTGCAGGTTCCAGAGCAAGAAGCAGCCTTCCACCACACTGCCTCACCAGCAAAAGCCAAATTATTTACCTTCTTTTCTGTAATTTGCTTTACCTGTACTAAAGCATATTGTATAAGGCAAATAATATATTTTTACACCCTAAAAAACAATCTATAAAAGAAAAACAAGTAGGGGGAGATGTAGCTGCTCAGCTGACCGAGGTAGGAGCTGCCTGGGTTAAAGACAAAACAAACTCCCGGCCCTGGGACAGCATAACTTTGATTCTTACATTGAAGCTGCCATGGTACTTTAGAGAAACTAGTAGTTATGGAAACTGGCAAGGCCAGCAAATAAGAAAAGAGTTTACCGTAAATATTTTACAGTTAAAAAAAAGAGTTTAGCAGTAAATATTTCACTGGTTATTTAATGAAAAACGTATCAATAAAAGCTGTGAGGACTACAGGTCCTGAAGACACTCAACCATGAGTTCTTCTCCCCTTACCTAAGGAAAATCTTGAGTAGTTCTTTCCAATCATGGTACTTTCTCTGGTCAGAGGAGGGTGACAATCTAACTCTTTGAAACCCAGGAGGCTGTGGCCCGATCCTTTGAGTCCCCAGAGGCCATAGGTCTACCCTTCAAAACCCCAAGATTTGTGATTCTATGCTTTCACTGAGGGAGCTCTGCTCACCGTGCTTCTTGTCTCTTCCATTTCTATTTCCTGGTTCCTTGTCCTTTTATCCCCTCAGGCCCCTTCGACCAGTCCAGACTCTGCCCTCCTCCAGCAAGTGTTAGAAAACTCTTTAGCTCTATTAAACAAGGCATTCTAAAGAGCAATGACTTTGAAAAATGCTACATAACTTGGGAAAGACTGGAGAGTATTATGCTGAATGAACCACAGGTAGCCACAGGGTGTGAGGAAGGAGGAATTGGACTCGCTTGAGAGGCCAGAGCAAGGGAGAGTGACTCCACACACTGACCAGCTTTGCTCAGTGTGAGAAGTGACTCCACGAACTTCTGCATTGAGTGATATTGACTCTAGTAACAGCACTGAAGCGACCACTCCACCAGCAAGCTTCCTGATTGAAGGCACTCAACTCTCTTGCCTTTTGCCACTTGCTATTTTGCCACTGGACATCAGTCCTTTGGTCACAGTGCACCTATTTCTCTACCACTGTGCCTTACCATTTATACCATCTCCAATGTTACAATGTTCTTCAACTCCTTCTGAGCCCTCATTAGAATTGCCTTTGAAGGTCAGAATTCCACCAACAATTCTTCAAGGCAATCAAGGTTTTTACTATTGTTGTTGTTAGGTGCCATCGAGTCATAGACAATGAAAGTTAGGCGCCTTAAAATTCTTCTAGTCACTTCTCGTTACCCAATTCTAAAACCACTTCCACATTTTTGGTGTCTATCAAAATCTTGCTCTGTTTTTCTGGTACCAGATCTTGTTTTCGTTACCTAGTGCTGCTATAACAGAAATATCACAAGTAGATGCCTCTACCAAACAGAAATTTATTCTCTCAAAGTGTAGGGGGGCAAGAAATCTGAATTTAGGGACCCCACTTCTAGGGAAAGTTTTACTCTTTTGTAACCCGGTCTCATCTCAGCACAGCTAGTCTGCTGGGGGATATCTTGCTAAATTGATTGTAAATGCAAGAGATCAGATGGGCCATCAGCAGAACCTAGCTTGCACTGTCAACCCTCATGTGATAAATTAAATAATTGGCTCATTGGGGCCAGTTAGTTATGCAGCTGTAGATACAGATATAGAAACAAAGGCCAAATTTCAATATAGGGAAATGAGTCAGTGGTGGAGGGTCCAGAGAAACTAGGAAGAAGTGGATCATAAAGTCCCTTATCCAAGTCTCACCTGTGTGCCCAGTTAGGATATGAATCACTTGGTGATCTTTCATGTCCCACACAGCCACAGTACCATCTTGGGTGCCAACCACCAATTGCAGCTCTTCCAGGCTCCACGCCATAGCAGTGATGCCTGCAGCCAGACAACAGTGAACATATGTGCTTCTCTGTGGGTCCTCAACCCCAGGGTCTTCTAATGAACATCTATTTAATACTTAAGGGAATTGAAGCATAGACAGGCACACAGGTAGGTCATAGCAGAGCCAGGGCTGTCAGATGCCTGTCTGATGTTCAGTTGTGCTGTTTTTACTGCTCTTAGGTAGTGTTAGGGACTCATGCAGAGCTCTCAAAAAGCTGTAAGCTCTAACCCCTGTACCTGTGAATATGATGGTGTGTGGAAATAAAGGGTTTTTTTTGTTAGGTTAATGAGGCCATGCCAGAGAAGAATGGGTCCTAAACCTAGTAACTTTTGAGTGATGTCTTATAAAAAGAGCAGAATAAACACAGAACACACACACAAGGCAGAAACAGAGCAAAGATTCAATGAATACCAATACACAGAGGCAAGGAGAGAAGAATTGAGGGAGAAAAGATGAGCAAACAGATGGTGACTGGATGGATGGATGCATGTAAAGAAAAGTAACAGGATAGACAGGGTTAGGGTTAGGGTTAGGAAAAGGAAGATCTATGACAGATGGATAGAAGGAAAATGGAGGGACAGACGAGTAGTCAACAGAAGAAAAGGAGGGACAGACAGATGGATGTATGGAGAATGAGTGAGTTTGTGGATAGAAAGAAGGATGCAAAATGGGTGATGGATGAGATGATGAATACAAAGATCGGTGGAAGAATGAATGGACTGATAAAAGCATGGAAGGAAAAAAGGGTGGTGGATGAGCGAGTGGAGAGATAGATGGATGAGAAGATAGACAAATGCATGGATGTATAAAAGGAGGATGGATGATGAATGGATGGATGGATGGATGGATGGCAAATGAGTGAGTTGAGTACATGATGGATGAATGGAAGGGTGGGCAGATGGAAGGGAAGATGTATGGATATGAATAGATGTGTGGATAAATGGATAATGGATGGATGCAGGATGGAGGGTGAATGAGAGGATGGATAAATAGATGGAAGGATGAGTAGAAAACAGATGAATAGAAAGAACTAAACTTTCTTCTCTCACTCTGATACTATGGGGGATTTTATTATTCTCTCAATGTCTCAGGGGCTAGTAAGGAATCTCTCTCTGCGTCCAGAGAATACTAGCGTAAGTCTGTTGATTGCAGGAACTAACTATCTGTAAGATGAGAACTTGGTGTCTCTGAGATGCAGTTGGCATCCCCGTGGCCCAGGCTCATTAGTAGTATTTACTCCAGTAATCTGTAGTCTCTGGGGAGTCAGGGAGAGCCGAGTCAGTATGAGACAGCAAGGGCTTGCCCTGACAATACCCTTGGGAGTGTTGACTGGCAGAGGAGACCCCAGAGAGTAACCTGAAACACATGCCCTCAGTGATTCTGAGCAAGTGGGGCCAGGCAGGGTATTGTGATTCTGGGGAGGCTCACCTTTGTGGCAGCCAGTGAGGGTCGCCTGGAGGGGTCCACCGGGAGGTTGGAGGAACCCTGCAAGGGGCACCAGCACTGGATGAGGACACGCCCGGAACCAGCTCTGTGCCTGTTGACACAGCTGCCCCACCAATGCTGGGTGTGAGGTGGCGAAGAAATGGAGTCTGGCCAGGATCTCTGTGTAGAGGACGCTTCTCTCTGGAATAAAGAGGTGCAGGTTAAGGGAGGGACAGAATAGGCCAGGTGGAGCCACCCTGCCAGGGCTACAGAAGACATGAGTGAATGCAGAACCTTAGATATAGCCCCTATGTGTTCTCTTCAGCCTCATTCTCTCACATTCATACCCATGAGTGCCGGGCTACTTGTAAGAGGATTAGAGTGGGATGAAACAATCTTACTCAGGTCACAGCTCTGCTGTTACGTAAGGGAAGGGATGTATGGGGTGTGGCCTGTATCACCTTTGTCTTAGAAGAAATAAAAGGAGAGAGAGCAAGCAGGGAAAGAAGAAACTGACTACCACGAAGAAAGAAGGGCTGGGAGCAAAGTGCGTCATTTGGACCAGGGTTCCTGCACTAAGAACCTCCTATACTCAAGGGAGGATGCCAAGACACACAAAGATCTCCAAAGGATACTGAGTCCACAGATGTTGGAAGAAGGCAAGGACGTTCCTCCAGAGCCAACACTGAGAGAAAATTGTCCCCGAGAGCTGGTGGCCTGAATTTGGACAGCATAAGCTGGACTATATGAAGAAGAATGTGGCATCAGGATTGGAAGATGACTCATCAATGACCTGTGTTATGCAGATGATCTAGTTTGCAGAAAATGAAGAAGTCTTGAAGCCCTTACTGAAGAAAGCCAAAGTTAATAGCCTTCAAAATGGATTGTATATCAACAAAAAGAAAGCAAAAATCCTCACCACGGGACCAACAGGCAATAATGTGATAGATGAAGAAAAGATTGAAGTTGTCAGTGACTTCATTTTTGGATCCACAATCAACATCCTTGGTAGCAGCAGTCACGAAATCAAGAGATGTGTTGCATTGGGGAAATCTGCTCTCAAGAGCCTCTAAAGAGCAAGGATGTCAGTTTAAAGACTAAGATGGTCCTGATCCAAGCCATGGTATTTTCAATTGCTTCTATGCATCTGATGGGAGCTCTGGTAGTCTAAAGGCAAGAAGCTGTGCTGCAAACCTGAAGGTACATGTTTCAAAGTCACCAGCTGCTCTGCAGGAGAAGGATGGGCGATCTCCTCCTGTGAAATTAACTGCCTCTGAAAACCCACTGGAGGGTCAGCTATGAGTTTGTTCTGACTCGATGGTACACAACAACAACAACAATGCATCTGAGAGTTGAGCAACGAATATGGAACACCAAAAAGAATCTATGCCTTTGAGCTGTAATGTTGGAGAATATCAAAAGGACAAACAAGCCTGATTTGGAGGAAATACAACCAGGGTGCTCCTTCGAGTCAACGATGGTCTCATTTACATTTGGGCATGTGGTCGGGAAGAGCTGGCCTTTGGAAAAAGACTGGGGAAGGTAGAAGGTCAGAGAAAGAGAAGACTCTTAACAAGATGAGTTGACACAGTGACTGTAACAATGGGCATATCAGAGACTGTAAGGATGGCACAGGATAGGGCAGGGTTCAGATCTGTTGCTTTTAGGGTCACTGAGTCGTGGTCTGCTCAATGGCACCTAAAAATCATGAACAAATCTCCCAAAGAGTGAGAGAATAAAGTTCTGTCTGGTAAAGCTACACACTTGTGGTTAGGTATGTTGTGGTCTATATCAGCATGTGATCACTAAGACAGATGGTTTCCTTAGCACTTGTCAGTGACAGAAGATAAAAATTTCCTTTGGTTGCTATAACAAAACAACGTTGATGGCTGGAAACAAGAAAATGTTATATTTTTAATAGTTCTTGAATCCAGAAATCTGAAATAAAGATGTTGGCAGGGCCATACTCCCTCCAAACACTCTCAGGAAGAATCTATTTCTTTCTCTTTCCAATTCTGGTGGCTCCATACATTCTGAGCTATGCCCGCGTCATTCCAATCTCTGCCTCCGCTGTCACATGGCCTTCTTCTCCGAGTGTCTCTGCAGCATCTCTTCTGTCTCAAGGCTCCCTCTGTCTGTCTTATTAGGATCTATACGATTGCATTTAAGGCCACTGTGGATAATCCAGGATACACGCAAGATTCTGAGTTTAATCACACTTTTTTCAAAATCGGTTCATATTCTCGAGCTTCTGTGATTGTTAATTGTCTTCTAATTGGTTCTGAATTACAGTGGCCTTAATGTGAAACAGCAGTGTAAAGATTAATGTGAACCTAATTGAAGCTCCGGTCTTTTCAATTACTTGCTATGTATCTGAAAGCTGGAAAACAAATAAAGATGACAGAAGAAGGCTCTATGCCTTTGAGTTGTGAGGTTGGAGAAGAGTACTGAATATCCTACGGATTGCCAAAATAACAAGTAAACATGTCTTGGAGAGAGTGCAACCAGGGTGCTCCTTCAAAGCAAGGGTGGTGAAATTTCATCTCACATACTTAGGGTATGCTGTCAGAAGGGGCCAGTCCTTGGGAAAGGACATCATGCTTAAAAAGGTGGAAGGTCAGCAAAAGAAAGGAAGCCTATCAATGAGGTGGATTGACACAACGACTCTAACAATGAGTTCAAGTCCAGCAGAGATGGTGACGGTGGCACAGAATAAGGCAGAGATCAGATCCATTGCTCATAGACTATATGCTATGAGTCATGTAGTCACTTGATGCCATTTAACAACAAGAAGAAGAAGAACTAGAATGAAATGTTGACCATAATGTCATCCCCATAATTAGGGGCATGTTCATGTCCATTGAGGTGGTTCTTGGGCCAATCCATTTCACTTAGGGTCACCCTCACCCTTGCCAGCCTTCAATTTTTCTAAATATCATGCCCTCCTCCAGTCATTGGTCCCTTCTGATTATATAGTCAAAGCAAACATGTACAAAAATGTTCACTTGTGGTCCATACAGTTTCTACTGGGTATCTTTGAAATTTAGTTGATAGGCCTTTCTTCCCAGTCTGTCTTAGCCTGGGAGCTGAAACTTGTCCAACATGAGTGATTGGAATTACCTTAGTTATTCGGAGCTGCTGTAACAGAAATACCACACATGTGTGGTTTTCATGATCAGACACTTCTTTTTTTCACAGCTAGGAAGCTAGAAGTCCAAGTTCAGGGTGCCAGCTCCAGGCAGAGGCTTCCTCTCTCTGCCACCTCTGGAGGAAGGCCATTGCCCCCCTTCTGATCTTCTGCTCCTGGGATATTTTCTTGTGCCTTGAAATCTCTCTTCCTCCGTTTCTGCTTACTCACTTGCTTTGTTAATCTCACATCTCAAAGGAAATCCATTTAAGACACTTCCAGATACTACTATTGTCTCATTAACACAGCAAAGACAATCCTCCCAAAGTGGGATTATAGTTACAGTCATAGGAGTTAATTTGTGGGGGACACAGTTTAAACGATGACATGGTGACAGAGCTTCCAGCATCAAAGCAGTACTCAATCCACCACAGAATAAAAAATTGATTGTTATTGTTGTTGTTGTTAGATGCTGTCACGTCAACTACAGCTCACAGTGACCCTGTGAAAAGCAGATTTAAACCTTGCTTTGTCCTGTGCCAGCCTCCTGATCTCTACCTTGCTTAAGCCCACTGTTACAGTCATTCAATCCCTCTTGTTGAGGATCTGCTTCTCTTTCTCTGAACCTCTACCTTTCCCATCGTGACGTCTCTTTCCAAGGTCTGGCTACTGCCAACAGTGTGCACATAGTATGTGAGACAAAGTTTCACCATCCTAACCTCTAAAGAGGTCGTGGTACTAGGGATATTATAGCTAATGTCACATGGGTCTTGGCAGAAAGTAGAGAATACCAGAGGAATGTCTATCTGTGCTTCATTGACTATGCAAAGGCTTTTGACTGTGTGGCTCACAACAAGCTGTGGCTGACTCCGAGAAGAATGGGAATCCCAGAACATTTCACTAATGCAAAAGCTATACTTGGACCAAGAGGCAGTCGTCAGAACAGAGCAAGGAGACACTGCTTGGTTCAAAATCAAGAAGGGGGTCCGTCAGGGATGTATTCTGTCTCCGTACCTTTTCAATCTGTATGCAGAACAGATCATCCAAGACGCTGGGCTGTACGAGGAGGAATGTGGCATCAGGATTGGTGGAAGAGTCACCAACAACCTGCATTATGCAGATGACACAACTCTGCTTGCTGAAAATGAGGAGGACCTCAAGCGCTTGCTGCAGAAGGTCAGGGACTGCAGTCTTCAATATGGACTGAAGCTCAACATTAAGAAAACAAAGATTCTCACCACTGGGCCAATTGGCAGCATCAGTATGGATGGTGAGGAGATTGAGATAGTTAACAGTTTTAGTTTGCTTGGCTCCACAATCAACACTCTTGGTAACAGCAGCAAGGAAATCAAGAGACGAATTGCATTGGGAAAGTCAGCTGTGAGGGACCTCTCAAGAGTAGTGAAGAGCAACGATGTCAGGCTGGAGACTAAGGTGCGCCTGATCCAGGCTATAGTCTTCGCAATTATGTGCTATGCATCAGAGAGTTGGACAGTGAATAGGGTTGATAGAAAGAGAATTGATGCCTTTCAGCTGTGGTGCTGGAGAAGAGTGTTGAATATACCATGGACTGCTAGGAGAACAAACAGGTTTGTCCTGGAGAAGGTGAAGCCAGAATGCTCCTTGGAGTCAAGGATTCTGAAGCTTCGTCTGACATACTTTGGGCATGTTGCAAGGAGGGACTGGTCCTTGGAGAGGGACATCATGTTTGGCAGAGTGGAGGGGCGGCGAAGGAGAGGAAGACCTTCGATGAGATGGATTGATTCTGTGACTGGAGTTTTTGAAATGGCTAGGTTGGCACAGGATAGAACAGCATTTAGAGCTCTTGTACATAGGGTCGTTATGAGTCGCAAACGACTCGATGGCACGTAACAACAACAACAACCTCTAAAGAGCACTTTGGTTGTATTTCCTCCTGATAGATTTGTTTGTTCTTTTGGCAGTACATGGGATAGTCAATACATTTCACCATCACCACGATTGTTCTTCAATCTTCCTTATTTACTGTCCTTGTTCATTGAGCATTGTTGTTGTTGTTTGGTGCCGTCGAGTCGTAGACGACTCATAGCGACCCTATGAATGAACAGCCTGAACACTGTTCATACATAGAGTTTCCAGAGGCAAGCCATTTCGGAAGTGGATGCCGCTCCTGCTTCCAGGCTTGTTTTAGTTGGGAAGCTCCAGCCAACACTGTCCACCATGGGTACCCATTACCACGACTGGCACATCACTGTCACAGTCTTCAGCATCACAGCAACATGAGTTACCTCTGTACAGCAACGCACAGACCAGTGCTATACCACCTAGAAGAATGTTTGACAGGAAAACAATTTGAACCTGGCCCGAGGGTTCTCCGAGCCAGCACACGGCACAGGAGAAGATAGCTTATCCTTCTCCTGTGGAGCAGCTGGTCAGTTCCAACTGCCTGCCCTTGGGTGGGCAGCACAACTCCTGAGGCCACGAGAGCTTCCACAGACAATAATAGGTAGGAATGTGACCTCAAAAGCTTGATTCTAAAGCCAAGGCAGGAAGACGTGAAGCTGAAGTAGACTGCTCACTCTGATCTCTTTGTTGGCACTTCCTACCTGAGAGGCCTGGCTTGGTCTGCTGGTACATGGAACGGGGCAGGAGCAGGGCCATAGGACTTAATCACTGAGGGTGCCAAATTGAAGGCAACCCCAACATACTCAATCATCAGAATAAACACTGGGTTTTTTTAATGCTATGGTCAACTGATATTCAATAAGGAAATCAAAGCTATCAAATGGGGAAATGAGGGAGCTCTGGTGGCCTAGTGGCAAGAAGCTGCACTGCAATCCCAGAGGTATGCTGTTCGAGTCCACTAGATGCTCTGCTGGAGAAGGAGGGGCAATCTCTTCCTTTACCAGTCAGATCTGATTTGATGGTACACTCATAAAAAATAATAAAATAAAATTTTTAAAAAGTGGGGAAATGATAACCTTATCAACAAATGGTGCTGGAAAAACTGGACTTCCACCTGCAGAAAGCTGAAACAGGATCCATATCTCACACCATGCACAAAAATCAACTCAAGGTGGATCAGAGAGCTGGGAGGAAAGCCCAGAACCATAACTTTCATAAGAGACAAACTGGGATCAAGCTAGCTTAGAAACGTTAGTCCAAGGTATAAAGAGACTGCCAAATACAACCAGAAATTCACAATCTGAAGAGGATAAAATTGATGCATGGGTCCTTCTAAAGATTAAATCTCTGTGCACATTGAAAACTTTCTTCAACAGGGTAAAAAGAAAACGTACACACTGGGAACAAACATTTGGTAATACCATCTCAGAAAAGAGTCTTATAATGCAATCTGCTTTAAAATATTAAAGTTCGTTTTCTAAAAAAAAAAAACACAAAACAACAAAACCTATCATGAACAAAACATTCATCTAGAGCCATGCCTAATTGACCTGAAGGAAAAGAGAAAAATCAGGAATACTAATCATATTTTTGGTTTTGTTATGTACCATCAAGTTGGAATTGACCCATTTTCAGAGGCCATTAATCACACAGGAGGAGATTAG
>NW_006399976.1:1379884-1381132 GCF_000299155.1 Elephantulus edwardii
AATGACACATAACAACAAGAATAATAATTTTGTTTTGTTTTTAAAAACCTCTTCATCCTTAATATTAGCTATTTGTTTACTTACTGGTCGCTATGAGTTGTAGTTGACTTGATGGCACCTAACACCACCATTAACCTAAAGATTGGTAGGTCAAACCTACTCCAGGGTGCCACAGAAGAAAGTCCTGGCAATCTGCTCCTGTGAAGATTGCAACCAAGCAAATCATATGGAGCTGTTCTACTCTACAACCCATGGGACTTCCACACTCGACGGGGATGAGGTTTTATTTATATTCTTGTTCTGAAGTGCCCTGTCTAGCTTTGAAGAGCAAACAATGGCCCAGTGGCGCCTTCTCATGATAAAATCTGTTCCTATACCCTCCCCGTGCTGTGTGGGCGTGGGTGGTCGAGTGGACTAGGGTTGAGGGGAAACAGGTTACAAATCTAAGAAGACTGTGGAATGATCTGGGCTTTTACGTACTTCCCTTAACTGAAGGCTTGTACCAAAGGCCTTCTTCACAGGGAGTTATTTTTCCTATGAGGTTTAAGAGCTCTGGTGAATATCTTTCATATGACAATTTGTTCTTGCCTTCAATTCCTGATTGTTCCCATTCCCCTCTTTTGAGGGCCAGGAGGGGCTTTGGTTACCATGGAAGCTCTGTGGGATCCTGACAGTGAAGCTGGAACTATAGTCAGGGTCACAGATGTGCATGAGAAAGATATGCCTGATCATGGGCTTGGGAAGAATCCCAGACACACATTAATCTCATATCAGTTTTGCAGGTGATATAAATTGAGGCCCAGGCCAGAAGTGTCTTGTCCTAGACCATTCACATTAACTGCACTTACACTACTACGTGGCCGTAATTGATTATTCAATGCAGATCAGGTGCTAAAATAAAAACCGCTTCGAATAAGCTTCCTGACGGTCCCAGGTGGAAAGGTCTATTTGGGTCCCCATTTTTCAGATGGGAAAACTGAGGATGAAGGTGTTTCAAGAACTCTCAAGTCCACACTCCTGGTAAGTGGGAGAGATGGGATTTTAATGGAGAGGTGGAGCCTGAACCTGTGTTCTGGACCACGACTCAACACTCTGTGGGTGGCGGAAATACAAAGTTGGCAGAGGGCTCGCTTCAGCAGCACGTATACTAAAATCGGAACACTACAGAGACCATTAGTATGACCCCTGTGCAAGGATGACCCACAAAGTTGTGAAGACTCCCATATTTTTTTTGAGAGAAAAAAAAAA
>NW_006399976.1:1381662-1391295 GCF_000299155.1 Elephantulus edwardii
TTTAAAAAAAAGGAAACCAAAAGAAACAGCAATAAAGAACTAAGGTGAACCACAGCACAAGGCAATGAGGATGCAGAGATGGGAGTGGTGGGGGCCTGGTGCCGGGGAGGCTGAGCAAGCCTTCTCCCAAGAAGTATGTGACTGAGAACAGAATGGGCCACAGAAGGTCTGGGGAGGCAGGATCTGGCTCCAGTGCCCAGGGACAGTGAATGCCACATGCAGGCCTGGTATGTGGGCCCGAATCTCTCTCTCCAAAAGTCTGGGATAGCGGGGAGCAAAAGGCATTTCTCTGAAGGCATTTCTGAAGGTCAACTAGCGTCCTCTGAGGTCTTTACTGAAAGAGAATGAGAGACGAACTAGAAGACTGAGCTTCTAGTACTCAGGGGAAGTGGGCTTTGGAAAGACTCTTCTGGTGCTGAGTGGGAAGGTGGCCTAGTGGGTGAGAAGAAGGTGGCCAGTCTCAGAGGTGGCTCCTGCAATGGAGAAGAGACATAGGAACCTCAGGTTGGTAGTCACAGGAATGGAGAAATGCGAATGAGTTCAAAGTCCCTTTGCAGTCAGCCTTAGAAGCCACCTTTGGGTCAGCTGTGCAACTCCCTAAAGCCTGTGCCATCAGACTGCAACCACCAGAGCACAGAGCAGCTAATGGGCTCAAAACACCACAGATGCGAGGCCAGCGGGCTAGCAGAGAACCTCGACACAGACTATGCACAATGGTGATTTTTTGCCTAAGACATTTCCTGCCTGCTGTTTTACAGAAAAAAAAAGAAAGGGCTGCTCTAAGGTGGGAACCCTTGAAGACAGGAAGAAAACCCACGGATTTAGACAGGAAGAGGGGTGGGCTAGCTGGAACCCCACCGGTCAGCACGCAGAGCTGGCTTCCCAGGACTTCAGAGTCACCCACTCAGCTGGACCGCCCAAGGCAAGAACACTCACCCAGGCCGCGGAGCTCCAGAGCGGGCCGGGCCAGCTGCAGGGCCTCACGCACCAGGCCAACCTCGGGGGAGTCCACATGTGGGGCACACAAGTCAAAGTCATCCAGGATGGCTTCGAGGCCCCCGGACAGGGCCCGACAGGCGATCCAGCTCATGCTGCCTGTGGGGAGGGGAGAACGCACCTGTCCCCTGGTCACTCAGGCTTTCCACTCCTTACAGCCCGGGGTCACCTCCCAGTTATCCCCAGGCTCTCAGCCTGGACACTGCTGCAGTTTGGGGCTGGAGTGAGGTCATCCTGCATAGTGTGGGGAGAACAGCAAGCAGCATTCCCAGCCTCCAGAAGCACGCTATCCTCCCACCCATGTGTGACAACCGAATGTCACCGGACATCACCAAGTGTCTGCTGGGGGCACGTTATTTGTGGTTGAAACGGCTGAGATAGATGTATAGATGGATAGCGGATGGACAGGTATATGGTAAATGACTGAAAGATGACAGACAAAAGGAATAAATAAATGATGGATGGATAGATGGATGGATGGAAGGATGGATGGAGGATAACAGGGAGAGAGATGATATGTGGATAGTGAATAAAGGATGGATTATAGATAGATGATAGATCTAAGACAGCTAGAGGGACAGATGGAGTAGATGGTAAATGAGTAGATGGTTGGATGAATTATACATGGGTTGGTGGTGACACATGACTGATATAGACAGATAAATAGATTAGATGATAGATAGATAGATGATAGATAGATAGATAGATAGATAGATAGATAGATAGATAGATAGATGAGAGAGAGAGAGATGGAGAGACCAACAGACTAGGATGATGGACAGACTGACTCTCTGATGCCAAGGCAGAATTTCTCTATCTCAGCAGCACTATCATTTGGTTCTGAGCACTGTCAAAAGTCTGAGGTAGCGATCACCTCATGATGTAGCAACTCTAAGTTCTACTTGATGCCAGGAGTGCCTTCTCCTCAGTCATGACAACCAAAAGTGTCTCCCAGGACTCGGACCAGGGACGTCCCAGTGAGAACTTCTGTCTGAGGCTCCTTGGACAGAGCCAGGCTGGGGGTCCAGAGGGGCCTTACCCAGCACCTCCTGCTTCAGCTCCTCGATGCGTCCCGCGTGCAGCAGGTGGAAGGGCAGCTCCTTCAGCTTCCGCAGGTTGGCGACCGTGTCTGAGAACCAGAGGGGCTGAGGGGCCACCTGGGGGCAGGAGAAGGGCGGCTGGGCATCAGGGAGTAGGATATTTGCTCTTCCAATTACCCACAAAACACAAGCCAGGCCAGGCACCATGGGGCAGACATGATTTCAGACACCCCCAACCCACAACGTCAGTCTGGGGCTCAGGCCAGGGTGAGAGCAGCTCTTCCTGGAGGATAAAAAGGGCTTCCTCAAACAGGGGCCTCGGGCCTGGGCTGCAGGGGATGAATGTTGTTAAGTGTTGGAAAACAGTGGCCATCCAGAAGAAAGGAACACAAGAAGCCAGGACTCAGAGAGGCAAGAGAGCAGGACACGCATTCTCGGAGGGCTGAATTATACAGTAAAGTGGAGGTCACGGTGGGGAAGGAGACTAGGGAGGTCGTGAGCAGCAGATAACAAGTCACTGAAAACCAGGCAGGGAAGTCTGAACTCAATATGAAGGGCACTGGGGAGCTATGGGAGGTGTTAGAGGGAGGGGCATGATCAGGTTATATGTCAGAAGCATCCATGGGGATCCATGGCCTGGAGTGCGAGGGAGAGTTCGATGTTGGGAGATCAGAAAAAGAGCCAGACAATGTCCCAAAGGGTGAGGATGAGGGTGCAGGGGGTTCTGGACACACAGAAGGGACATCTAGTGGTTTGTGAGTTATTAGCCAAGAGGAAAGGAAGCTTCCAGAAAGAATCAGACCTGGCCCTTCCTGGACCTCCCAGCCGAGTGGGGAAAACAAAGACAAAGACATTTGCAAGAAAAGATCCAGGGATCTTTAAACCTTAAACCAAACATGAAGAGGATTTGAAGTACTTTGTGATGAAAGATAAAAAGTCCTCAGTACGAATTACACCTCAAGATACTGAAAAAGAAACTCTTCACAACTGGACCAATTAGCAACATAAATGGAGAAAACACTGAAGCTGTCAAGGATTTCATTTACTTGATTCCACAACCAACGCTTATTGAAGCAGCAATCAAGAAAGAAATCAAAGGACACATTGCATTAGGTAAATTTCTTTTAAGTGTTAAAATGCAAAGGCATCCCTTTGAAGACCAAAGTGAGCCTGACCCAAATCGTATTATGGATGCAGACTCTGAGCAATAAATAAGGAAGATCAAGGAAACATTGGAGCCTTTCAATTTGGTTGCTTTGCATTGGCGAAGATTACTGAATATATCACCGACGAAACACCAGCAAAATGAACACATCTATCCGTAAGGAGGAGCCAGAATGTTTCTCAGAAGCAAGGATGGAGAGGCTGTGTCTTACGCATCTCACGCACGTTATCAGGAGGGTCTAGTCTCTAAAGGACATCGGGCAGAGGATCAGGGAAGAAGCCCTTCAGTGAGCTGGACTGACACAGCGACTGCAGCACTGGGGTGATTGTTTGTTGTTGTTACGTGGTGTTGAGTCATTTGCGACTCATAGCGACCCTATGTACAACAGCCCTAAACCCTGCTCTGTCCTGTGCCAATCGCACTGCTTCTGACACACCCATCCCGATTACCCCAGTCACTGAATCAATCCACCTCATAGAGGGTCTTCCCCTCCTGCGCTGTCCCTCTACTCTACCCAGCATGATGTCCCTCTCCAAAAACCTGTCTCTCCTTACAACATGTCCAAAGTATGTCAGATGAAGCCCCAGAATCCTTGCCTCCAAGGAGTAGCCTGGTTTAACCCTCTCCAGGATGAATCTGTTTGTTTTTACAACATGTCCAAAGTATGTCAGATGAAGCCCCAGAATCCTTGCCTCCAAGGAGTAGCCTGGTTTAACCCTCTCCAGGATGAATCTGTTTGTTTTCCTAGCAGTCCATGGTACATTCAATACTCTTCTCTAGCACCACAGCTCAAAGGCGTCAGTTCTCCTTCTATCCTCCCTAGTCATTGTCCAACTCTCTGATGCTTAACAAGTGATTGCAAAAACCATGGCCTGTATCAAGTGAAGCATGGCAGTAATTATGAGGATGGCACAGAAGGAGACTGGGTTTCTTCTGTTATGAACAGGGTTCCTAGAGTCAGAGCCAACTCACTGGCAGCTAATACCAACAACAGCAGCATTGTTTGGCCTAAAGATGGCTTCAAGAGATAGTGTCCCCTGAAGGTTGGGTTGTTGTTGGGGTTTAGGGGTGTTTTTTAAGTCATTTGTTGGTTCTCATTCTCTTCCTTTCCCCTCCCCAAGTCTACTTTGCGATGCACCTCTTGCTCCAGAGTGTTGTCACATATACAATGCTTAATCATATATTCCTTTCATATGGTCCTTCCTCTCATCTGTTCCAATGCAGTGTTCATGATCTATCCACTCTTCCCCTCTCCGAGGGGAGAGCGCAAACGCAGTCCATTTCTCCCCCCAGTATCCCATGTCTGTCCTAATTTGTAACAGCAGTGCTATGCAGTATTTATCCTTTAGTGACGGAAATATTTCACTCAGCATAATGCCCTCTGGGGTCACTCATGTTGTGTAGTGTTTTACAAGTTCATTGTTTTTCGCTGCTGTGTAATATTCCATTGTGTGAATAGAACATAGTTTTTCTACCTATTTGTCTGTTGATGGACACTTGGGTTGCTTCCATCTCTTTGCTATTGTGAATAATGCAGCAATAAACATGGGTGTGCATACATCCATTTGAGTTGTGGCTCTGGTTTCTTTATGGTATATTCCCAGTAGTAGAATTGCTAGATCAAATGGTACTTCTATTTCCAACTTTTTGAGAAAGCACCAGACCACCTTACACAGCGGCTGTACCATTTTACACTCCCACCAGCAGTGAATAAGAGTTCCAATCTCTCCACAACCTTGCCCACATTTACTCTTTGCTGCCCTGTTGAACTTTGCCATTAACCTTTACTGGGGTGAAGGTTGTGTTTTATGATGTTAGATGCTCTCAGTCAGTCCTGAGCCATCAAGACCCTATGTGCAGAATAAAACCCTGCCCAGACCTGCAGGATGTCCATGATTATGACTATGTGTAAGCCTGTTGTTGTAACCAGTCTCAATCCATCTCATCGAGGTCTCCATCTTTGCAATGGTGTCACTCTGGAGACTAAGGTGCGCCTGATACAGGCCATGGTCTTTGCAATCACTTGTTATACATCAGAGAGTTGGACAATAAGAAGGGAGGATAGAAGGAGAATTGATGCCTTTGAGCTGTGGTGCTGGAGAAGAGTATTGAATGTATCATGGACTGCTAAGAAAACAAACAGGTTCATCCTGGAAAGGGTTAAACCAGGCAGCTCCTTGGAGGCAAGGATTCTGAGGCTTTGTCTGATATACTTTGGACATGTTGCAAGGAGGGACCAGTCCTTGGAGATGGACGTAATGTTTGGGAAGGTGGAGGTTTACTGTAGGAGGGGAAGATCCTCTATAAGGTGGATTGAGTCAGTGACTGGGGTAATTAATCAGAGTGGGGGTGTCAGAGACAGTGTGATTGGCACAGGACAGAGCAGGGTTTAGAGCTGTTGTACATAGGGTTGCTATGAGTCGCAAATGACTCAACGGCGCATAACAACAACAACAACCCTACTTAACTACGGGGGAGAAAGACCAACAACTTCCTTCTGTGTAATTTACAGTCTCAGAAAACCCACTGGAGGTCAGCTGTGAGTTGGTTGAGTCAGTACATAACAAAAACAACAACAACTACTACTACTACTTTACTAGTATGATGTCATTCTCTGGATACTGATCCTTCCTGATAACATGCTCAGAGTAGGTGAGATAAAACCTCTCTAATCTCTCTTCTCAGGGACCTTCTGGCTCTACTTTTTCCAGGATCGATTTGTTCATTCTTCCAGCAGTTGTTTTAGACATCAAATCTTCTTGGTTCTTCTTTAGTCAGTATCCAACTTTTACAAGCAGAACTGGCCAATGACTTCTGGAATAATGGGCCCTTTAAAACCAAACAAACAATGGTGTGGTTTATTTAGTAAAGCAAGTCTATCTTGAGCATTGTGCTCTTTGGGAAATCTGTCTCTGTGGCAACAAACTGAGAACAGCAGCTGGAAAGGTTAGATGAGAATTTTAGTGAGAGCTGAGTTTATGCTAATAGTGGTAGAATGATTTGAAAAAGGATCGTTAGAATGATTATACAATATGAAGGATGTTATCAGTGTTACCAAACTGGACATGTAGATATTGTTACCTTTTCATATATACACAAAAAATAAAATGTCTAAGAGTTTATGCTTAGGGAGGTTATGTTAAAAGCAGTCAGGAAATCAAAAAGGGAATTGCATTTGGTAATTCTGCTGTCAGGGACCTTTCCAGAGCACTGAGAAGCAACAATGTCAGTCTAGAGACTAAGGCACACCTTATTCAGGCCATAGTCTTTGCAATTACTTGCTATGCATCAGAAAGCTGGATGATGACTAAGGATGACAGAAGAATTGATTCCTTTGAGCTGTGGTGCTGGAGAAGAGTCTTCAACATACCATGGACCGCCAAGAAAACAAATAGATCTGTCTTGGAGAGAGTGAAACCAAGATTCTCCTTGGAGGCTAGGATTTTGAAGCTCCGTCTTACATACTTTGGGCACATGGCCAGGAGGGACAGACCCTTGGAGAAAGACATCATGCTCAGAGGGTGGAGGGATAGCACAGGAGAGGAAGACCCCAGATAAGATGGATTGATACAATAACTAGGGCAATGGGGTAGGTAGGTATGTCGGAGTCAGTGAGATCGGCTCAGGACAGAGCAGGCTTCAGAACTATTGTACATAGGGTTGATATGAGTTGTAGGCAATGTGACAGGACTTAACAATAACAACAACAAGTGTTTATGCTTATGGAGCTTATGTTAAAAGTAGAAAGATCTGGAAAAGAAGAACAGGAATGATTGCCCAACTGTTTAGATAATGTGATCAATGTTACTAAATTACACACATAGAAATTGTTGAGATTGTATATGTTTTGTAATGTATCTTTTTTGTCATAACAAAATAAAAAGAAGGCTTTGAAGTATAAGTTCTTAGTTGTGATGATTACACTAGAGTTAATATAGAATGTTCATGTGAGGGGAAGCTGGAGGAATTTGAGAAATCTTCCTACTTGCTTTGCAATTCTTTTGAAATTTACAAATATTAAAAAATAAAAAGTTTTTAAAACATCAAGTCTACTGTGTTATGAGACAAGAAGAACTGGATGGTGCCCAGGTTGTGATGACTGAATATATTAATCAAAGATTTTACAGGGGAACTTGTTCAAAAGGGGAGTGATATGCAATACATTTTCAAATTCTCAAAAGAATCCAGGTTTTCTGGAGGTTGGACAAGTCCTGAAACTATTTCCTTGAGATAATCTTTACACTTCAATATGCAAGCCATATTACACCCTGAAATCTTCTCTGAAACAATAGTTGTTGTTGTTGTCAGGTGCCATTGAGTTGAGTACAACTCATAGTGACCCTATGAACAAAAGATCTTGAACCCTGTTCTATCATGTGCTATCCTCATACTTCTTCACACACAGTAGTTTAGCTGAATTGGTAAAGAATCTCTTCCTTGAAGTATTATGTTCCTTTATAGGCTCAAATTGACAACAGCAATTTGAAATAGTATATTATTAGGTTTTTTGTGTTGGTTTTTTTTATTTATTTAAGCCTCTTGTTTAGAATCAACAAGACCTCAGAGAGGGCCTTTGTATTTAAAAGTCAGTTGTTACTATTTTGGAGGAACATTCATCTAAGTGGTACAGCACTGTTCTGTCAATATGCTGTACTGAGGTAACCTGGGGTTGCTGTGATGCTGAACCTTTTACCATCAGAGTGTCAAATGCCATAATGTTTACCCATGGTGGACAGTGTTTGGTGCAGCTCCCAGTTTAAGAAAGGTTTGGAATCAGGAGTGGCATCCACTTCCTAAACCATATGCCTCTGGAAACTCTTATGAATTTTGATAAATGATGATAAGTATGGAAAAGCTTCAAGCCTTTTGTTCATAGGGTTGTTATGAGTCATGCTCAACTCGATGGCAATCAACAACAACAAATTTCCTCACCTCTTCTTCCACCATCGCTCGCTTCTGGGCGCTCCAGCTGTAGTCGGGGTAATGCGACACGGTCGTGGCACTGCCGAAGCCGCACAGTTAAAAATGTATAGTTTTAGATTTAAAAATAAATTTAATCAGTCCACCTCAGAGTGAAGGGAACATTGAGAAAAGAACAGCTAATTCAGGAGGGAAGAACTCCTGGAGATCTTCTTGCAGGGAGAAGCATTTGAGCTGAACTTTTGATGGTGTGGTCAGTAGGGGGTTCATTGCTAACCCAAAGGTTGCCAGTCTCGGGCAGTTTGGCTCTACCAGAGAGATTCTGAGGGAGAAATATGAACAGTCTCCTCTTGTTACAATTTAACACCTCAGAACTGACCCTATGGCAGTTCTTTCTCCTTTGAGTACTTGAGAAGGAACAGAGGTGATCATCTTAACTTAGAGCCCTGAATGCATGAGGACAAAGACTAAAAAGGAAGTATGTGGAATGATGAGGAGAGTGGGAGGGTCATGACACAATGAAGGGAGAGGAAATGTCCTTCTGATTGGAGAATTGGTAGGCTGTTTTTATTTCATTTTTTTGTAATCTCCTAAAGTGTTCCACAATAATCATATACTAAAAATCATGTGATAACTGAAAGTGAAGAGGACTTGAAATGCTTGCTACAGAACATCAAATACTACAGACTTCATATGGATTGCATCTCAATATCAGGAAGACCAAAATCCTCACCACTGGACCCAATAAGCAACATCATGATAAGAGAAAGAGTGACGTCATCAACAGTTTCATCTGGCTTGAATCTATATTCAACAGCCTTGGCACCAGCAGGAGACATATTATATTGGGCAAGTTTGCCTTTTAATCACTTGCTATGCATCTGAGAGCTGGACAAGGAATAAAGATGACAGAAGAATCAATGCTTTTAAGTTGTGCTGTCAGAGAAGAGTACTGAATATCCTTTGGACTGCCAAAAGAACAAACAGATACGTCTTGGGAAAAGTGCAGCCAGACTGCTCCTTGGAGGCAAGGATGGAGAAGCATTGTCTCACATACTTTGAGCTTGTTGCTAGGAAAGGGTATTCCTTGGAGAAGGGTATCCTGCCTGGAAAGGTAAAGGGTCAGTGAAAGAGAGTAAGACCCTCAATGAGATACATTGACACACGTGACCGAGCTCAAGTGTGTCAGAGATGATGAGGATGGCACAAGATAAGAGAGTTCAGGTCTGTTGTTCATAGGGTTACTGTGCATCATACTCAACTCGATGGGATCTAACAACAACAAAAAGTAGAGGATAATTAAAAGGGAGCAAGGCCTTCAATGAGACGGATTGACACAGTGACTGCAGCAAAGGGCTTAAGCACAGAGAAGAATGTGCGGCTGGGACAGGGGAGTTTTTTTTAATTGTTGTTTTGTTGCATACAGGGTCACTATGAGTTGGAGCTGACAGGGTTACTCTGCATTATATTTAACTCGATGACACCTAATAACAACAGCTATCAACAACCTGC
>NW_006399976.1:1392080-1426356 GCF_000299155.1 Elephantulus edwardii
AACAACAACAACAGTCCCTGTTTGGTGCAACCAATTAAGTGCTCAACTCTCATCAAAGGGTTGGTGGCCTGAAACCACCCAGAGGCACCTTGAAAGAAAGACCCGGAGATTGGCTTCTGGAATCCCACAACCTTGACAAGGCCTTGGAGCACAGTTCGCTCTGTATGCCCAGGGCCACCAGGAGCCAGAAGTGGCACTGCAGTAGCAGGCCTGATTTTGACTCTTGTCACCAGAAGCATGATTTTGAAAGTGTGTGATGTACTTGGGGAACTCTGGGACTGGAAATCAGGTTGTACTACAGAATTCATTCACAGAAGATGCCAGTGAGCATGTAACAAGGGGAATGTTGGGTCTCCTGAACAATCTGTTCATTAAAATTCCAAGATATCAGAGGTTTGAGGTGGTTCCCATATATTCCTGGAGGCCCTGGGTCATGCAAATGATTCATGTGCTTGGCTAGTAATGGAAAAATTGTCAGTCTGAGTCCACCAAGGGGCATCTTCCCCCAGACCAGCCACGGCTCTGCCTCTCACCTTGCGATCCAGGTTCAGCGGCTTCCCCAGGACTGGCAGGGTGATGAGCTTCTTGGTACCCTGGCTCCAGGTCCCCAAGAAGAAGTCTGCCAGGACACCATGTCGTTTGACTCCCTCAGGCCCTGATAGGTAGCGCTCACGGACCACCTCGGCCAGCTGTCTGTGGAGAGGGGACATGGACACATGGACTTGAGAAGCTGGCTTGTTCAGAGGCAGGCTCCTACTTCCTGGAGATGTTCCCCATGCTGGTAGCACCTGCAGGGAGCTCTGGTGGCTTGGTGAGAAGGAGTTGTGCTGCAACCCAAAGGCATGTGAACCCACAGGACAGAGATGGGCAATCTCCTCCCATGCAATTTACTGCCTCTGAAAACCTCCTGGAGGGTCAGCTATGGGTCACTTCTGAGTAGACAGTATAGAACAACAACCCTAATGACAGCTTCCCACTGGAGAAGGATGGGCAATCTCCTTCCATGCAATTTACAGCCTCTAAAAACCCACCGGAGGGTCAGCTATGCTCGGTTCGACTCTACTCAACAACAATGATAGGTATCTGCATGGTTTGTTTGTTTGTTCGCTGTTGTAAAAAGTATACATAACACAATGGAATTTTAAAAAGCCAATATTTTTCAGCTGTGCAACCACCACTCATAATTTCGTTGCCGAATTTCCCAGCCCCACAAGCAGAAGCTCACTGCTTCCCAGTTAATGACTCCCTTGCCCTCCAGCCTGTCAGTGCCTCATTACCTACTCGACAGCACATGACAACAACCTGGCACTTCTTCCCTACCTAACTCACCCAACCTTTTCCTCTTTCTTCTTCATAATGTATTTTTAAAAGGAATTTTTAATTCCTCTGTAACTTAATCATCAGTCAAAGTTATTGCTGTCATGTCAGAACTGACTTATACCTGTCACTCCAGGTTCTCTAAGCTGTAAATTGTACAAGAGGAGATTACCCTTCTTTTTCCTGTGGAGTCACAGGTGGATTTGAAGCGCAGGGAGGCACCTTTGAGGCTAGTGGTGTAACTCCCTTTGGATTACGCGCCGAGAATGCCTTCGATTAACCTCCTCCTCCTCCTCCTCCTCCTCCTCCTCCTCTTCTTCTTCTTCTGGATCGTCTAGTCAGAATCGACCCATACCTGACCCTCCAGCAGGTTTTCAGAGGCAGTTGAATCACAGGGGAGGCAATCTTTCACTCCACAGAGCCGCTGGTGCATTTGAACTGCATGCCTTTGGGATTGCAGTGCAGCTCCTTACCAGTAGGCTGCCAGAGCTCCCTTAGTTACCATACTATTATTTAGTAATTCCACTCCTAAGTGTAGAGTGTTGAATATACCACGGACTGCTAGGAGAACAAACAGATTTGTCCTGAAGAGGGTGAAGCCAGAATGCTTCTTGGAGTCAAGAATTCTGAAGCTTCATCTGACATACTTTGGGCATGTTGCAAGGAGGGACTGGTCCTTGGAGAGGGACATCATGTTTGAAAGAGTGGAGGGACGATGCAGGAGGGGAAAACCCTTGATGAGATGGATCAATTCTGTGAATGGAGTGGTGGGAATGAGTGTGTCTGAGATGTTGAGGTTGGCACATGATAGAACGGCGTTTCGTGCTTTTGTACATGGGGTCACTATGAGTCACAAGTGACTCAATGGCACTTAACAACAACAACAACAAGTGTATACTTAAGAAAGTGGAAGATGAGTATTTAAATGCAAACGTGTGTGCTGATGTTCAGAACAGCACCATTCACCACAGCTGAAACAACCTGTCCTCATTCCCAGACAAGTGGGTAAATTCAACCTGACTTACACACACAGTGGGATATTGAACTTCAAACCCTCTGCTGTGGAGTTGGTACCCGCACAAGACGGCCCTTCATTGGCTTTCCAAGCCTGTAAATCTTCAGGAGAGGAGAGTGCCTGTATTTCTCCTGTAGAGTGGCTGGTGGACTTAGCTGTTGGCCTCTTCGTGGGCAGCCCTATATATTAGGCACAATGCCACCAGGTATCATTAATGGAATATTACACATCCCTAATAATGTATCCCACACTGGTACATGCTTTGACATGGATAAACCTTGAAAACAGAATGTTGAGTGAAAGAAAAGATACTCAAAAGATCACATCTTATATTTTTCCACTTATCTGAAAGATCTTGAGTTGGCAGCGCCACAGAGACAGGACATCGATTAGTGGTTGCCTAGCGCTTAGCAGGAGCCTGAGGGGTGGTGTAATTGTATGTCTGGCTCCTAACTGAAAGGTCAGTGGTTCAAGTCCACTAGCCACTGTACAGGAAAAAGATGGGCAGTCTCTTCCCATTAAGATTTACAGCTTGAAAACCGCAATGGAAAGTCGTCTTGAGTAGAAATCGACTTAATCACCAGTGGTTAGGGGCTGGGAGAAGGGAGGATGGGAAGTGACTGGGAAGGAGTATTGAATATCTTTTGGGTGATGAGAATATTCTAAAAGTCAACAGAAATGCACTGCAGAAGCCCTGAATGAATTACTTGCTGCAGAATGGTGGCATTTTGCGTGGTACATGGTTAATTACATGTTACAGGAATTTTGTCATTTTTAGTAAGTACTGGTGCTGAAGCAGGTGATATGGAAACTCTAGAATCCTCCATCCTGTGGACAGGGGACACTGGGGAGTCTGGACCAGTCAGTGGGTCCTTGCTCTCAAGCTCCCCCTACCGGTGATGAGCGGCGCTGGCCTACCTGTAGGTGAGGGCCAGCAGCATGGAGCCGTCCATGGGCCGCCGGGACAAGCAGGTGCCCAGATCTCGCCGGAGCCTCACCCACAGCAGCGGCGGGAAGCGGAGCAGCTCCTTGCTGGGCGGCGTCCAGTCCTGGTACACGACCTGCAGGACCTCATCGTCCAAGGACAGGACATCCTTCAGCTCCGCCTCTGAGAGCCCATGTCTGCGAGGGGTGGATAGCACGTTGATCCCCCAGGCTTGTGTCCTCTGCCCACGGGGGAGGCAGGGGCTGAGGTAGGCTAGAGGCACAGCAAGCCTCCCTGCACCCAAAGTAAACTCACTGCACTTTAAAAAGGAAACATTGGAGCATCCCTGGGTAGCAGAGATGAGCAACCCTTAGTCACGAACCGAAAGGCACCACCATGGAGGAAAAAGGCTTGGCAATTGACTTGCCCAAAAATTAAAGCCAAGAAGGAAAAAAAAAAGAAAAGAAGGAAATTTATAGAATTAGCCTGTTGTCGTTATGTGCCATTGAGTCGACTCTTGACTCATAGCGACCCTATGCACAACAGCTCTGGAACCCTGCTTCTATCCTGAGCCAATTTCACTGTCTCTGACACACCTACCCCCATTACCCTAGTCACTGAGTCAATCTATCTCATCCAAGGTCTTCCTTTCTTGCGCTTTCCCTCCACCCTTCAAAACCTGATGTCCCATTCCAAGGACTGGTCCCTTCTGGCAACATGCCCAAAGTATGTGAGGCAGAGCTTCAGAATCCTTCCCCCCAAGGAGCAGCCTGGTTTCACCCTCTCTAGGATGAAACTGTCTGTTCTCCTAGCAGTCCATTGTATATTCAACACTCTTCTCCAGCACCAGAGCGCAAAGGCATTGATTCTTCGTCTAACATCCTTAGCCATTGTTCAGCTCTCTGATGCATTAGACCATGGCCTGGATCAGGCACACCTTAGTCTCTAGACTGATATCATTGCTCTTCAGTACTCTAGCGAGGTCCCTGACAGCAGATTTTCCCAATGCAATTAATCTTTTGATTTCCTGGCTGCTGGTGTGAGTTATCTTTAAGCCAGTTCTGACTCACAGTGTTCCCATGTGTGTCAGAGTAGAACTGTCTCATGAGTTTTCAGTGATAGATTTTTTCAGGAAACAGAACATCAGGTCTGTCTTCTGAGGCACCTCTAGGTGCACCCTAATATTTTGGCTTGTCATCAAGAGCATAATCAATTCGTGCCACCCAGGGACTTCAAGAGTTCCATAGCACTCCTGGGAATCAGCATTTGGACAGTGCTCAGATTCAGCAATGGCAAATCTACTGTCAAAGGTCTCTTTGATGTTCTACAGAGCAAGGATGCCACTTTACAAACTAAGGTGTGCTTGACCCAAACCAAAATGTATGCAAATGAAAGCTGGAGAATAAATAAGAAAGACTGAAGAAGAATAGATGGCTTTGAGTCGTGATGTTGGCAAAGAGTAGTGACTCTACTTTTGGACCACCCAACAAACAAACCAGTCTGCCTTGGAAGAAGTGCAGGGATGGTGCTCCTTAGAAGCAAGGAGGGGGGATTCTGTGTCACATATTTTGGACCCATTATCAGGAGGAGTAGTCCTTCGAAAAGGAAATCATGCTTGGAAGAGTAGAAGGTCAGTGAAGGAACAGAAGATCCTCAACAAGATGGATGGACATAATGTCTGCTGCTGTGACCCGACATATAACAGAGATTGTGAAGATGGTGAGGGATTGGGTACAGTTTTCATCTGTTGTAACTGAGTCAGCCTCAATGGCACCTAAACAACACCTAAACAACAACACTAACAGGTCTAAACAGGCACTGGAGTCAGCTGTGCCCTTTCCTTCTGCATGTGTGCGCACACACACACACACACACACACACGCGCGCGTGCGCGCACGCCGGACAGGGAGCCACCCCTCCTCAGCATCAGCAGAGTCTGGGATTGCAAACAGAGAGATGGGGTGACTCATGGAAAATGGAGTAGAATCCTGCCCCAACCCACCCTGTTTCCTGGCCTGAAAATAGTTGAGTCAGAAAAAGAGAAGGTCCTTCCAGGGAATGGTATCTTCTTTCCCTGGAGCTGGTTTAAAGAATTGACATTGCTTCACAGTTCTGGGGGCTGGAGGTCGAAATTGGGGTCTTGGCTGGATCCATTCCTTCTTTGTCCCTAGTCCCTGGCATTCCTGGAGTCCCTGGAGTATAGATGTTTCACAGGGCATCTATCTTTCCCACTTGTGCATATCTCTGTGTCTAATCTGCTTCCCCTCCATCCCCATAATTCAGAAGTGATGACGTTTAAGACCTACCTGATACTCATCTGACTCCATTCACATCACAAAGAACATTTTATTACCAGACAGGATCATATCCATAGAGAGGTGAGAACTCTCTTCTTCCCCATACTGGTGGGGAACACAAGCCAGCCTATAACAAGGAGTAACTGAAGTTTGGACGCTGGAACAGAATGATGTTGGTAGGCACCACTGAGTTGATGATGTCTCATAGCGACCTTGTGAACAACAGCTCGGAACCTGGCTCTATGTTGCGTGTGTACTGGAATGAACTTCCTAATAATTGTTAATCTGGGGCAGGAAAATTCAGAATTTATCTGCGATTCCGTCAAGGCTGGCAAACAATTAGATGGAGGTCATTTCAGAGCAAGGGTGAGGGTGAGGCTGTTGGTGACTGGCACCTCATGGAGGCCAACTCCATCTGTAACATGCCGGCACATTTGCAAACAAGTGTTTGTGGAGCGTCATCCGGGTGCTGGGACTTAGGGACAGAAAAATTGATCTTCTAGTTTAGGAAGCCAGGAAGGACATGGCAGAAATGAAACACAAAAAAAGGCCTGTCTGTGCCAGCTACCAAGGGAGAAAATAAAACAGAAGACATGAGAGAGTGGGGAGGTAAGGAGCTGAGAGAGAGGCTGTTCAGAACAAGCAGTCTTCTCTGAGAAAGTGCCTTCCAGAGATCTGAGAGGAGAGAACTTGACAGTAGCTAACAACGCTTTTATAAAGCGAGCTTGAGTGGTTTCTGTTCTTGGAAAATCAGCTCATAACAAGAGGCCTTACAGATCACATTATCTTGAATAATATTTGGCAATAGACAATGAGCTGAAAATGACACCGACTGAGAGGGGGAAATCCTGCCCCCAAGAAGGAAAGGGAAGAAATGACATGGTCCATGCATCTCAGGGCCTGCCTGGCATTTTCAGATAGCCTGGAATGGTAAAAGGCCCTCTTGGAGAGGGGGGCCTGGCTGCTCCCAGTCTGATTAAAGCGCTCAGTGAGGCCTTTCATTATTTTTGACTACCTGTCCACACACAGCATTTTAGAGCAGTTGGCTCCTGATGGTCATGGTCCAGGCTTATTGGATTCTGCAGCCTGGAGCGTGGTATGTGAGAGTTCTGATTCTATACTGTCTGGTTGCTTTTGACTTGGCCCTGATTCACGACAAGCCCAAGCACAATGGAACAGAACACTGCTTGATCCTGTACCGTCCTCACCATCAGTTACGGGCTGGACCACTGTGATCCAGAGGGGCTTTAGTGGCTGGGTTTTGGAAGTCAAACAACGAATGGTTCTGAGTCTTTCTTGGTCTAGCAGCTCCATGGAAACCTGTTCAGTAATACACAAGCCTTCACTGATGACTGGGCACGGGGTACACTGACTGAGCATTGAACCCGGGTATCGAACCCGGGTCTCCCACATGGAAGGAGAGTTCTCTTACTGAACTCAACAGACACTTTGAAACGGCTTTTTGTTTTTGTAAGTGCTGGTTCTTTTTAAACAGAGAGGTTTGCTTTAAAAAGACTTTCTGAGCTGTGCCCACGTGTGGCTTATTAATTAACTGGTTACCAAGTCAATTCCCACCTGAGGCCACGCCGTATGTACAAAATAGAAATGCAGCCTATGGAATGTCCATGGCTGTGATTTTTCAGAGGCAGATTCCAGGCCTCTCTTCCAAGGAGCATCTGGGTGCATTTGAACAATCAACCTTTCAGTTAGCAGTCATGGCTTAACTGTTAGCACCACTCAGGGTCGCTTGCTTATTAAACACAAAGGGGAAACTTGCTATTTTAGATGCAGGGACGTGCTGGCAGGACCACAGGTGTGGTCTCTGAAGTGAGAGCATCAACATTGCAGAGACATGGGAACATGTGCAGGATCTCAGGGACCCCGTAGACCTCACATCAGAATCAGTATCTAAAACAAGACCCAAGGTGCACGTATACCCATCATTCCATGAACACAAAAGTCAAACCTCTCTGGTGGTTCAAATCCTTCAGCAGGGCTGTGGGAAACTAGCAACCGTTTCCTGTGTCATTTACAGCCTCAGAAACCCAGTGGAGGGTCAGCCGTGAGTTGGCTCTGAGTGGATGGCAATGAGGGTTGTTTTTAGTTTGCAAATAGGTGTTAAATTCCTGTCTCTTGTAACTATAGACGAGTGCTGGTGGCACAGTGGTTTAGCATTAGGCTGTGAACCAAAAAGTCAAAAGTTCGAACCCAACAGTCAAGGAAATCCTATGGCAGTTCTGCATTGTCCTGTTAGGGTGTTGATGAGTCGGGATTGACTGTTGGCTGTGGGTTTGGGTTTGGTTTCTATCTGTGGATGTGATAGTCTTGTTTGAAATATGATTTGTTGTTCCTGTTCTATTTAGAGTTCACGTCAGTATGCGGTGAGTCCTAAGCCTCGTCACTTCTAAGTTATTAAAAAGACTAGAATAAGGGGAGCTCTGGTGGCCTAGTGGTAAGGAGCTGCAACTACAATCCCAGAGGCCCACGGTTCAAATCCACCAGATGCTCTGCCAGGGAGGAGGGACAATCTCCTCCTGTACCAGTCAGATTTGATTTGACGGTACACTCACACAAAAATAATTTAAAAAATAAAAAAAAGACTAGAATACACACACACACACACACACACACCCCTACACAGGCATGTGCATGCTGCAAAGATACCAAGCCATACAAGGAACACCAGGAATTCTGAAGAGTTCCAAGAATGCCAAGGAACTCTAAGGAACCCCAAGGATCATCGTCAGACACCAGTAACCGAGGACTCCATACGTGGAATAAACACGGCCTGCCCTCTGATTTGGACCTGTAGACTCCAGGACTGTGGGGGGGGGGGAATAAAATTCTGTTCTTGAAAGCTCCCACTTGTGGTATTTTGTCATGGCAACCCTAGGAAACTGGGACAACATTAGAGTTTGAGGAGCCCTAATCCACAAACTAACTGGCTTGGAGTTTTCAAGAAACAAGGACAGACGTGAGGATGTTCCAAGATTAAGGAAGCCAAAAAGACTTGGCAACTAAATGCCATGAGAGATCCTGAATTGGATCCTGGATGGGAGAGAAAATAGCCGTCAAGGACATTGCTGGGACAACTAATGCATTTTGAATATGCACTTCAATGTTTTATTTCCCACCTTCTATAAATGTACTGTGGCTTTTCCTTAAAACAAAAAAAAAGCTTAAACTATTTGAGTATGTGGCGACGCCTATGATGAATCCTCCAACGGTTTAGGAAAATATTATATATGCATACGCATGCATTTTTTAAAAATCTTGGAACAGATTAAGGAAGCCAAAGTGACTTGGCAACTAAATGCCATGATTGATCCTGAATTGGATGCTGGATGGGAGAGAAAATAACCATAATGGGTCCACAACTAACAATCTTAGCGTCAGCAGTCAGGAAATCAAAAGACAAATTGCATTAGGAAAATCTGCTGTGAGAAACCTTTCCAGAGTAATGAAAAGCAACGATGTCAGTCTAAGGTGTGCCTGATCCAGGCCATGGTCTTTGCAATTACTTGCTATCCATCAGCTGCTCTGCAAGAGAAGAATGGGCAATCTCCTCCTGTGGATTAACTGCCTCTGAAAACCTGTCAGAGGATCAGATATGGGTCAAGTCAGTTCTGACTCAATGGTACACAACAGCAGCATGTATATATGCATGTACATACATGCATATATGTGTGTATAAATATACATATGTGTATGAATACAGTGTGTGTGTATAAATATACATATGTGTATTGGGATGCTTCGCCAACAGTGATTCTGCCCAGGGGACACTGCCAATGTCTGGAGATGCAGATTTTTTTGTGTGTGGTTTTCACTAGCAGAGCAGGAGTTCTACATGCATTAGGTGGACAGAGGCCAGGGATGCTGTTCAGTACTCTGCAAAGTTGAGGGCTGTCCCACCACAGATAATGATCTGACCCCAAATGTCAACAGTGTCAGAGCTGAGAAACACTGCGGTACGGGAAATTCTTTGCACTGTTCTTGCAATTTTGAACAATATTGATCTTCAGGTTTTTAAAAATCTCTTTTGCTTCTGCCACTTATTTTTCCCTGTGACAAAATGGGGGGGGAGTTTAAAACAAAATGAATATTATAGGCAAATCCATACAGACAGAGCACATTAGTGGTTGCTAGGACTGGGGAGGGAGAAATGAAGAATATTGAAGAGTGAATTGTGTCCCCCTAAAATATATGCCAACTAGCCTGGCCCATGATTGCATTGTGCAATTATTCTTCCATAGATTTAGCCTTTGTGTTTATGAGGCAGGATTAGAAGTTCATGAGGCAGAAATGAATCTGTAGAATTCGGCAGGACTGTGAATCAATCTCCTTCAAGACATAAAGAGATCAAATAAGGAAGCAGAAATCAGAAGGAACTACCACCACCAAGAAAGAAGACACAAGAAAGGACCAGGCCCCTTGGACCGGGGTCCCTGCACTGAGAACCTGTAGACCCAGGGGAAGGCTGAGGTCAAGACATCTGGAGAAATACTGGCTCCTAGGAACAGTAGGCCACAGATGTTGAAGGGAGACAAGGACCTTCCCCCTGAGCCAATAGAGGGAACGCTGTCCCTCAGAGCTGGTGCCTTGGATTTGGACTTCCGGTCTCCTGCACTGTGACAGAATAAATCTCTGCTTGTTAAAGCCATCACTCGTGGTACCTCTGTTACACATCACTGGATAACTAAGATAGGGAGAGACCACTGACAGGTGCTCTTTTGGGGAGATGAGAATATTCTGGAGATAGGGGTGAGGAAATTATTGACTTGTATCCCTCAAAAGAATAAATTTTATGCTGTATAAATTATACTGGAGTCAGCAGTAGGTCCTCAAACTTAGGTCAACCCAGAAGCTGTAAATAAGACTTGACTTGGTAAGGTGTTTGCAGATGTAATTCAGGTAAGATGAGGCCTAGATCCTAGAACTCACGACCTCATAGGAAGAGGACAGTCAGAGACACAGAGGGAAGACAGCTGGCAAAGATGGGAGCTAAAACAAGGAACTCACGCAATATTATTAAAAATGGGTGACCCTGGAGGAAATATCTCAGTCACAAAATGACAAATACTGCATAGTGCCACTGTTATAAAACAGAACTTACATTGGGGTTGGAGGGAGACTGAGAATGATGGGATAAATAATGTTTACTGTATTGAAACAGATAAGGGAGAAACTGTTTAAAAGGGATATGTGATTAGGTATTATTGTCATGACAGGAGTCCAGAGTGAAGGCTGCATAGTGGAGTGGCCCTGGGGGGAGGGATTGTAAAACAATGAAAGAATTTTTCTTTTACTTTTAAAAGAGAAGAGTGTACTGAGGGGGAGGGCTGGGTAGGGAGAAAAGTGCAACAATGAGTGAATGGAAATCCAAACTCTCTGTAAATTTTCATTAAAATTAATAATAATAAAAATATTTTTTAAAAAGATGGGAGCAGATTAGAGTAACACATCTATATATCAAGAAAAGCCAAAGATTGCCAGAAGCAACCAGGTGCTGGAAGATTCTCCTCCAGAACCTTAAGAGAAACCATGGACCTGCCTTGATTGGAAAGTTCTAGACTCTAGATTGGTAAGAGAGTGTATTTTTCTCTTATTTAGATCCAACCCAATTGTTACTGAGTCCACACTGGCTTGGGGTCCACAGTGACCCCATGTGTGTCTGAATAGAACTGTGCTCCACTGGGTTTTTAATGGCTGACTTTTTGGAAGTAAGTTGCCAGGCCTTTCTGCCGAGGTGCCTCTGGGGGAACTCAAACATCCAACCTTTCCGTCGGCAGCCAAGTGCTTAACTACTTGCACCACTCAGGGATCCCCACGTCAACCTCTCAGATTCCCCAGCTTTGTTATGTCAGCTGTAGGCAGCACATGCATGAATTCTATCTCGAAGCCTTTAAATACGAGGAAATGAAAACAGAGACTCACCGGGAAGCCACGATGTAGCCCAGCACGTGGGCCACCAGGAGCTGGCCGTGCGTCTGCTCCAGGCGGGCACACAGCTGGTGTGTGGCCTCCTGGGCGGTGGAGGCCAGAGGGGTAGGCATGAAGAAGGAGGCCCACTTGCGGGCCTCCTCAAAGGCCAGCCTCAGGCGGCCCGGGTGGCCACACTCAGGGAGGCTGGCCCACAGCAGGTCCCGCTGGGCCTGGCTCAGTGTCCTCCGCGCGGCCACCAGCAGCAGCCCAATCATCTCTTGCCCTTGGTTGGCTGAGAGGGGCTTCACCTCTAAGTAGGCCCCGGGGTCTGGGAGCGTCTGCCGCACTGCGTCCAGCACCCCCTGCTGCTGCCCTGAGCAGGCAGAGAGGATGAGGTGGACCCTTGGGGGACACTGTGCAGGCAGCCAGGGGACCCTGCGGGCATGCTGGACAATGTCCAGGTCATCCAGGGAGTCCAGGAGGATGACAAGGGCCTCAAAGTTTCTGCGGGACACAGTGTGGAGGAGGTCGTGGAAGAACTGGATCACCCTGGTGTGGGCCTCCAGGACCTGGGCGGGAGGCAGGGGCAGCCCGAAGGCCAGGCAGATCTGGAAGCAGACGCTCCGGAGCAGGCCACGGGCATCGACGCTCATCTGCGAGGTGCCCAGGAGCCGCAGGACTGTCACCGTCTTGTGGCCCAGCAGCCCGGGCACTTGCTCGGCCAGTTTACACATGAGCGCAGTCTTTCCAATGCCCGGGGGTCCATAGAGCACCAGCGGGCTGTGGGGGGCGCTGTGATTCTGCCGGAGCCGCTGGCCGAGCTGAGCCAGGAGCTCCCTGCGGCCACAGAAAGCCCGCGTGGCCTCGGCACCCTGGGCCAGGTGGTGACGGATGTCTTGGAACAGCCAGGCCAGGTCCTGAGTGGCCACCTCCAGCTCCCGGAGCCTCTCCAGAACCTGGTGGTTGGCCCTGGCTACGAACTGCTCCCCCAGCTCCTTCAGGTACCTGGCGTGGACCTTGTTCTTGGGGTTCACCAGGTCGCGGCTCCACGGCAGGTGATGGGTCTTGAGGGCACTGGGGTGCTCTTCGGAGATGCGCCCCTTGAGGCTGCTGAGGAGGTTCTGGGCGTCCGTGTCCAGGCAGCCATCTGGCAGCCGGTCCACCAGCCGCAGGGCGCAGTCGTCCAGGATGTGTTTGTTGAGGTCCTGGATCTCACGCAGGTAGATGGTCGTCCGCTGGTCCCCGTCCTCCGCGCTTAGCAGACCGTGGCCAATCTCCCACTCAATCACTGCCAGTCAAGAGGGTGAAACGGAACAGATGCTCAATACCCTTAGTGATACAAGCAAAGCAAAACAAGGCGCCCTGCCGTCAAGTTAACTCTGAATCATGGCGACCCAAGTGTGTTGGAGTAAAACTTCCACAGATTTCTTCCCCCCCCACAAAGGCAGATTTTCCAATAGTAGATCACCAGGCCTTTCTTCCAAGGCACCTCAGAGTGGATTTGTATTTCCAGACTTTCTGTTAGCAGCCAACCAGTCTCTCCATTTGCACTTTTCAGGGATTCCCTATTAATAATTAACTCACTGCCTAGCAGTCAATTCAACCCACTGTGGTGCTGCTGGACAGACTAGAACTGCCCCATCGGGGGTCCAAGGCTGTAAATCGCTTCAGAAGCTGGCTGCCACATCTTTCTCCTGCAGGTTGACTGGTGGTTCGAAATGTCAAGCTTCTGGTTAGCAGCCAGTCTCTTAAGCACCTTGCCACCAGCTGTTAGGCACTGTCAAGTTGCCTCCAAGTCTTAATTATCCTGGTGCAACAGAAGGAAACCCTATGCCAGGCCTATGCCACCCTTACCACCTCTGCTGAGCTCAAGCCCTGGGCTGCAGACACTCTATCAACCCATCTTACTGAGGATTTTCCTCTCTTTCACTGACTTTCTCATTTTCTTAACATCATACCTTTTTCCTAGGACTGGCCACTCCTAACAACAAGCCCAAAGCAGGGGAGATGAAGTCTCACACCCTTGCTTTGAAGGAACACTGGTTGTGCTTCCTCCAAGATAGATTTGTTAGGAGTTAAAAAAGGAAAGAGGGGGGAACACTCCAACAATCCATTATCCTGGATTGAGTTCTGGCTTGTAGTCACCCTCCACTGGCTTCCAAAGCTATAAATCTTTGCAGGAGGTCTCCCATCTTCCTTCCATGGGACAGCTGGTGGATTTGAACCCAGTACCTTTGGGTTAGGAGTGCAACTCCTCACCACTAGCCAACAGAGCTCGATACCTGCTACAAAGTGGATAACCCTTGAAAATCTTATGCTGGGTGACAAAAGTAGATTCCCAAAGGATAATCATACAATTATTCTTAATTGAAGTGACAATAATAATTGTAAAATTTCTTTTATGTGAAATGTCTGGAACAGGCAAATCCCAAGGTGAAAAGGCAGTCAGAGTCAGAGTCCCTGGGCAGTACAAATGGTTAACATGCTTGGCTGCTGATGAAATGGGTGGAAGTTCAAGTCCACCCAGAAAGCGCCTCAGAAGAAAGGCCTGGCTATCTACTTCCACAAAGTCACTATTGGAAATCCCATGGAGCACACTTCTAGTCAGATGCACATGGTGCCACCATGAATCAGAGTCAACCCCAGGGCAACGTGTTTTACAAAGAAGATTACAAAGAAGACTAGCTGGTTAAAGAATTCAACTGCTAACCAAAAAGTTAGTAGTTCAAACCTACCAATTGCCACATCGGAAGACATGGCAGTCTGCTTCTGTGAAGATTAACATCCGTGGAAACCCTACAGGGCGATTCTACTCAGTTATATGGGGTCACTGTGGCCTAGTGGCAAGAAGCTGCGCTGCAATCCTGAAGGCACACAGTTCGAATCCACCAGCTGCTCTGCAGGAGAAGGATGGGCAATCTCCTCCTACGGGATTCACTTTCTCTGAAAACCCGCTGGAGGGATAGCTGTGGGTTGGTTCTGACTTGACCGTATACAACAACAGCATGAGTCAGAAGCAAGTTATGGCAATGGGTTTTGAGTTGAGGGGAGAGGAGGAGAAATGTGAGTGATTGATTGCTTAATGGGTCTGGCGTTTCCTCTTGGAGCAGTGAGGATGTTCTGGAAATAGGTGAAGGTGCTGGTGGCACAACAATGTGAATATAACAAAAATCACTGAATTTGTACTTCTCAGTGGTAACTCTTACGCTGTGCAAATGTCACCTCAATTAATAATAAAAGCCAACACCATCAATTTGGAGTGTCTTCCTCATTCGTTCAACAAATGTTTATTGAGCTGCTCTGGTGCCCAATTCTGCTCTTGATACTGAGAAACAAGCAGTGATGAAAACACAGCCGCTCTGCTCCTGTGGACTGTTTACAGTCTGAGTAAATGAGCTCAAAAATTGGTATATAGCTCAATGGATGAGGAAGGACTGATGCCAGGCAGGCATAGGAGGCTGCAGAGAAACACCCGAAAAGCTATGGAGGTCAGAGAGAGAATTTGGGGGGGATGAGGCTGAGTTCCCAAAGGTTTAGAAACAATTCAATTTTTCCTCCGGTGCAGGAGTGAGCAATATTCTGGTCTAACATCAGTATTTTTTACCTTGTGGACCAGAGAGTTTCTGTTGCAGCTACTCAGCACTGCCCTTGGAATATTAAAGCAGCCATGTTGTTGTGAACCATAGGGTCAGAATCGACCCTCTGGTGGGTTTTCAGAGGCAGTTAATCACACAGGAGGAGATTGCCCATCCTTCTCCCTCAGAGGAGCTGATGGCCTCGAACTGTGTGCCTTCAGGATTGCAGCACAGCTTCTTGCCACTAGGCCACCAGAGCTTGCTGACATAAAGCAGCCAGTGTGTTTGTGTGTATACAAGTCAGAACTGACCCGTAATGGGTTTTCAGAGGCAATTAATCGCACAGGGAGACTGCCCACCTTTCTCCTGCAGAGCAAATGGTGGATTCAAACTGTGTGCCTTCAGGACTGCAACACAGCTGCTTGCCACTAGGCCACCAATGCAGCCAAAAACAGACACAGACGTTAGCAAATAAATGGATGTATCTGTGTACCAATAAAACTTTATTCACACTACCAGGTGAAGGGCCAGATTTGGCTCTTGGGCCACACTTTGGAACCTGCCCTCACTGCCCTGTTAATATTGTTAGGTGCATCGAGCTGGCTCTCACTCACAATGACTTTATATTTAACAAAATGTTCTGCTTAAGCCCAGACTACTGTTACCATCTCTCTGTCAATTAACCTCATGGAGAGTTTGTTTTTGTTTTTGTTTTTCACTGACCCTCTAGCACCAGGTCCATCTCCAGGATTTAGGCCTTCCTGATACCATGTCCAAGGCAAGCAAGACAAAATCTCTCCATCTTCTTTCTTGGACTGAATTCCAAGACCAATTTGTTTGCTCTTCTGGACATCTATTATGTACAATAGTCTTTGCCAATGTCTTAATTCAAATGCATCAATTCTTTGGTCTTCCTGATTCACTGTCCAGCCTTCACATGCTTATGAGGTAATCGAAAAGACCAAGGCTTTGGTCAGCGGTACCTCAGTCCTTAAAACAACACCTTTGCTTTTTTAACACTCCAGAGCAACTCTTCTGCAGCAACTCTGAGGACTCTTACTTTCCAGAGCTTAGGGGCATGCCGACCTCTCCTTGGAGGCTGTTATTTTGAAACAGCAATCAAACTCAAGAAGTTATTTTTGCAACAGCTCTGAGCTCAAGGGCGCCTCTCAGCTCTCTGTTATGGAGCAAGCCAGGCCCTGGGGGACCAGCTGAGCGGCTGAGATGAAGACAAGAGTCACTCAGCCATCCTCTTTAGAGTGGTCCTGTGCTCCTCTTGGCAAGTGAAGGCAATTAACGGCTCCAAGACTGTTCCAAGGCTTTCAGACTTTGGATATGTAGCTAGGCGAGGCTATTCTTTGGAAAGGGACATCATGCTTGGAAAGAGGGAGGCATAGCGAAGGAGAGGAAGACTCCCAATGAGATGGACTGATGCTGTGACTTCAGCAGTGGGTTCCAGTGTCTCAGAGATGAAGAAGATGGCACGGGATAAGGCAAGTTTCAGGTTGACTGTTCATAGGATTGCTATGAGTTGTACTCGAATCAACAGCACCTAACAACAACAACAACATGCTCCTCTTAGCCCATGAAGGCAATTACTCCAAGGCAGTTAATCGCACAGGGAGGATATTGCCCATCTTTCTCCCATGGAGCAGCTGGTGGATTCAAACCACGTGCCTTCAGGACTGCAGCACAGATTCTTACCACTAATGCCTCCAATGCTCCCTAAAGCAGCCACGGACATTAGTAAAGAAATAGATGTGTCTGTGTGCCAATAAAACTTTATTTACACAGTTCCTAGATTAGATTATTCTTGGAGAAATTTGGGCATAAACCAATTCAAGCCCTTTGCTTTACCACCTACTGGTTCTGAGAACTTGGGCAAGTCCTGTCACCTGTCTGAGTCTCACCTAGAAATATAGCAAGGATCATGAAGCTAGCGAGAGACCAGGCAATGTTTCATAGTAGGCCACTGTGTATCTAAGCCTTTGTTGCTACAGTAAGAAGTCTTGGTTGGGGAGCTCTGGCGGCCAAGTGGCAGAAAGCTGCACTGCAATCCCAGAGGTACATAGTTCAAATCCACCAGATGCTCTGCTGGAGGAGGGACAATCTCCTCCTGTATCAGTCGAATATGATTTGATGGTACACACACAAAGATAACACATTTTTTTTAAAAAAAGAGGTATATAAAGGAGTCTCAGTTACTCATAACTGGGAATTTTCTGTGAATTGGTGCTTATGAAAAATGGGACTAATTCTGTGAATTGGTGTTTGTGAAAAGATGAACTAATAAAGTCAGTCTTTGATAGAGTGTACACCGTATGATTCTACTTTATATAACACTTTTTTTAAAAAAAATGTGATAAAAAATAAATATAAAAAGAGCAGCAAAGGCAGTTCTGGTGGTGGTGCCCATAGGAGGCTGCACTATTAACCCAAAGGTGGTGTCTCTCTGATGGTTCGAATCCACCAAATTCTCCCCTGGAGAAAAATGGGTAAATTACTCATGCAATTCACAGCCTCCTGAAAACCCACTAGGGGGTCAACCATGCATCGGTTCTGGCTCCACGACAGTGAGTTTTTGTGTGTTTTAAGACTAGTGATAGCCAGAAGAAGCTGCATGCCACAGGAACCTGGCAGAAGAATTCAGGTATGTTCCACTAATAGAGAATGATGGGAAATTGAAAAGGCTGCACTCTGCCAAAGTTGGAAACCCAGGCAGCTCCACCATCTTGCTGCCCCCACAGTTATCACTGTGGAGTAAAATATTTTAACCGTTTGCCACGAGTCCAATTCAGTGGCATTGATTATATTCACCATACTGTGTAACCATTGGTGTTATCTGTTTCCAAATTTTCTCATCACCTTTACAGATGCCCCATGTCCCTTCAGCACTGCCCCTCCCTCTTCATCCTGTCCTTGGTAAACCAGCCCACAGCCCACTGCTTCCTTCACCTTTCCCTGCTGTCTTAATGCAAAGAAATCTTTCTTCCATAGGATTTGAACTGCTGCCCTTTTGTTTGTCAGCTGCACCACTGCTCAGCTCTGGCAATCACTAGTAATAAATTTGGGACTCTTCATTCTCCAGCTTTAGATGTTTCATATGACCACGATCATACAATATCTGTTCTTTTGTGTCTGACTTCTTTCGATGAGCATTGATGCTTTTACAAAAAGCAAAGATTGCACCTTGAGAACAACATGTATCCAAGCTAAGCCAGGGTATTTTCAATCGCTTTGTGTTCATGAGAAAGTTCAACAACGAATCAGGAAGATCGAACAAGCGTTATGCATTTGAAACGTGATGTTGGCAGAGGAGTCGGAGCAAACCATGGACTGTCAAAAGAACAAACAAATCTGGCTTAGAAGTGTAGCCAGAATGCTCCTTAGAAGTAAGATGAGGAGACTTTCCCTGATGTATTTGGATGTGTGTTATCAGGAGGAAGTCCCTGGAGAAGGACATCATGTTTGGTAAAGTAGAGAGTCAGTGGGATAGAAGAAGAAAACTCTCAGTGAGACGGATTGACACAGAGCCTCCGACAGCAGGTGCAGGATCGGACAGCGTTCATTCTGTCATAGAAGGGATCATGCTGAGTCAGGACCACAGAAGAATGCAGAGTCCTGGTGGACACAGTTAAAACACTAAGCTGCTAACAGAAGTATTGGAGGCTTGGTTCACCTAGAGGTGCTTCCGTGGAAAGGCCTGGCAACCTGCTTAAACAACAGCCATTGAAAAATCGGATGGCGCACAGCTCTAACCCAACATACATAGGTCATGACTCGGAATCCATTTAACAGCAACTGGCTTAACAAAAATTCAGATACTTCATACACTGGAAATGTAAATGAACACAGTTCATATTTTGGTTGTATGTACTGACACATTAATCATCTGCAAATGAACATTCATGATCCAGAAACAGTCTTTCTCTCCTGACAGTGAGCAGGGTGAGAACGGTTCGATCACGTTGCTCTTCCAGAAAGATCTTTCTGGAAGTTGATGTGGCAGAGGGGAGGGGTGGAGGGTGAGGTTGGAAGTGAGAGATAGGAAGCTGACCTCAGCAGGAAAAATTGGGGGACAGAGAGGTTTCCAAGTGGAGGAACTCACAAGGCTGGGAGTCCCCCTATAAGAGATAAGGCAGAGGGCAGGGACCATGGACTGAGTCACAGATGCCATTCTTACGTCCCATCTCCCACTCCGCCCCCCCAACCCCTGTGCCTCAGTTTCCATCTCAGCAGCAGGCGCAGTGTAATTGATGCTTCCCATAGAGAGATGGCCAGAGGGGGGAACCCCTCAGATGAGGGCATTAGTGTCCACTGGCTTTTGGGACAAAAGTAATTCTTGCCTGGGAACCTCCCAATTTTATCGTCAAAAAGCTTACACTCTGGCTCAGGACAGTTGGTCACCCGAGGTCATGGTCCAGTGCCAAAGCCTCACTGCAGAGGAAAGCAGGACCCATCTGAGGAGGAGGGGAAGTTCTGAAGACTAAGATTCTATCTGGATGTGGCTGAGTGACCTTGGGTGAGTGAAACAGCCTTTTTCGGAACCAGAGGCCTAGAAATGAGAATGTTTTGTTTCCAGAAATGCCGAAGGTGGGATATTGGCACACTGAGTATTTTGAGTATATGGTCAATTTCCTATCCCTGGATCATCTGTGACCTCACCTGTCCCTGACTCATGGTCCCCTGGCCTTCACCTGACCTGTGAGTCCTTTGGTCTCTCCTGACCAGCGGGTCCCCATGGCCTCACCTGACCGGTGGTAGCGGTGCCACTGCTCCTGGGTGATGAGTCCCAGCTGCCAGGCTTCCTGGGCCCCAGCACGCAGGGCAGCGGTCAGGGTGACCTCCTCGGGCCCGCGGGCCTCCCCAGCACCTGCGGCCTGCAGCACGTAGGCAGGAGGAACCGCGTTCTCGTCCTTCCGGAAGCGGCGTGCCACCAGCTCCAGTTCACGCGGCCTGGACGTCAGCTGGGCCTTCAGGGCCTCCCACTCCTTCTCCTCGATCAGTGAGGGGACCGGGCAGGGTCCGTACTGGTCACCCACCAAGGCCTGGGAGAAACGACACGGGTTCAAGTCTCAGCATGGACACCCAGCCTCTGGGCTCTCACTTTCACCCCTGAAACCTTTCTGAGGGGACTGATGGTTCAGGTGTCTGATCCTCACCTTCCACGCAGAATCCTAGCTTCGAGTCCCACCCGTTACACCCCCTGTGCACTCACCACCCACCTGTCAGTCTTGCATGTTATCATGATGCTGAACTGGTGCCAGCAGAACCTCCAGATTAGGAAGGACTAGGAAGAAAGGGACTGCAGTCTTCAGTATGGATTGAGACTCAATATCAAGAAAACAAAGATTCTCACCACTGGGCCCATTGGCAGCATCATAATGGATGGTAAAGAGATTGAGATTGTTCACAGTTTTAGTTTGCTTGGATCCACAGTCAGCACTCTTGGCACCAGCAGCCAGGAAATTAAAAGATGTGATGGAAAATTCTGTGGTAGGAGACCTCTCTAAAGTACTAAAATGCAAAGATGTCAGTCTGGAGACTAAGGAGCACCTGATAAAGGCCATGGTCTTTGCAACCACTTGTTATGCATCAGAGAGTTGGACAATGACTAGAGATGATAGAAGGAGAATTGATGCCTTTGAGCTGTGGTGTTGGAGAAGAGTATTGACTATATCATGGACTGCTAGGAAAACAAACAGGTTTGTCCTGGCGAAGGTGAAGCCGGGCTGCTCCTTGAAGGCAAGGATTCTGGGGCTTCATCTGACATACTTTGGACATGTTGCAAGGAGGGACCAGACCTTGGAGAGGGACATCATGCTTATGAGGGTGGAGGGACAGTGCAGGAGAGGAAGAACCTCAATGAGATGGATTGATTTAGTGACTGGGATAATGGGGGCAGGTGTGTTGGAGATGGTGAGATTGGCACAGGATAGGGCAGAGTTTAGGGCTGTTGTACACAGGGTCACTATGAGTTGCAGGTGACTCAACGGCACATAACAACAACAACAACAATAACAGGAAGAAAAGCCTGGCAATGAACTTCCAGAAATCACAATGAATCCTAACACTCACAAAGCTCTGATCTATAATCGACCATGAGGGTGATGCTGGACCGGGCAGCAGTCTTGTCCTCATGCAGGGATCACCGTGTGTCAGGCTCTGGCTTGATGGCAACACAAACAGAGAGCCACACCCTGCAGCTGCGGCCACAATTACATTGAGAAGTGCCATCAGAGAGTTAGCAAAGCCCCTGTGTGCAGAGGTACCAGGAGAGGGCTGTGCCACACGGGGAAGGTTTGACTCCAGCTCAGTTCCAAGTGTCACTGAGTCCTTTGAGCTGGGAAACAATGCTTTGTGATCGGATGGATAATGCACCTCTCCCAGCACAAAATATGTGGTGGTCGAATTGAAGCAGGGGACTCAGGACAGTTCCCTGAAGAAAGAAGGACTGAGTTGTGGAGTAAGACCTGAGAAAGAGTACATGGGGCAGAATACCTTGAGCAATAAGAACCCTGTGTGCAAAGGCCCTGGGCTCCCAAGTGGAGGGAGTAGCCGGTACAAAGGTCCTGGGGCAGAAAAGAGCCTGGTCAGTGCAAGAAAGCCAGTGGGGACTGAAAAACCAGCAAAGAGGGGGCAGTGAAGGGAGATAAGCTCCCCAAAGATCCCTAAGGAAGACAGACATGCGGGAGTTGGGGAGGGAATGAGGCAAGAGTAGATAGACAGATGAGGGGAAGAGCTGTCTGAAAGGAATATATGATTGTGCATTATATGCATGAGAAAAATTGAGAAGAAGAGGTGTATTGTGGGGTGGGCTGGGGCAGGAGGAGGAAGGAGGGAGAAAACGTGCAACAATGAATAAATAAAAGAGAAAAAAATTAAAAAAATACTATCCCCAAGGGTAAGATGTTACAGGTCCTGGAAGGCCCACAGAGTTTTTAGTCTTGTGACTAAGAACACTCTAAGAGCAAAATTTAAAAATCCTGTTATCATCAACTCAATTTCAACTCTTGGCACTGCTACATGTTACTACAGACTAGAACTACCTCAGGGTTTTCTTGGCTGTTAGAGGATCAGATCATCGGACCTTTCTTCCACAGCACCCCTGAGTGGGTTTGAACTGCAACTAGTAAGGCCAGAAGTCAAGAGAGCAAACTGTTGGTGGCACAGGCCCTAGTAAGGTCCTTGCACACTCAGAGCGGGAACGTGTTGCTCACCCAAAAGCCGCACCTCTCTGGTAGTTCAAATCCAGCAGCAGACCCTTGGAATGGAGGTCATCATTCCTCCTGGCATGTTCCAGAACATTTCAGGTGTGACCACTAGGGAAATCTGGAAGAGTGGGCTCTGAGGATGAGCGTGTTGGAGAGGATACTGCTTTCCAAGGACCCTTCCAGGGAAGGAGGTGGGGGAGAAGTTGACATGGGCAGCCAGCCAACCACACACAGAACAACTGGTGGTGGACTTGAACCACATGACTTTGGGATTGCAGAGCAGCTTCTTACCACTAGGCCACCAGAGCTCCAAGGCATGGGAATCCATGTGGGATCAAAGCATGGGAATCCATGCGGGATCCAGGCATTAGAAGTAGGAAGAGCTAACAAGAGGGGAGCTGAGGCACCCGCCTCCCCACCCCATCCCTGGGAGGAGCTCTCTGAGGCACTGGAGACTCGGGAGTTGCTGGTTGCCCCAGAGACGCTGAATCTCTAAAAGGAGGCACCTTGGGGACCCTCTCCTGCTGAGGCTGCCTAATGACTTATTTACCTGAAAGATGCCTCTCCGAGGCACCCAGACACTCAGGCTAGTGTGTAAAGTCCCCCCAAATGGAACTATTGACTGAGAAGGAGGATTCCCAGGTTGGGGGCGGAGTGGGGGAAGGGGAAGAAAGCAGATTCAGGAGAAAAGCAGGAAGCAGGGAGAGGTCACCAGTCAGGGGGGATTCGTCCCGATGGCCATTGTGGATGACGCTCAGCTGCACTGCTGGCCGTGCCTGGGGGAAGCTCTCCAGCCCCCTTGTGACCTGGAAGCCGTGCTGTGCTTTTTGCTGCCTTGCATTTGGGTTGCAAAATTTAATTCCTTCTGGAGTTTTTTCTCCTCTCCACCTCTCTCTCTTTCTCTCTGTGTCTCTCTCTTTCCCTGTCTTTCAATGTTTAAAACATTCTTTTTCTTTTTTTCCCCCCTTGAAACTCAACTAAACAATCATTAGATTCAGTTGGGCATTTAAATTAGAAGACTGGAAAATAATTGAGGTGGAGCACCATGAGCAGGGACGTAGAGTCTTCCTGTTGTTGGGTGCAATGGAGTCAGAACTGACTCATAGCTCACCTTCCAGCAGGTTACAGAGGCAGTAAAATCGCACCGGAGAACATTGCCCATCCTTCTCCCATGGTGCAACTGGTGGATTTGAGCCACATGACTTTGGGGTTGCAGAGCAGCTTCTTACCACTAGGCCACCAGAGCTCCAAACATTAGAACATATTTTAAAGGGGTGGTAACAAAAACAAGAGTAGCATCAACATGCAGAGGGAAGTAAAATACACACACACACACACCCGCCCCAAAGCCAAAGCTACTCCTGTCAAGTTATTTCTGACTCATTGTTACTCGTAGGTTCTGTCAAGTCAACTCTGCCTCACAGCAATCCTGTGGACAACAGATCAAAAGTTTCCCCCAAACTGAACCATCTTTATAATCTCTGTTGGGTTTAAAGCCCATTGTAACAGTCACTGTGTCAATGCATCTCACTGAGAGTCTTCTTCTCTTTTGCTGACCCTCTGCTTCTCCAAACATAAGATCTTTTCACAAAGACGAGCCCCTCCTGACAACAAGCACAGAGGATGTGAGACAAAGTTCCCCCGTCTTTGCCTTGAAGGAGCACAGTGGTTGCACTTCCTCGAAGACAGACTTGTTTGATCTTTTGTAAGTCCATAGGATATTCAATACTCTTTGTCAACACACAATTCAAAGGCATCACTTCTTCTTCAGTCTTTCTCATCCATTGTGCAACTTTGACATGCATGGGAAGGAATTGAAAAAATGTCTTGAGTCAGATGCCCCTTGGAGAAAACTTAGCTTCACCTTCATGAAACTTTCTCTCACATACTTTGGGCATGTTGTCAGCAGTTCTTGGGGGAAAGGGACCGTGCTGGGAATGGTAGAGGATCAATAAAAGAGAGAAAGACCCTCAACAAGATGGATTGGCATAATCAGGGATCATGAGGATAGTACAGGAGCGGGCAAGTTTCTGAACTATAATTAATAAGGTTGTTGAGAGTCGTAGTTGGCTCAAAGGCACCTAATAGCAGCACCTTTAAGACAAGGACCCTGGTTGTGCAGTGGTTAAGTGCTCAGTTGCTGACTGAAAGGTCAGTGGTTCAAAGCCACCAGTCACTCTGCAGAGGAAGGGTAGAACCGTCTGGAACTAAGGATGTAAAACACACACACACACACACACCCAAAAACAAATACACACATAAACCCAACCGCATCAAGAATCTGTACTATCAGTCCACAGTAATTGTCTAAATTTAATTGAGAGTTATAGGTTATTTGGGGGAGAGGGAAGGTGCATGGGGAGGAAAGACCTTAAAATGTGGAAAAATTGGCCTCATCTCGGATGAGAGAACAGGAGCCTTGGTGGCACAAGTGGTTAAACACTCACTGATAACTGAAAGGCTGGAAGTTCAAACTCACCTAGTAGCCTATTGAAGATATGATGGACTTCCAGAAGAACAAACAGATCTGTCCTTGAGAGGGTCAAACCAGGCTGTTCCTTGGAGGCAAGAATTCTGAGGCTTCATCTTACATACTTTGTGCATGTTGCAAGGAAGGACATCATGCTTGGGGAGGGTGGAGGGACAGTGCAAGAAAGGAAGACCCTTGATGAGATGGATTGACACAGTGACTGGGGTAATAAGAGTAGGTGTGTCAGAGACAATAAGGTTGGCACAGGATAGAGCATGTTTAGGGCTATCGTACATAGGGTCACTATGAGTCACAAGTGACTCAATGGCACATAACAACAACATGCTTCTATAAAGATCACAGGCAAGAAAATCCTGGCAGGCAGTTCCTCTGTGTTGTATAGCATCACTATGACTAGAAATTGACCCAACAGCAACAACAGAATGAGAAGAGACATGCACCAGAAGCAAGCTCCATGCAGGACATAAAACTTGCTAGTGATACAAGTGGACACACAAAAAAGAAATTCCCAAGACACTGGTGGAGTCCATCTTTTCTCTATGGTTTTCTAGATAGAGATACTTCTATGCTGAAATGAACTGGTTGAGGAATTTGGAGAAGGTCCTAATCAAATTCCAAAATACTGTCCAGCTTCACCATTCCATCTCCAGCTCACAGCCTACTTTCAATCAACTACTAATGTCTGGACCTCAGTCAGCTTTGCAGGAAGAGTGCTGTGATCCATTAGTGATGTCTGTCAGAATCAGGCTACAATGGCAGGGTATAAAAGCAGTGATGCCCCTAAATTTCCTCTACTGGTCCACTGGTGATGGAAAGAGGTAAGAGCTAATGTGCCCCTCCTGAGAGACTCACCACAAAAGCTGGTCCAACTGATGTTTTTCGACACCGCTCAAGCTCCTCCAGGCAGAGTTCTGTGGTCATGTAGTCAGTGGCCTCAGAGTTCCGAATGCCCCACCTCAGATCAACAACCTGGGGGTCAAAAGCCATGGCAAACACATAAAGTTTCATTATTATGAACTGTAGAGTCAGAACCAACCCATAGCTGACCCTCCAGTGGGTTTTCAGAGGCAGTTAATTGCACAGGAGGAGATCACCCATCCTTCTGCAGAACACCTCAATCATGTGCTTTTGGGATTTTTTTCATTTGCTTCTTTATTGAGTTAAAGTTTATAAATCATATTGATTTTCATTCACTCATTCATACTAATTTTGTTTTATAAGATTCATTACAATTGATTAGTATAATTAACTACAATGTCTCATCAAACTCAATGTCTCTTTTTTACAACCTCTCCTAAAATAGATACACCTTGTTTGAAGGAATCTGAACAAAACCTATAACTTCAGTGCAAACAGTGAACATAACTTCAGCGTAACCATAAGAAAAACACAAGGTAGACTCAGACTGGAGGTCATTCTGCAGGAACCGAGGACACTTTTCCTTATAATGGTCAAGATTGTCGCCACAAGAACTATCACAGACCAGAGAGAAGGGAGGAGACAGGGCCACTAAATGCAGTGAGTGCTCTGCATGGAGTCTCACACCTGAAAGAGGACAGGGATGGGGGAAAACACACCAATGACTCAACAATAAAAACCCTCATTCCTATCAAGTTGGAACCAACTCATAGCTGACCCTCCAGTGGGTTTTGGGGAGGGTAAAAATTGCAGAGGAGGAGATTTTTCATAGGAGTATTTTGTGGATTTGAATTGCCAGATGTGGCTGCCTTTGGGTTAACCACTCTTTACAGACCACCTCACCAGAAGTTCCTAAATATAGTTTAGAGTTTAGTTATTGGTACTGTAACCTCACTCTAGCCTAGTCCCAGGGTGAAGTGAGTTCTTTTATGTTGCCTTGTGCTTTGAATTTTAGAAAAACATTTTGAGATATTTTCCCCCCTTATCACTGAACAATTATCTTTGTCCTAGTTTTCTATCCTAGCTAATGTGTTACTTTTGTTTCTGTTGATTGACATTTCTTAGAAAGCTGCAAGTAACTTGTGATTTGATACTTTTTTGTCTGGCCTCAGCCTACCCTGTGATTTGTAGGCATCTTTCAGGGATTGGCCAAGATACTATGTAAAGAAAGTTGACTATGGGCTATGGAAATGAAGTTACTATAGCCTACAATTCAAATGAAGTATCTGTGGCCTACTGCAAGAGAATTAGTCAGTTTGTGGCTCTGTTGGGAAGGCTGTGTTTTGAAATTGATGAAGAGTCTGTACATAAATGTGGCCAAAACCCCAAAGAGATTTTTAAAATAGGAAAAAGAAGGGGAAGGAAGGAAGGAAGAAGCAGACAGAGAGGAGGCAAGAACCTCCCAGAAGAACCATAACATGGGTCCAGGTCTATCATACTGAAGACCTGAAAAGGACCTGCAAAGTTCCTTGGATCAGTAATGACATATAACAACATCAACCGGAGCCTATCATGAGGGATATGAGGGGATACCTGAATGACCAAGATAGAAAGAAGGTGCTGCTTGTTTTCATGGTTAAGAGGAGCTAAAACTGGCCCTGCCCTGAAGAAATGGAGATATGCTCTCTTCAGGAGAACTGCCAAGATTTTACTTACAGCTTCCTATTGCTTTCTTAAATCACTTAACAGTAAGCATGGTCTGTGAGTTCTGTGTGGCCATTATAATGGTTTATTGAGCCCAGTGGAGAAGTAGAGAGTGCCATGGGGGAAATAACTGGTGTCAGAATTGGTGAAAAGGTGGAGAGCAGAGTTGTCTGACCTCTATCTCGTAGGAATCAGCCTCAGACTGCTCTTGATTTGCATTATCCTCCCTGAAGTTAGGCATATTCTGACCCCACTCCAACTACCACTATATCATAGTTAGGTATTGTTGAGTAGAAACAACTCATAAAAGATCCTCCAGTAGATTTTCGGAGGCTGTAAATATGTGAACCAGCATTCGAACTGCATGCCTTTGGGTTGGCAGTGCAACACCTTATCTACTAAACCACCAGAGTACCACTTTATACTCCTCTCAAAACTTTTTTATTATTAATTTCAATGAAAATTTACAGAGACTTTGGATTTCCATTCACGCATTGTTGCACTTTTCTTCCCTCCCAACCCTCCCCCTCAGTATACTCTCCTCTTAGAAAAAGTAAAAGAAAAGTTCTTTCATTGTTTTACAATCCCTCCCCCCAGGTCCACTCCACTATGCAGCCTTCATTCTAGACTCACGTCATGACAAAAATACCTAATCACATATCCCTTTTAAACAGTTTTCTCCCTCATCTGTTATTGAACCCATCTTTCTCAGTCTTCCCACAACCCTGATGTCAGTCCTGTTTTACAACAGTGGAACTATGCAGTATTTGTCCATTTGTGACTGAGATACTTCACTCAGCATAATGTCTCAAAAATAGTTTTTAAATAGCAGTAATGTTGTTGTTTATAGTTGCTGTCTAGCTGACTGACTCATGACAACTCCATACATGCAGGGTATAACTGTGTCTTATAGGGATTTTATTTATGGCCATTACCTTTTGGAAGCAGGTTGCCAGGCCTTTCTTCCACGGTACCATTGGATGGATTTGAACAGCTAACCTTTTAGTTAATGACTGAGCATTTACCTGTGCTGTTCAGAGATTCCAAACAGCAAGGTAATACAGTTAGATTCTTGACTGAGGCCAATGTACTGTGGTCATCTAAGATGTTCCTATTAGAGGAAGCCGAGTGTTGGGTATACAGGGACTCTTTGTACCATTTGGTCAACTTCTCTACATTGAAAATGATTCCCAAAGAAAAAGTTTATCTCAAAACAAAATTCTAAACGTTTTTTTGGAAGAACTTGACTATTTCTCAGTGTTCTTTTAAAATGAGGACATGTCCACACTTGTTCCCAGAGCTGTCTTTGCAAAGGGGAGTGTTTTGCTGGGCAGAGTGGACTAAGCAGTGTTTCTGTGGCAACCGCACGCTTGAAGTCCATTTCTCCCTGCTGGCCAGAGAGGGAACTGGGCAGAATGGCTTGATTCAAGAAAGCAGAGCTGACCTTGTAGAAGGTTGGAATGAAAGAGAAACAAAGAGAACACAGAATGGTCCCTGCCTCCCTGAATTCTTCAGCCCAGAGAGAAAGGCACATACATTCCCAGACCATATAAGGGACAAAAGGGTGTTAGTACTGACCGTGGCTGGAGGGAGAAAAGGAACGGACAGCTAGTTGTGTGATCAGAGAAGGAAGAAGGGTCAGCACCAGCCTCAGGCAAGATCGCTGGTCTCCCCTTCTACACAGCGAGGATGTCTTAACTATCTGCAGCCTCATCTCATTTCATGTAGACATGAAAGAGTGTGTCAGATATTTCACCAGCTCTCAGGGTGTATGTTTCTTCTATTTGCAAAGCCAGCTGTACTGAGTTGACCCTGACTCATAGTGTTCCCACCCACGTCGGAAGGAACTGTGCCCCAGATGGGGTTTTCTTGGCTGTGATCTTTATGAAAACTGATTGCCAGGACTCTCTTCTGTGCTGCCTCTGGATGAGTTCATCAAACTTTCTGTTAGTAGCTATGCACTTAAGCATCTGTCACCCTGGGACCTTTTGTTGTTGTTGTTGTTACGGTTGTGTACAATTAAGTCAGAACTAACCCATAGCTGACCTTCCAGTGGGTTTTCAGAGACAGCTAATCACCTAGAGGGGAGACTGCCCATCTTTCTCCTGTGGAGCAGCTGGTGGATTTGAACCATGTGCCTTTGGGGTTGCAGCACATTTTTTTTTACAAGTAGCCAACCAGAGCTCCCTTTCTAGGACCTCTGAAATGGAGTTGTCTGCTGACCAGGGTCACCCCTTGAGTCCATCTGTCAGTAGGCGGACTGTGGTGGCTTGGATGATGCTGTGATGCCGGAAGCTGTCACCGGTGTTCAAATACCACCAGGGCACTGACGACGGACAGTTTCATGAAGTTTCAGGACTAAAACAGATGAGGAAGCAAGGCCTGGTGATCAACTTCTAAAAGTTAGCCAGTGGAAACCCTATGGATCACAACCGTTCAATTCATAACACATGGTTGGTGTGGAACCAACAGCATTTCATTTTGGGGGACAAAGAGGGGTGCAGGGATAAGAGTTGTAATGAGTTGGAGCTGACCTCCCAGCAGTTAACAACAACAATCAGAGTGGAGCTGATATTCCAGCCCAGTTTACATCTTCGTCTTTGTTATGGATTGAATCGTATTTTCTCAATTATGTGTTGGACTCCTAACCCCATCCCCTTGGAAGTAAGCCTGTCTGGGAATAGAGACTTCGTTGTTATATTAATGAGGCTCTATCAGTGTTGTTGTTAGCTGCCATCAAGTCAACGAAGACTCACAGCAACCCTACAGACAACAGATAGGAGCCTTGCTTTGTCCCCCGTGCTCACGGTCTCTGCCATCCTTGGCACCATTGTTACACTCACTGTGTCAATCCATCTTGTTGAGGGCCTTCCTCTCTGAGTCCGACCCACCACCTTTCCCAGCGTGAATGTCTTTTCCCAAGGACCAGCCCCTTCTGACAACATGCCCCGAGTATGGAAGGTGAAGTTTCACTATCCTTGCCTCTAAGGAGCAATCTTGTTGCACTTGCTCCAAGACGGATATGTTAGCTAGTTCTTTTGTCAGTCCATGGAATGCTTCATATTCTGAGAACACCACAATTCAAAGGCATTAATAATTATCCTTCCATTATCCTTCCAATTATCCTTCCACCTTCCCATTCATTGTCCAGTTTTCAGAGGCATATGAAACAACTGAAAACATGATAGTTTGGATCAGTTTATAGAATATCAGTGTAGAGTGAATCATAAACCTAATCGCTTCTGAATTAAGAGAGTAGATCAGAGACAGATGCAGACTTGGCAGGCAGGGGTGGGGAGTTGGTGAGACACAATCTAGTTGGTAACAGAGGTGGTAGGTAGATGGGTTCACAGCCCACGAACACCAAGGATTGCTGGCACCAACAGGTCTGTCCTGGAGACGATGAAAGGAAGCTGCTCATTGGAGGAAAGGATTTTGAAGCTCTGTCTCACATAGCTTTGGCGTGTTGCCAGGAGGGACCAGTCCTTAAAGAGGGACATCATGCTTGGAAGGGTGGAGGGACAATGCAAGAGGGAAAACCCAAATGAGATGGATTGACACAGTGACTGGGGAATAGGAGCAGGTGTGTCAGAGACTGTGAGATTGGCTCAGGATAGGACAGGGGTCAGAGTTATTGTATACAAGGTCGCCATGAGTCGCAGGCAACTTGATGGCATGTAACAACAACAATTAGCAATAGAAACAGACAAGTAAAGCCTTATCCCTAGATCCTCATCCAGAATTTGGATTTGTAGCCTCCAGAAGCATAAAGAAATTAATTTTTGTTCTTTAAAAGCATCTACTTTGCTTTATAAATATTCACTCCAAACACAATTTTTAAAAAGAAAAATGAATAAAGATCTCCATTTGTTGTATTTCTATGATAATAGCATCAAAGAGCAAGCAGTGTCAGATTATCCGATCAACCCGGGCTTTCTAGTGTTTATTAATAAACAATTTCACTTTTCCCCTCAGCACACCCGAGACTCTACCTCTAAGTATGGCTGGCCTCTCCTAACCCAAAGCACCTTCCTACAGAACCAAAGCCTCTTGCCAAATCTACAGACAAACTTCTGTTTGTGGAGAACAAGCAAGACAAGCCTCTGCAGTGAGCAGTTGCACACGGTTTTCACCACATCAAAGATCAAGGATGAGAAATGGTTCATCACAGATTTGTAAACAAGCAAAGTAATTATCTTACTCATTGGGTAACCCACTCCCGGTAATTAAGGAGGGTCAGTGGGGAATGTTTTGCCATCTGTGTAGGAGATCTGTGTTTGACTCCTAGCCAGTAAACCTCACGCACAGCCACTGCCTGCCTGTCAGCGGGATTTACATCCTGCAGAGGAAAGGATTATGAAGCTCTACCTCACATACTTTGATCACACTGCCAGGAGGGACCAGTCCTTGAAGAAGGAAATCATATTTGGAAGGGTGGAGGGACAACACAGGAGAGGAAGATCCTGGGGGAGATGAATTGACACAGTAGCTAGGGTTATGGGGGCAGGTGTGACAGAGATAGTAGGATTGGCTCACGAGGGAGCAGAGTTCAGAGCTATTCTGCATAGGGTCACTATTTGTTGCAGGCAACTTGACAGCACATAATAACAATAACACAACATAATGCTGCAGGGGGTAGAGGGAGGTTGCTAGAAAGCAAGAATGTCAGTTTAAAGACTAAGGTGCGCCTGGTCCAAGCCATGCAATTGCTTCATATGCATCTGGAAGCTGGACAATAAATACAGAAGACTGAAGAATGGGTGCCTTTGCACTGTGGTGTTGGGGAAGAGAAGTGACTATCCCACGGACTGACAAAAGAACAAACGAATCTGCTTTGGAGGAAGTGCAGTCAGAGTGCTCCTTAGAGGCAAGGATTTTGGAACTTTGTCTCTTTTTTTGGGTCATGTTGTTAGAAGGGGCTGGTCGTTGAAAAAAGGACATCATGCTGGGGAAAGTGGATGGTCAGAGGAAGAGAGGAGGACCCTCAACAAGATGGATTGTTGAGAGACTGTAACAATGGGCTTTAGGTTATCGGAGATGAGCATGGCACAGGATAGGGCAGGTTTCAGATCTTGTGCTGTTCATAGGGTCAATGTAAATTGTAGTCAATTTGATGGCGCCTAACATTAACATAATTCTGAACATGGTGTCTTGGCATTTCTAGACTCAAATAGATTAGGAAGAAAGACTGGACAATCAGCTTCCCAAAACCAGACAATGAAAACCCTGTGGATAAGAATGGTCCTGTCTCAACCACTTCCAGGGGTGAGCAACCTTTTTTTCTGTTGTCATGGGGTCTCCATGAGTCAGGGCCAATTTAATGGCAACAATCATAAATGTAAAAAAAAGATGCAAGCCCCTATTCAAAAATCGTTTTGAAGACAGAGAGAGCATTAAATCAGCATAGTTCCAGATACCCGTGAGGCTGGGCCTGCCTATCACACTCCTACTTCCATTTTGTTGTTATCGAGTGCCTGTAAATACATTTTGACATGGTGACCCCATGCGACAGAGTAGAAGCTGCTTCCCAGGGTTCTCATGACTATTTATAGTTTATTGCCAAGTCTTTCTTCTGCAGCACCAATGGGTGGGTCGAAACCAAGAGCCTTTCTGTTAGCAGGTGATCACACATACCCATTGTTTTACTAGGGCTCCTGGCTTGCATTTTAAGGCAGGGAAACTGAGGCCAAGAGGAGAGGAAGATGCTGACCTCAAACATCAATCCGTGCTTGTGGCAGAAGGTTTGCACTTCAGGGTAGGCGGTGTTCTGCAGGGCTTCCCTCTCTGCGTCCATATCTGCAAGGAACACCAGCAAGGCTGTTAGTTCAAGGCGCCCAAAATGTTTCCTTTCCCTAGCTCTATGTTTAGCCTCCTTCCCCACCACTGAGCTGGGCCTTGACAGGGAATTTAAAGACACAATACACCTAGAAGACCAGGTATCCTGTTTTCTGATGTGTCTATGAAAACTCTGCATCCTTAGGAAGCTAGTTAGTTGTGGATCAACCAGAATGTTAGGTTATTGTGGGTTAAAGCTTACCTAACCTAATACAATGAGTTATCTCATTGTTGTTGCTGTTAAATGCCATCGAGTCGCAGGCTACTCATAGCAACCCTATGAACTTTCTTTTTTTTTTTTCCCTATGAACTTTCTTTGTTTCTCCAAGTTCATAACGTTTCCAGAGGCAAGCTATTTTCAGAAGTGGATGTGACTCCTGCTTCCAAGCTTGTTTTAATCAGGGAGCTCCACCCAACACTGTCCACCACGGGTAACCAATATCACATTTGGTACATGAGGGTCACAGTGTTCAGCATCACAGCCACCACGAGTTATAGCTTGCCTCTGGAAACCCTATGAACTTGGAGAAACGAACAAAGTTCATAGGGTCGCTATGAGTTGCCTACAACTCTACGGCATTTAACAACAACAACAAAGAGCTCAGTTGGCCTAATGGACAGAAAGTGTTGCTACCAAGCCAAAGGTGGGTAATTTTAATCTGCGTCCCTCGGGCCTGTTTTTAATTGTTTTTGGTCAAATATTCTTCTAGGTGGTATAGCACTGGTCTGTCGATTTGCTGTACAGAGGTAACTCGTGGTTGCTGTGATGCTGAACACTGTAACCCTGACGTGTCAAATGAAATATTGGTCACCCATGGTGGACAGTGTTTGGGGGAGCTCCCCGATTAAAACAAGGTTGGAAGCAGGAGTGGCATCCACTTCCGAAATAGCTTGCCTCCGGAAACCCTATGAACTTGGAGAAACAAAGAAAGTTCATTAGGTCATTATGAGTTACCTACAATTTGACAGCACATAACAACAACAACAACAATCACCTAATAAAATACCTTAATACCCAGTTACACTTGCATTCAGATAAAGAGTATTTTTTCTTAATATAAATATATTCTATTCTAGATCACATTCTAGGTCACAAGGCAAGCATCAGTAGATTCAAAAA
>NW_006399976.1:1430252-1456994 GCF_000299155.1 Elephantulus edwardii
ATATATAAATATATTCTATTCTGTTCAATATTATAATACATTTAAATTTCAGATAAATGTGCAGAGAGGATCCTGCACTTACTTGTTTCTGAGTGTAAGGAGTAGCAGAGACACAGAGGAAAGCAAGCACAAGCTAGGGAAGGCAGAAGTCCACATGCAGATCATTAAGGAATCAAGGATATAGGGGTTACAAAGAGAAACAAGAATTGTCCCCAAGAGAGGAGCTCTGGTGGCCTAATGACAAAGAAGCTGCACTACAATCCCTAAGGTGTGTGGTTTGAATCTACCAGGTGCTGTGCTGGAGAAGGATGGGCAATCTCCTCCTGTGCCAGTCAGATCCGATTAGACTGTATACAACAAGAAAAGGGAGGGGGAAGAATTATCCCCAAGAGCACACAGACAGATAGCCTTCCCTGAGAGCCAGTGACTTAAATTTTAACTTCTAGGGGAGCTCTGGTAGCCTAGTGGCAAGGAGCTGCAACTACAATCCCAGAGGTACACGGTTCGAATCCACCAGATGCTCTGTTGGAAAAGGAGGGACAATCTCCTCTTGTACCAGTCAGATCTGATTTGACAGTACACTCACACAAAAATAATAAAATAAATTTTTAAAAAAAAATTTGAACTTCTAGCTTCCTGAACTCTGGGAGCCAAGTGATAAGAAGATGTACTACAATCTCAAAATCAGACAGTTCAAGTCCACCAGATGCTCCAGGAAAGGGTAAGCGATCTCTTCTCGTGTAAAAACTGACCCAACAATATAATAACAATACATGCATTAGGAAGCTCTGGTGGCCAACTGGCAAGAAGCAGCACTGCAATCCCTAAGGCATGGTGTTTGAATCCACCAGCTGCTCTGCAGGAGAAAGATGGACCAACTCCTCCTGTGCAATTATCTGCCTCTGAAAATCCACAGGAGGGTCAACTATGAATTGGTTCTGACTCCAAGGCATTCAACAGTCTCCTGAACTATAAGTTGAATTTCTGTTTCCACACATCGTATGGAAAGAAAGAATCACTACTATGTAACTCAGCAGTAATATTGGCAGGTAAAATTGACCATGTGAGAGAGTTTTTACACCAAGGAAACTGGCAGACAGTTAAAATCAAGAATTGTTGCATGTTTTCCCTGAAATTTTGCACCATGATAGATGGAGAAGAGATTGAGGTTGTTAACAATTACAGTTTGCCCGGCTCCACAATCAACAGTCTTAATACTAGCAGTCAGAAAATCAAAAGATGAATTGCATCAGGAAAATCTGCTGTCAGGGACCTCTCCAGAGTATTAAAAAGCAATGATGTCAGTCACCTAATCCAGGCCCTGGTCTTCTCAATTACTTGTTATGCTTCAGAGAGTTGAACAATGACTAAGGATGACAGAAGAAGAATTGATGCCTTCAAATTATGGTGCTGGAGAAGAGTCTTGGACATACCATGGACTGCCAAGAAAACAAACAGGTCTATCTCGGAGAGAGTGAAACCAAGTTTCTCCTTGGAGGCTAGGATTTTGAAACTCTGTCTCACATACTTTGGGCACATGTCCAAGAGAGACCAGTGCTTGGAGAAGGACATCTTGTTTGGAAAGGTAGAGGGACAGCGCAGGAAAGGAAGACCCTGGGTGAGATGGATTGATACAGTGACTGGGGCAATGGGGTAGGTGTGTCAGAATTAGTAAGGCTGGCTCAGAACAGGTCAGGCTTCAGAACTGCTGTACATAGGGGCACTATGGGTCACAGGCAACTCAACGGTACATAATAACAACAATTGCTGAATATTTTCCAGCATATCACAGAAAGAAAAATATCATTGCTGATGTTAAATGGATCTTGACTGAAAGTAGGGAATACCACAAAGTTTTATAGACTATTTAAAGGCATTCTACTGTGGGGATCATAATAAATTATGGATAACATTAACAAGATTGGGACATCTGGAACACCTGATTGTGCTCACGCAGCATCTGAACAGATCAAGACGGTACTGAAAGCTTTAATATTAGGAAAAAATGTGTGATAAGGTTATATTCTTTTGCTAGATTTGTGCCATTTGCATGATGAGCAAATACTCTTAGAAGCTGGACTATGTGAAAAAGAGCGAAGCATTGGGATTAGGGGGAGACTCATTGGTGGCTTGTGATACACAGATAACAAATACAGACTCATTTGCTGAAAGGAAAGAAGACGTGAAGCCCTCACCGATGAAGAACAAAGACTACAGATTTCAGTATGGATCACACCTCCACATAAAGCAAAAGTCCTCGCAACTGGACCAATAGGTAACCTCATGGCAAGTGGAGAAAAGATGGAACTTGTCAAAGATGTCATTTTTACCTGGATCCACAATCCACACTCATGCAGGCGGCAGTCACGAAATCAAACAATGGGTAGTATTGGGCCAATGTGCTGCAAAGGATCCTGTTACAGTTTCAAAGAGCAAAAATGTCCCTTTGAGGATTAAGGTACACCTCCCCCAAGCTACGGTCTTTTCAGTAGCCTGGTAGGCAGACAAAGCTGGGCAATAAATAAGAAAGCTAAAGAAGAATTGATGCGTGTGGTGTGGAATATACTGTGCATTTGATGTGGACAGTCAGGTGAACAAGCAAATCTGTCTTAATGCAAGGGTAGTGAGGCATCATCTCATATATTTTAGGTGTGTCCTTGGAGAAGGGTCAGCAAGAAAGAGGAAGACCCTCAATGAGACGGACTGGCACCGCCACTTTAACTCGGAGCTCCAGCACAAGAGATTGTGGGGCTGGTGCAGGGCTGCACGGAATTTCCCTCCTTGGTGTACAGGGCCACTGTGAGTCAGAACCAGTTCAACAGCACTTAACAACCACGAGACAAAAGCATATTGGTGGCTACCAGAGGTGGGAGCGAGAAAGTTTTCATGTAGGACACACTGAGTTCTGCTAACGGTGGTAGAATAGTCTGGAAATGAGTAACAGTGATTCACACCACAAGGGAAGGAATAAATGCCACTGAATGAATTCAATTGAATTGACACAATTTTGGTGCATATATGTTACCTCATGAAACAGTTAAAAAGAAGGAAAGAAGCGTATGTATTTGTGCTGGAGAATAACCGAGACTATACTGGGGGAGGGAGGGATTCCAAGCTCTCTAAAGAGGGGGTAAAACACAGAAGCCCCAAAGGATGGGAAGGAGGAAAGAAGCACCAAGATAAAGAGTTCGTAGTGGGTCCTAGAACATCACAGGCTTCAGGAGCTGAGAGAGGCTGATGTAGGCCCAGCAAGTGGGTGAGGAGATAAAGTTTATAGGATAAAGATTGTAGGACATAAAGTTAGTGAGGTACATTTGATGTCTATAACACACTGTGCTGCATATATATGTTTCAGTAACATTTAGCACCACAAGCATTTCTGTTAAATTGGGATTCAGCCTATCTTATCTAGAGGGACACAGAGGTTCCAGAAGGTTCTAGAAGGTTCTACCATGTCATGTCCCATATGAGTCACTGCCTGAATAGGACTCACATCTAGACTCCCAGAAACCCCCATTCCATTGCCAGAACCCCGGCCTCCTGAGACAGCATGCTTGCCCCCAAAGTCCCAGCCCTGTGCCCACCTTACCCGACACCGTAGAGCTGATGAAGATGGCCACGCCGTTGGACACGGGTGCTGGGAGGGGACCTGGCTGGCCCTGGAGTAGTCGCCGGCGGGTGCCCGGGCTGAGGGGGGCCACGCTCATGCTGCCACCCACCCAGAAGACCCTTCCCCACCTTGGAGACCTCAAACCCTCCTGGGAGCCCAACTGGGCAGAGCCATCTGGAGTAGGGGGTCTGTATCACTCTCAGGGACCCCTAGGGTGACCCGAAGTCCTCGTCATTCCAGGGCCTCTGCTGCACACAGCTTGCACTTGGTCTACAAGCTAATGGGGGGGATGGTGGACAGTTTACTCCACGCCAAGCCCCTGGACGTGGCTCCTCCAAGCTATGGAGCCTACTCCCCCTCAACCAAGCATCTCCTCGCCCTCGGAGCTCAGCGGTCGCCACAGCAACTGCGGTTTCCTGGCGCTGGGCGTTGGGGCCTGGGGACCAGCCAGCCTCTCCAGCACCTGGGTCTCCTGGGGCTTCTGTGTAACTTGAGCTGGGCCCAGGTGTGCAAAGGAGAGGCTGTGGGCTGCTGGGAGCCATGTCCAGCCCTGGCAGGCCAGGCAAGGAGGACAAGGACCTGGTGGAGCCCCTGCCTCCTCCTGCACTCACCACCCATTCCAAAGAGGCAAATTCCTCAGTACAGGTACCCAGACAACTGTTCAAACCAGCAATTCTCGCCTGGGGCCAACTGACCCCAGGGACAGTGGCTTGTTCAAAGTCATTTTTGGTCCTTTTTGGAGGAATGATGCTACAGGCAGGGAATGGTGAAGATACACAGGGCACAGGACAGTCCCACCAGAGAATGATCTAGAACCAAGTGAGTACAGTGCTGAGATAGGAAAACCCTGCTTTCAAGCTGCAAGCCAGATACTCTAGCCATTGGAAGGTGGGAGTCCTTGATACGAAGGGGGATTAGCTAGTCCCCAAGGGACATCTGTCCACATCAAACCAAGATGTGCCATTTGAAATGGCCGAGCCCATGGCTGAGCACAAGATTTCAACCAAACCAGCTCCTCTGGGGTCCCTTCCAGCTCATAGTGTCCCCACGTGTGCCAAAGCAGAGCTGTGCTCCAGAAGGTTTGTAAGAGCTGGGTTTTCAGAAGTAGATTTCCAGGCCTTTCTTCTGCAACACCACTGGGTGAACTCTCTCCTCCAGTCTTTCCATCGGTAGCCAAGAGCAGTAACTGTTGATTGAGAACTACTACAGGACCTGTTGTTGTTGTTGTTGTTGTTGTTGTTGTGTACCATCGAGCTGGAACTGACCCATAGCTGACCCTCCAGCAGGTTTTCAGAGGCAGTTAATCACACAGGAGGAGATTGCCCATCCTTCTCCCACGGAGCAGTTGGTGGCCTTGAACTGTGGGCCTTCAGGATTGCAGCACAGCTTCTTGCCACTAGGCCACTAGCGCTCCCTACCACAGGGCCCAAAAGCGCCAATCCTTGGTATCTCTCCAAGAGAGTTGAAAATAGGGCCTCCAACAGACACACACTAACAGCCGTTGTGGTATTGTTCACAATAGCTGAAAAAACCCTCAAGACCCAAACTCATTGACAGCAGATGAGAACTGACACATAGCTGACCCTCCAGTGAGTTTTCAGGAGGCTGTAAAACTCATATAAAGCGATTGTCTAGTTTTTTCCTGAGGTGGATTTGAACCGGCAGAAAGGCACCTCCTTTGGGTCAGCAGCACGACTCCAGACTACACCACCAAAGGCAGGAGTGATCCAAGGGGCCATCAGCAGACGAATGGATGACCACTCTGTGCTCCATCAACAGGACCAAGAGTTATTGATATAATTGTTAGGGGTCCTAGAGTTATAACAACCCACGTGAAACAGAACAAAGCCCTGTCTGATCCTGCAGCAGCCGTTGTGTCAGTGAAGGTCTTTAAAGGTCTTCCTTCCTTGATCCTCTGCTTGGCCAACTGTGAAGCACTACTCCTTCTCCAGGAACTGACTGGCCCCTCCTGAAAACACACCTACAGCCTGTGAGACTTCTCACCATGCTCACCTGCAGGGGACGCTCTTGCTGCAGCTGAGCAATAGAATATTACTCAGCCATGAAGAGAAGTGAAGCACCGATGCCCTTTACAACCTGGATGACACTTGGAATTGTGATGCTCAGTGAAAGAAGTCAGGCACAAAGGCCCACATGCTGCGTGGTCCCACTTCTGGGAAATGACCAGCACACGCAGATGCAGAGCGACCAATTTTGGGCAGAGGTGATGGGGCAGAAGGTTGGAGAATAGTAACTCATCACTTAAAGGGAACTGAGCTTCTGTTTGGGGTGATGAAAAGTTCATTTTTTTTTATATTTTAATGAATGTTTATATAGATTTTGGATTTCCATTCATTAATTGTTGCATTTTTCTCCCTGCCCAACCCTTCCCTCTTTGCTCTTCTCTTGAAAAGTAAAAGAAAAATTATTTCATTGGTATACTATCCCCCCACCGAGTACACTCCACTATGAAGCCTTCATTCTGGACTTTTGCCATAAACATAATACCCAATCATATATAGCTTTTAAACTGTTCTCTCCCTCATCTGTTTCAATATAGTATACATAATTTATCCAATTTTTCTCAGTCTCACCCCAACCTTGATGTCAGTCCCGTTCTACAACAGTGGCACTATGCAGTATTTGTCCTTTTGTGACTGAGATATTTCACTCAGCTTAATGTCCCCCAGGGTCACCCATTTTGAATAATATTGCATGAGTTCCTTGTTTTTCAATGCAGCGTAGTATTCCATTGTGTGAATATGCCACAGCTTCTCTATCCATTTGTTTGTTGATGGGCACTTAGGTTGTTTCCAACTCTTTGCTATTGTGAAAAGAGAGAAGAGAAGTGAGAAGAGAGGTGAGAGTTGTGCATCTCAACTCAATCTCATGGCTGTCAAGTTGGAAGAGATTCATAGCTGACCTGCGAGCAGGTTTTTGGGAGAGTGTCAGTCTCACAGGAGGAGACTGTCCATCTTTCATGTAAGCAGCCTCTAGTGAACTTGAACCACCAGAGAGGGGCCGCCTTTGAGTCAGAAGTGCAACTCTTTATGAACTACACCACATGCTAAATTAATTAATGTAATTAATAAATGTAATTAATGTCAGTGTATTACAATGAAAATGGTCAGAGGGGCAAATTTTATATTTTAAAAAATAATTAAAAAGTTAGTTTTTAAGAGGTTGTCTTTTTCTAGGGAGCTCTGGTGGCCTAGTGGCAAGAAACTGCACTGCAATCCCAGAGGTACGCAGTTTGAATCCGCCAGATGCTCTGCTGGAAAAGGAGGAGAAATCTCTTCCTGTACCAGTCAGATCTGATTTGATGGTACACACACACACACACACACACACACACACACACACACTCCAAAAAAAATAATAAAATAAAATTTAAAAGAAAGGTTGTCTTTTTCTTATTTTTATTAATGAAGGTTTACAGAAAGGTTGGGTTTTCATTCACTCATTGTTGCACATTTTCCTCTCCTCCTCACTTTCTCCTTCCCCAGTCCACCCTTCACCCCTTGTTCCAGATTGTTGTTGTACATGCAGTACCTAATCATACGTTCCTTTTAGATAGTTCTTCCCCTCATCTGTAACAAGACAGTACTCATTATCCATTCTTTTTCTATTCTTCTCCCAATCCTTCATGTCAGTCTTATTTTATAAAAGTGGCATTATGCAGTATTTGTCCCTTTGTGATTGAGATATTTCACTCAGCATAATGTCCTTCAGGCTCACTCGTGATGTGTAGTGTTTTATGAGTCCATTGCTTTTCAGTGCTGTGTAATACTCCATTGTGTGAACGTACCACAGTTTTTCTACCCATTTAATTGTTGAGGGATACTTGGGCTGCTTCCATGTCTTTACTGTTACAAATAATGCATCAATTAACATGAGTGCATGCATCTGTTTGAGTCATAGCTCTGGTTTCTTTAGAGTATACTGCCAGTAGTGGAATTACTGGGTTAAATTTTATTTCTATTTCCAATTTTTTGGGGGTATGCTATACTTTATTGGCAACTGAATTAATACAGATCTTGTGGAAAATAATTTGCAACACATTCAAAAGGAAACACAAAAATGTTCATATGTCCTTTATACGTGATACCAGACTTTTGTAACAATATTTAGAACTTTGTCTTCCTCTATTTTCACAAAAGGCAGAAGTAATTGGTGATTCAACAGTTCACAATATGCTGCACAACATCAGTGACCTCTATTTCCAATTTTTTGAGAAAGCACTAGACTGCCTTCCATAGTGGTTGTACCATTTTACCTTCCCACCAGCAGTGAAGAAGAGCTCCACTCTCTCCATAACCTCGCCAGGATTTGTTGTTTGCTGTTTTGTTGAACTTTGCTATTGTTGCTGAGGTGAGAGTAAATCTTAAAGTTGTTTTGTGTTGCATCTCTTGGATAGATAGAGGTTTTGGATATTTCTTCATGAGTTTGTTTGCCATCTTAATTTCTTCTTTAGTGAAGTATCTGTTCACATCTTGTGCCTATTTTGCGACTGGGTATTCCTATTCAATATCGTATTAAAAGTCTTAATGAGAGAAATAAGGCAAGAGAAGGATATATGAGGTATCCAAATTGGCAAAGAGGAGGTAAAACTATCTCTATATGCAGATGATATGATAATATACTTAGAAAACCCTAGAGATTCAGCAAGAAAATGATTGGACATAATCAATTTAGCAAAGTAGCAAGATACAAGATCAGCTTACAAAAAAAATGAGTTGAATTTCTCTACAGTTGACAAAGAGAATATAGAAATAGAACTAAGAAAAATCATAGCAATTACAATAGCCAATCACAAGATTGTTCAATAGTTTCCACATTCGCTTGGATCACCTTTCTTGGGAATGGGAACAAATATGGATGGACCTCTTCCAATCTGTTGGCCAGACAGCTGTCCTCCAAATTTCCTGGCATAGACTGGTGAGCACATTCAAGGCTGAATCTGTTAACTGAAACAAACCAGTTGGTATCCCATCAGTTTCCAAGGCTTTATTTTTTTGCCAATGCCTTCAACGCAGCTTCTACTTCCTCTTTCATTATCAGCTGAGAAGCTGGACTCTGTGAAGAGGAGGGTGGCATCAGGATCGGAGGGAGACTCATCAATAATCTGTGTTATGCAGATGACACAACCTTGCTGGCTGAAAGTGAGGAGGACTTGAAGCACTTATTGCAGAAGATCAAGGAATGTAGCCTTCTATATGGATTGTATATCAATTCAAGAAAACAAAGATTTTTACCACTGGACTAATAGGTAGCAGCATGATGGATGGAGAGGAGATTGAAACTGTCAACAGCTTCATCTTGCTTAGATTCATAATTAACACCAGCAGTACCAATAGTCAGGAAATAAGGAGACACATTGCACTGGGAAAATCTGCAGTTAGGAACCTCTCCAAATTATTGAGGAGTAGTGATGTCAGTTTGAGGACTATAGTGCTTCTGATTCAGGCCATAGTCTTTCTGATTATTAGCTATGCATCTGAGATCTGAACAATGAAAGAAGGTGACAGAAGACGAATTAATGCATTTGAGCTGTGATGTTGGAGAAACGCACTGAACATCCCACGGACAGCCAAGAGAATGAACAGATACTTCTTGGAGATGGTGCAACCAGAGTGTTCTTTGGAGGCAAGAATAATGAGGCTTCACCTCACATACTTTTGGCATGTTACTAGAAGATGCTATTCCTTAGAGAAGGATATGATGTTGGGAAGGGTGGACGGTTGATGAATGGGAGGAAGATACTCAACCATGTGGATTGACACTGTGACTGCCTCAATGGACTCTTGTGTGTCAGGAAGTGTAGCGATGGCACAGGATAGAACAGGGTTCAGATCTTTTGTTCATAAGGTTGCTATGAGTTGTGCTCAACTTGATGACACCTAACAACAGCAACAACAAAATCTATGGTCACTTGATCTCTGACAAGAAGACAAAATCAGTCAAGTGGGGAAATAACAGCCTCTTTAGCAAATGGTGTTGGCAAAATTGGAAAACCATCTTCAGAAACCTTAAGCAAGACCCACACCTCACACCATACACAAAAATCCACTCAAGGCAGATCAGAAACCTAGGAGTAAAACCAACGACTATAAAATTTATCAGACAAAAACTAGGAACAACTCTAAAAGTCCTAATCATCATGAACAGACTTTCAAATGTAATGAAAAACTTACAGAGAGTAGAAGAAATGAATGAGACCTTCTAAGAATCAAATCCTTGTGCACATCAAAAACCTTCTCCAACAGGGTAAAAAGGAAGCCCATAGACCGGGGAGGGGGGAATATTGGGTAAAGACATATCTTATAAGGGACTCATATCTAAAATTTATAAAATACTCCATTTCAACAAGAAAAAGTTGTTCTTGTTGTTAGGTGCCTTTAAGTTGAGTATGACTCACAGCAACACTATAAAAAACCAGATCTAAACCCTGTTCTATCCTGAACCATCCTCATCAGCTCTGACATGTTGGACTTTAGTACTGCAGTCACTGCGTTAATCCATCTAGTCAAGGGTCTTCCTCTCCTTCACTGACCCTCCCCCCTTGCAAATATGATGTCCCTGTCCAAGGAACACCCCCTCCGACACCACAACTTAGAAATATTGATTCTTCTGTCATCCTTATTCATTGTCCAGCTCTCAGATACACAGCAAATGATTTCAAAAGATCATGGTCTGAATCAGGTGCACCTTAGTCTTCAAACTGACATCATTACTCCTTAGTATCTTGGAGAAGTCCTTGACAGCAGACCTTCCCAATATGTCTTTTTCTTTCTTGACATAGAGTGCTCTTTAGAGACAAGAATGACAAAGTTTTGTTTCATATATTTTGGGCATGTTGTCAGGAGAGGCTATTCCTTAGAGAGGGACATCACACTTGGAAAGGTGGAAGGTTGGTGAAAGAGAGGAAGACTCTCAACAAGATGGATTGATACAGTGACTGCTGCAATGGGCTCAAGTATATCAGAGATGTTGAGGATGGCACTGGATAGGACAGGGTTCAGATTTAACTAACAGCAACAATACCAACGATATTTATTGTGGGTCCAAGTAAGATGAAATAATTGACAACTTCAATCTTATCTCCATCTAATTTTTAAAAGTTCCTACTTTTTAAAAATTTGTTGTTGTTATTGTGTACAACATAGTTGACCCTCTCGTGGGTTTTCAGAGGCAGTAAACTCATGGGAAGAGATTGCCCATCTTTCTCCTGCAGAGCAGCTGGGGGATTTGAACTATAAACCTTGGGAATGGCAGTGCAGATTCTTACCACTAGGCCACCAGAATTGTTATGTGCCTCTGCAGCAGCTACGACTCATAGTGACCCTATGCACAGTCTCTCTGAACCCTGCTCTTTCCTGAGCCAGTCTCACTGTCTCTGGCACACCTACCTCATTACCCCAGTTATTGTGTCACTCCATCTCATCCAGGGTCTTCCTCTCCTGCACTGTCCCTTGTCCCTTCCAAGCATTGATGTCCTTCTCCAAAGACTGGTTCCTCCTGGCTGCAAGCCCAAGGTTTATGCATTCCATTTATCTCTTAACAATATCCTATTTACCTACATTCACGCTTCACGCTTCTCACATTCCATGTTCCAAAGCAGTAGTACATTTGCTCATGTTAAAGGTGTCCCTGGCTTGCATAACTAATAACTGAAAAGTTGATGACTTAAACACAACCAGCACCTCAGAAGAAAGGCCTGGTGATCTTCTCTCAAAAAAAAAATCACAGACTTGCATGTCCAACATAGCAGTCCTACTCTGATCACCTAGGACCGCGAATCAGAGCTGGTAGCAAACAACCAACAAATGGCTAGGAAATCCAGAACCACTACCATAAACAGGATACTTTTGCTAAACGATAAAATTACCTGGGGACTTTACTGGCAAGGGAAAGATTTTCTCCCACTTTGGTGTTATTTACAATGTCCTCCGGTGTAATCCCTACCCACCTATCTCTCAACAGCAGTAAACCTCACAGAAACAGACAGGAGCGTGCACCGTGGTGTCCACAGGCCTGTTTGGAGTCCCGGCTCCTCCATCACCTTCCTGAATAATTTTAAGCACGTGATCTCCCTCTCGGAGCAGCAGATGCCATCTGTGAAATGGGTGCAAGAGCCATCAGACGGGGCTAGAGTAATGAGAGTGAGGCACTCACCTTCAGAGCAACATTCAAGGGAGTGAAATGGGCTGATGCAAGTGGTGAATGGGCTCGGCTGCTAATTGAAAGATAGGAAGTGCGAGTCTCACCAGAAGTGCCTCAGAAGAAAAGCCTGGTGATCTGCTTCTGAAAACCTAAACACTGCAAGCCCATGGAGCACAGAGCTGCTGCTGTGATATACTCGGGGTCCCTGTGATTTGGAGTCAACACAACAGTGGTTGTTGTTGTTGTTGTTGTAAGATTCTATTGAGATGGAACTGACCCACAGCTGACTCTCAGCAGTTTTTTAGAGGCAGGAAATATCCTGAGAGGAGATTGCCCCTTTTTCTCCCACAGACCAACTGGTGGATTAGAACCCCACAACCCTGTTTGCTGAAACTGAGGAGGACCTCATGCACTTGCTGCAGAGGGTCAGGGACTGCAGCTTTCAGTATGGACTGAGGCTCAATGTCAAGAAGACAAAGATTCTCACCACTGGACCAATTGGCAGCATCAGGATGGATGGCGAAGAGATTGAGATTATTCACAGCTTCAGTTTGCTCGGCTCCACAGTCAACACTCTTGGCACCAGCAGCCAGGAAATAAAAAAACATATCGCGATGGGAAAGTCTGCTGTTAGGGACCTCTCCAAAGTATTGAAGAACAACGGTGTCTCTCTGGACACTAAGGTGCACCTGATACAGGTCGTGGCCTTTGCAATCACTTGTTATACATCAGAGAGTTGGACAATGACTAGGGAGGATGGAAGGAGGATTGACGCCTTTGAGCTGTGGTGCTGGAGAAGTGTATTGACTGTACCATGGACTGCCAAGAAAACAAACAGATTTATCCTGGAGAGGGTTAAACCGGGCTACTCCTTGGAGGCAAGAATTCTGGGGCTTCGTCTGACATACTTTGGACATGTTGTAAGGAGGGACAACAGGTCCTTGGAGAGGGACATCATGCTTGGGAGGGTGGAGGGACAGCGCAGGAGGAGAAGGCCCTCTATGAGGTGAATTGATTCAGTGACTGGGGTAATCAGATGGGTGCGATTGACACAGGATAGAGCAGGGTTTAGGGCTATTGTACATAGGGTCGCTATGAGTCGCAAACAACTCGACTGCACATAACAACAACAACAACCTTCCAGTTAGCAGTGCAACTCCTTACCACTAAGCCACAGAGAAGTAATTGGTTTTAATCATTCAGTTCCTCCATGTAGGCTCTGCTAACATTCAGAGGAGGATCATCCTCTGGGGTGCGGCCATCCTATGCATTGTAGGACACTGAGAAGCACCTCTGACCTATATCCACTTGATGCCAGTAGCACCCCCTCCCCAAGTTGCTCCAGTCACAAATGCCCCCAGACATCATCAAGTATCCTCTGGGGGCAAAATCACAGCCTTCACCTTGGTTGAAAACCGCTGATAGAACAAGGGAGAGAAAGATAGATAGCAGACAGACATTGTATCTCATGCTGAAGTAGATTTCTTAGCCTTGGCACTGTCGTCACGTGGCGCTACCTTGCTTGTTCTATGTGGGGGCTGTCCTGGGCACCACGGGATGTTAGCACCATCATTGGCCTCTATCCCCAAATAATCAGTATCACTCCTTCCCCCACTTGTGAAAACTGAATGTCTCTAAACTTTGCCAGTGTCTCCTAGAGGTCAAGATTAACTCTCCTGCCCCTACCCCACATTGAGAGCCACTGCTATCCATATCCGGCCTCAGGACCTTTGCACATGCTATGCTGTGTGCTCCACTCTGTGTTCTTTCCTACAGTTCACATCTTTGCTTTAATGCCACGTCCCATGAGTGCTCTGGCTCCATCCCCTTACACAAATGCCAACGCCAGAGTCTCACTCGGAGTCCCTGTTCTATTTTAAATCGATGCACAATACTCACCACCAGCCGGTGTAGCTCTTCGTTCATCGTCTGCTGCGTGGCTCTGCCATGAGAGAGTGAATTCCACCCTCACGGGGACCTTTCTTGTCTACAGAGTCAGCACAGGAGGCTCTCAGTCGTCAATGTCAATTGCTTCTTGTCAATTCCAACTCATGGCGACCCCATGTGGTGCAGAGTAAAACGACTCCCGAGGGCTTTCTTGGCTGTGATCTTAAGCGAGGGACAGAGCACCAGACCTTTCTAACTGCTGACCTCTCAGCCCTGAAGCCTTTGTAACCGCCCAGGAACTGGGTGCTCAGTTAATAGGCGTGGACTCAACAAGACTTTCTTGCTGCTTAAAGTCTTTGCTGTGGCTTACCTCCTGAGGCAGCTGGGGGAGACTGCTTTGCTTGGAAAATCCCAGCGCCCACCTGCAGCCGGCCACCTTATCTGCCCTGGTGCTCCTCCTCTCTCGCTGTTAATTGGGAGGCCAATTTAGAGCCCTCGGGGAAAGCAGGTCGGAGAATAGAGTGTTCCAGACCTGATGGTGCCCGGAAGATAAACCCCAGCAATCAAAGTCACTTTTGTCTCCGGGACTTTGTCCGTCTCTCCCTGCCCCATTCTCCCAGCAACCAGGATAATGAAAGAAATTGTTTGGCTCTCAGATGCTGGCTTAGCTGGGCTCCTGGCCAGACGCAGTGGTTACCCGTTGTGTGCTGGGTGATTCAACTCATTGTAGGAGGTGCCACTCGTTGTGGGGGAGTGTGAGGGGACAGTATGTTGGCGATTGTCACTGGCTGTCCCCATAACGACCCTGAGAGGGGACCTTGTGATTCTGTCCCAGAAGAGGAGGTGCAGAGAGAGGAAGCCTCTTGTCCCCAAAACTCCTCTTCCCAGCCTGAGTTTTCACAACGCCCCAAAGAGTTGATGAAACCTGTGGACTAAATTGTACCCTCTATAATCCTTTTTTGTAAGTAGAATTGTCTTCATTATATGAATTAAAGAGTAGATAAGGTACAAAGGCACACAAACAGGGAAAACAGATGCTAAGAAAGAATAATGTACAAACTAAGTAGAGATAAACAGATAATGGATCAATAGCTAGATGACGGATGGATAGATAGATAGATAGATAGATAGATAATGACTAGATAGATTGCAGATAGATAATGGATAGATGAGATGAGGGATAGATGTTGTGTACTGTAGAGCCAGAACTGACTCACAGCTGACCCTCCCAGGGGAGTGTGGCGGGGGGGAGGGGGATGTTTCAGAGACAGTTAATTGCAAAAGAGGAGATTGCCCATCCTTCTCCGGCAGAGTAGCTAGTGACCTCGAACTGCATGTCTTCAGGACTGCAGCACAGCTTCTTACCACTAGGACAACAGAGCTCCCCAATACAGATAGATGGTAGATAAATGCATAGATGATCGATAGATAGATTTTTTTGATAGATACATGGATGGATGGATGGATGGATGGATGGATGGACAGATAAATGGATGGATGGATGGATGGACGGATGGATGAATAAACAGATGCATAGATAGAAAGGTAAATGGATAGACAGAAAGGTAAACAGATGGACAGATAGATTTTGGATAGACATAGATTGTGGATGGATAGATAGATAAAGGGATGGATGGACAGAGGCAGACACAGAGAGAGGGAGAAGTGGTCGGTAGATGGGATGGGTAGGTAGACAGAGTGAACAGAGAGATAAATCAGCTGCCCTTGGGTCATCTTGGACTCATGGTGACTCACCAGAACAAATGCTGGTGCTTTTCCATCCTACTCAATGTCACCAGCATGTCTGAGGTCATCAGCAGCTCCCATGCCACGCCATCTGTCCCACCACGACCCCCTTCTCCCTCGCTGGCCTTCTCTTTCACCAAACAACATAGCCTCTCCAGTAATTGATCCCTCTTGGTAACAGGTCCACACCAAGCAGGACAGTACTCTGTAATGACCCACAAGGCTCTGTCTCACTTTCGGAGTTGCTCACCAGGCCTTTCTTCCTAATCTATCCTAGTCTGGACACTCTGCAGACACTCATGCACTCTGATTGGAACTTCTGATTTTTTAAATACTGGTAGGGACTCAGGTCATATGTATTAAGTCAACAAGTCTGGCTTTCCTGTTGCTGACCTCCTCAGGCAGCTCAGGGAGACTGCTGTGCTTGGAAAATCCCTGAGACCACCTACAGCTGGCTGCCTTCTCTGCCCTGAGGCGCCTCCTCTCTCACTGCCAATCAAGAGGCCAATTCAGAGCCCTCTGGGGCAGCAGGTGAAGAGAAAGGTGTTCCAGACCTGATGGTGTCTGGGAGATAAACCAGAAGTGTGCCCTGTCACAGCAACTCTCAAGGCACCAGCCGATGACTGACTGACAGTTGATTAGTGGCACCTGGTAGGGTGGATTCTAGATCTAATTACTTCTGAGTTTTTTTAAAAAGCAGGTGAGACACAGAGACAATCAAACATGGAGAGTAAAATCTGCAAACTCAGGAAATGAGGAGCGCCTGAGCTGCTTGTTGTTCTTAGGTCTCATCAAGTACGACTCATAGTGACCCTGTGAACAACAGATCTAAACCCAGTCCTATCCTGTGCCGTCCTCATCCTCCTGGACACTCAAGGCCATTGCTGCAGTCACTATATCAATGTATTCGGTTGAAGGTCATCCCCTCCTTCACTGACACTCCACCTTTCCAAGCATGATGTCCCTTTCCAAGGAATAGTCACTCCTAGCAACATGCCCAAAGTATGTGAGACAAAGTTTTGCCGTCTTTGCCTCCAAGAAGTACTGTAGCTGTGCTTTCTCCAAGACGTATATATGTGTTTGTTTTCTTTGCCATCCATGGGACGTTCAGTGCTCTTCTCCAACACCACTGCTCAAAGGCATCAATTCTTCCGTCATCCTTATTTATTGTTCAGATTACATAACAAGTGATTGAAAAAGACTACAGCCTGAATCAGGCTCACCTTCGCCTTCATCGCTGCATAGAAGACAGGCATCAACACAGCTCAGACCTGGACTGGGATTTCTAGCCTTCAGAACAGACAACAAATTCTGCTCTTTCAAGTCACTAAATTCTGATCCTTTCATCCAGAAGTTTTTGGTTAAAGTGGAATCTGTGGGAAGTAAACAAATAATGGCAGCATTCTAAGTGTGATAACCATTGGGTGATTATGATTTTTTTTAAAAAAAAACACATTTTAATCTTTTGTTGTTGATGTTGTTGTTGATTGCTGTGGAGTAGAACACGACTCATAGCAATCCTATGAACAAAAGGTCTGAAGACTTTTTACAAGTATTGCTATTTTTTAAAGTTCATAAGAGTTTCCAAAGGCATGTTGTTTAAGAAGTGGATGCCACTCCTGCTTCCAATAAATCTGTTGTTGTTGTTGTGTACCGTTGAGCTGTAGACAACTCATAGCGACCCTATGAATGAAAGACCTGAACACTTGTATAACTTTCATTGTTTGTCCACATTCATAGAGTTTTCGGAGGCAAGCTGTTTCAGAAGTGGATGTCACTCCTGCTTCCAATCTAATTAATCTTTTAGAGACATTTAATACTTATTGAGTGATATGACTAGGTTTTCCTTCAAGATAATACTGTGATTTGTCACTAGGGAAAATAACAAGTGCAAATTTAAACTACTATGGGATGGGAAGTCATCACAATGGTTAAAGAATGGAACACAGCAGAAAAAAGTGAACTAATAAGCAGGCTGTGGATGATTGGAGCCTCCCCAGTCATTGTTGGTGGGAGTGCAAACACGGTACAGATCTGCTCTGGAAAATTAGCTTGGTGTCTCTTCAAACGGTTCATCTTAGAATGACCATCTCAAAACCTCGTTGCTGTTGAGTCAGTTCTGACTCATAGCTGACCCTCCACTGGGTTTCTGAGGCTGCAGATCGCATGCCAAGAGAGTGTTTGTCTTTCTCAGAGCTAACCAAAGGCTGGAGAAGTGCCTTCTTTGGGTTTAGCAATGGAATTCACTGTGGTCTGTTATTGTTGTTGGGTGCCATCAAGTCAAGTACAACCCATAGTGACACAGCGACAACAGCCCATTGCAGCAGTCACTGTGCCAGTACACCTGGTTAAGGATATTCTCCTTTGCCGACCCTCCCTCTCTGGTGGGTCTCCCTCTTTGGGGTGGAATAGCTTCACCCAGCAGCATATCTGAACTATGTGAGACAAAACTTTACTATCTTTGCCTCCAAGGAGCACTCTAACAGCACCTTCTCCAAGACACATATATCTGTTCTTTTGGCCCTCCGTGGGAGATTCAATACTCCTCTCCAACACCACAGTTCTGAGGCATTAATTCTTCTGTTATTCTTTATCATTGTCCAGCTCTCCGTTCTACAGCAAGTGATTGGAAGGACCGTGGCCTGAATCATTTTAATCATTTGGTTTCTCTGGAGTCTGTTGTTGTGGTTAGGTGCGACTGAGTTGAGTACAACCCATAGCCACCCTTTGAACAACAGATCTGAACCCTGTCCTTTTCTGCACCAACCTCACACTTCTCGGCACATTAAAGCCCATTACAGCAGTCACCGTGTCAATCCACAAGAGTCTTCCTTTCCTTTTCCGACCCTCTACTTTTCCAAGCATCATTTCTTTCTCCAAGGAATAGCACTTCTTAGCAAAATGCCCAAAGCATGTGAGTCAAAGCCTCCAAAGAGCACTCTGGCTGTACTCTCTCCAAGACATATTTGTTTGCTCTTTTATCCTTCCATGGGATGTTCACTGCTCTTCTCCAACACCACAGCTCAAAGGCATCAATTCTTCTTCTGTCATCCTTATTCATAGGCCAGCGCTCAGACACATAACAAGTGATAGGAAAGACAATGGCCTGAATCAGATTCATCCATCTTAGTCCCCAAACGGACATCATTACTCCTCATTAATTTGGAGAGGTCCCTAACTGCAGACTTTCCCAGTGTTATTTGTCTTTGATTTACTGACTGCTGGTTCCAAGGGTGTTAATTGTGGATCCAAGTACACTTCCAAATCCTTGCCTCCAAGGAGTACCCTGGTTTCATGCTCTCTAGGAGGAACCAGTTTGTTCTTCTAGCAGTCCATGGTATATTCAATACTCTCCTCCAGCACCACACCCCAAATTAGCCTCTGAAAACCCTACAGACAGCCCCGCTCTGCTCTACCACACGTGAGTTACCATGTTAGTTGTGGTGGTGGTAAGGGCCATGGAGTCAACTACAACCCCCAGTGACCCTGTGAACAACACAATCTGAACTTGTCCTGCCCTGTGCCATCCTCACAGTCTCTGACATCCTCAAGCCCATTGTGACCATGAGTCAAGGTTAACTCAAGGGCAACTGATTTTTGTTTCAAAAAGATTAATGGTTAAAGAGCTCTGGTGGACTAGTGGCAAGAAGATGCGTTGCAATCCCGAAGACACCCATGTTCAAGGTCACCAGCCTCCTTGAAAGAAGGATGGGCAATCTCCTCCCCAGCAATTAACCGCCTCTGAAAACCCTCTGGAGGGTCAGCTATAGGTGGATTCGAACTCTACGATACACAACAACAACGCACAATGATACAATGGTTAGAGAGTGGCAGGAGGGAGGAATTGGGAGGTTTTAAAAAACTGCTACATGCTAGAGAAGGGGGAGGCATCTCACTGTTCTATGTGTTTTGCTTGGATTTGGAATTCTTCATAGTAAAAGTGAAAAACATCTTCAATCTGTGTGTGCTCTTGGAAAACAGGCATGACCACCATTTGTTGAAGAGGTGTTGCGCTCCAGCGCAAGGATTTACTATGCCTCCTTTGTCATCTTTGCTGAGCTACGTTCTCCCCACTCCACCAAAGAGGAACTCGGGCTAAAACAGCCATTAAAAACCTCAGCAGGACAGGAGGTGCCTGGACTGAGCATAAGCAGGAAAGCAGTGCCCTCGTGAGGCCACTTCGGGAACTGCCACATGAGTGAGCTAACGCTTTAAGGACCCAACCCTCTAAAGAAACACTAGCTTTAGAAGACCAAGGCTCTTACCTAGGGAGTCAAAAATGCATCAGCAATCAAGCAACAGCCCCTCCTAGCAACATGCCTGAAGTACGCGAAGCGAATCCTCACCATCCTTGCCTCCTAAGAGATCTCCGGCTACCCGCTCTCCAAGCCATACTTTTTGTTCTTTTGGCAGCTCAGCACTTTCGGGGGGTTGTTCGACACTCTTCTTCCACGTCACAGCTCAAAGGCATCAATTCTTCTGTCATCTTTATTCATTGCCCAGCTCTCAGATGAAAGTGATGCACCTTAGTCATCAATGTGGCATCATTATTCCTCATTATGCCACTCCTGTTTCCAACACTAATTTAGAGACGTCTCAAACTGCAGACTTTCCCAGTGAAGTACATCTCCTGATTTCCTGACTGCTGGTACCAAGAATGTTAATTGTGCATCCAAGTAAGATGAACTTGTTGACAGTTTCATTCTTTTCTCCATCTACCATGATGTTGCCTATCAGCCCAGTGGTTAGTCTTTGTTTTCTTTATATTGAGACACAATCCATATTGAAGGCTGCATTCCTTGAACTTCTGCAACAAGTGTTTCAAGCCCTCCTCACCTTCAGCAAGCATATGCCATCTGCATAATGCAGGTTATTGATGAATCTCCCTCTGATTCTGATACCACATTCCTCTTGATAGAGTCCAGCTTCTCAGGTAATTTGCTTAACAGATTGAATAGGTATGGACAGAGAATACATTCTTGACACACTCCCTTTTTTTATCATAATTTTTTTGTGCATTGTACGGTCAAATCAGATCTGACTGGTACAGGAGGAGATTGTCCCTCCTTCTCCAGCGGAGCATCTGGTGGATTCGAACCAGGCACATCTGGGAACACTCCCTTCCTAAGTCAATTTTTTTTTATGTTTCATCTTAATGGAAGTGCAATCTCTATGTTCCTCAATTATTTTGTGTGCCTCAGCTGAGAGTATGGTGGCTGGAATTCTCATCACTCTTGCAGTCAAGAGTAGCAAATATAATGTCATCATGGTGGCCCCTTCTTAATTTTAAACCATGTAGTGTTCCCTGATAGGTCGTATAGCCCTGGTGTGTCCACTTGCCATACAGCAGTAACTTGTGGTTGCTGTGAAGCTGAACACTGTAACGCTGACGTGTCAAATGTGATAATGGTAACCCGTGGTGGACCTTCCCGATTAAAACAAGCTTGGAAGCAGGAGTGGCATCCACTTCCGTAATAGCTTGCCTCCAGAAACCATATGAACCTGGAGAAAGGATGAAAGTCACACAAGTGTTGAGTACTTTCCTTCATAGGGTTGCTATGAGTCACCTACGACTCGACAGCACTTAGCAACAACAATAACAGTTTCCTTTGCTCTGTGTGCACAATAGCCTCCTGGTCCAGGTATAGGTTTTGCATGAGCCCAATTAAGTGCTACAGGATTCCCATTCTTTTCAATGTCAGCCATAACTTGTCATATCCCACACAGTCAAATGCTTTTTCATAGCCAATAGAGCATAAATAGACATTCTTTTGGTATCCTTTACTTTTATCCAGGATTTATCTGACATTGGCAATTCCTTATAATGGCTCATTACAAAACACACATTGAATTGAGTTAGTTTTTCTTTTCACATTTTTTTTCATAATAGTAAAAATCCTCTTTGGATTTCAGTTAGTAAAAACATACAAATATAGGTCTTTTGTAAAAGCAAAGTTATATAAAATGAACTTTCACAAAACAGAGATATTTACATATAAAGAGAGAGAAAGTAACATTGCCTGAGTGACAGAGTCAAGGACTTGACTGTTACCTGAAAGGTTAGCTGTTTGAATCCTCCCTGAGGCACCTCAGAAGAAAGGCCTGGCAATCTACTTCTGAAAACACAGCCACTGAAAACCTTGGGGAGCCTTGTTCTGTTCTGCACACATGGGACTGCCAGGAATTGGAACCAACTCAACACAAACTCCACTCCTGGTAACCACTAATGAGCTTTGATTTCCGTGTATTTGTTTGTCTCATGTCAGTGTGGAATGTCCTTTTGTGATTGACTGACTTCACTCAATGTGTTGTTTTTGAGAAGTTTGGTATTTTCATGTCTTCTGCGAATTTTCATATTTTAAGACTTTGAAAGAGTCTTTAAAAGCATCTAGTCACCACAACAAGATAAAGCTAAACAATCCAATTGAAAAATGGGCACAGGATATGAACAGACATTCAAATGGCCAACAAGCACATGAAGAAATGTTCAAAATCCCTAGCTCTAAGAGAGATGCAAATCAAAACAACTATGAAGTATCATCTCACCCTACTCAAAATAGCAAAATTTAACAGAACATCAAGCAACAAATGCTGGTGAGGTTGTGGAGAAACTGGAACCCTTACTCACTGTTGGTGAAAGTGTAAAATGGTGCAACCACTGTGGAAGGCAGTGTGTATCTTTCTCAAAAAGTTGCTAATAGAGATACCATTTGACTCAGCAATTCCACTACTGGGAATATACCCCAAAGAGACCATAACTACCACCCAAGCAGATATATGCACAACCATGTTTATCGCGGCTTTGTTCACAAGTAGTTGGAAACAACCTAAGTGGCCATCAACAAAGGAATGGATAGAGAAGCTCTGGTATATTCACACAATGGAATAATACACTGCTTTGAAAAACAAGGAACTCATACAATATTATTCAAAATGGGTGACCCTGGAGGACATTATGCTGAGTGAAATATCTCAGTCACAAATGGACAAATACTGCAGAGTGCCACTTTTGTAAAACAGGACTGACCTCGGTGTTGGGGAGAGACTGAGAAAGATGGGATAAATAATGTATACTGCACTGAAACAAATGAGGGAGAAAACTGTTTAAAAGGGATATGTGATTAGGTATTATTGTCATGACAGGAGTCCAGAATGAAGGCTACATAATGGAGTGGACTTGGGGGGGAAGGCTCGTATAACAATGAAAGAATTTTTCTTTTACTTTTCAAAGAGAAGAGCAAACTGGGGAGAGGGTCGGGTGGGCCAGGAGAAATGTGCAACAGTGATTGGATGAAAATCCAAAGTCTCTGTAAACTTTCATTAAAATTAATAATAACAATAATAATAATAATAGCATCTAGTCCAGACTGCTGGTGCTTGTACCCACTTAATCCCGCCATTGGCCCTCTGTGTCACAGTTCAGCTGCCACTGAAAAAGGGCTGGTATATTTGATGCAAGACAGTCCATTTTAGTTTGAGAATTTGAGATTCCTCCTGCCTGATTCCAAATGGTTCAATACAATTGACATCTTGGGTGGCAACTGTGGAAAGGAACTTTGGATTTGCTTAGTTTATTTTTGTGGGTCGCTACAATGTCAGGTTCATAGAACACATCAGGTTTCACATTCCCTGTAGAATTCTAAAATAACCTTTACTACAGAAGATGTCTGTGTTTCATTGACTATGCAAAGGCATTTGACTGTGTGGATCATAACAAACTGTGGCTGACTCTGAGAAGAATGGGAATCCCAAAACACTTGATCGTGCTAATGCGAAACCTATACTTGGACCAGGAGGCAGTCATCAGAACAGAGCACAGGAACACTGCATGGTTCAAAATTGGGAAGGGCGTACGCCAGGTATGCATCCTATCTCCATACCTTTTCAACCTATATGCAGAACAGATTATCCGGGAGGCTGGGCTCTATGAGGAGAAATGTGGGGTCAAGATTGGTGGATGATTTATCAACAATCCGCATTATGCAGATGACACAACCCTGCTTGATGACACAACCCTGCTTGCTGAAACTGAAGAGGACCTGAAGCACCTGCTGCAGAGGGTCAAGGACTGCAGCCTTCAATATGGACTGAGGCTCAGTGTCAAGAAGACAAAGATTCTCACCACTGGACCAAACCAATTGGCAGCGTCAGGATGGATGACGAAGAGATTGAGATTGTTCACAGCTTCAGTTTGCTTGGCTCCACAGTCAACACTCCTGGCACCAGTAGCCAGGAAATTAAAAGGCACATTGCCATGGGAAAGTCTGCTGTTAGGGACCTCTCCAAAGTACTGAAGAGCAATGGTGTCTCCCTGGAGACTAAGGTGCGTTTGATACAGGTCATGGTCTTCGCAATCACTTGTTATGCATCAGAGAGTTGTACAATGACCAAGGAGGATAGAAGGAGAATTGATGCCTTTGAGCTGTGGTGCTGGAGAAGAGTATTGAGAATACCATGGACTGCTAGGAAAACAAACAGATTCATCCTGGAAAGGGTTAAACCAGCTGATTCCTTGGAGGCAAGGATTCTGAGGCTCTGTCTAACATACTTTGGACATGTTGTGAGGAGAGACCAGTCCTTGGAGAAGGACATCATGCTTGGGAGGGTGGAGGGACAGCGCAGGAGGGGAAGGCCCTCTAGGAGGTGGATTGATTCAGTGACTGGGATAATCGGGATGGGAGTGTCAGAGACAATGTGATTGGCACAGGACAGAGCAGAGTTTAGGGCTGTTGTACATAGGGTCGTTATGAGTCGCAAGCGACTCGATGGCACATAACAACAACAACAACAATGAGGATGTCTGATACTGTTACTATAAAAGATGAATCTGAAACAATGAGAAATTTTGAAGCAGAAGTGAAAGAGAGGACCAAAGTTGAAAATCTTATCAAGTAAGAAAACTATAGGAAGATTTAGGCAGAAAAGGATAAATGTTGTATCAACAACAGTATTGATTTGCAGGATAAAATTAAAATTCAGTTAAAATGATCATTTCACAAAGAGGCAAAGCCTACAAAAGATTAAACAGAAAAAGAAAAATGTTACCAAGAAATCCCCATCAAGAACACACTGATTCAACAGGCATAGATCTACATGAATTTTTAGTAAATACATTAAAAAAATCATTTCAAGGAAAGTGATTGATGGTGTTGAAATTGAAATAAGACATTTTAGGTTTCACTGGTAATAATGAGTCTCCACATAAAATATCCCCCCCCAATAACATCTTGCAATAGGATGCTATTCCACAGAGCAGCTGCTTACTTTAGATTAGACCACACTGTTGATCAGAGTAGGAAGTCTGCCATAGAAAACAAAACTAGCAGTACACAAATATCTGATCAGAAATTTCATCAACATATTAAGGATGAGCACTGGGAAAGTCTGCAGTCAGGGACCTCTCCAAATTATTGAGGAGAAATGATGTCATTTTGAGGACTAAAGTGCATTTTACTCATGCCATGGTCTTTCTGACAACTTCCTATGCATCTGAGAGTTGGACTGTAAGGATGACAGAAGAAAAATTGACACCTTTGAGCTGTGGTGTTGGAGAAGAGCACTAAACATCCCATGGACAGCCAAGAAAACTAATAGATATGTCTTGGAAAAGGTACAGCTGGAGTACTCTTTGGAGGCAAGAATGATGAGGCTTCACCTCACGAACTTTGGACATGTTGCTAGGAAAAGCTATTCCTTGGAGAAGGACATGATGTTGGAAAGGGTGGAGGGTTGGTGAAGGAGAGGAAGATCCTCAACCGGGTTGACTGACACAGTGACTGCCTCAGTGGGTTTTAATGTGCTAAGAAGTGTTAAGACAGCACAGGATAGGACAGGGTTCAGATCTTTTGTTCATAGGGTCACTATGAGTTGTACTCTACTTGATGGCACCTAACAACAACAATTAAGGATGATAAAAGTGAAGACTATCGGATGTCGCCACTCAGGAGCTCCACACTGTCGCTCAGGAGCCCCACACCATTGGAATATGAGAGAAGGGTTTAAAAACACTGACAAACAGATTCTGATCCCTGTGCTAATGCACCATGCTGGGAGCAACGCTGGAACTTTAGTGAGGTGCTTTGTGGGGGTTACTGCTATTTGGCTAGATCACAGGGGACCCCTTGAGCTCAATCAGAAGGGAGCGAGACAGCTAGAGCTCATTCTTGAAGGGACAACCAAGGCTTCCTGGTTTTCCAATCAGGTTTCAAAGCTTCACCCAGTGTCTCCTCATGTCCAGTCCATCAACTGCCTTTAGCCTGGAGCACCTTCGGCTACCCTACCTGCAGCAGTTCGCTGACAAAGGAGGCTGCATCAGGCCTTTTCTCTACTGAACTGAAGCAGATATTCCATAGGGTCAGAAGGCAGAGAGAAACCCAGGCAGGGTAGCAGCCCCACCCATTTCTGGAGCAATGACTTCAGATCAAGAACCTACTATCACTTCAAATATGGAAAAACTCTACCACAGCAATGTCATAGAGGAAGCAGGCTACATCACCCCTACACAAGCTCAAAGCAAGATGTCACCCCCAAAAGATGACACAGTATAAATGGATTTCCTGGAGACAGAAAGTCTATTGGAACCTTCTGACGTAAAATTTAAAAGAACAATGATTAAATATTTTCAATGGGTGAAAGATAAACTTGAAAAATTACAGGAAACTTCAAGCAAAAAACAGGAAGAACTTAAAAACCCAATTTTAAAAAATGCAGATAAAACAAATGAGGCATTAGAGGCTCTGGAAAAACAAGAAACCATGATCCAAATGACGAGGTCTAATGTTTCAGATGCTGTCAACATGATGGAGGGACACATAAGCAGAGTTGAACAGAAGGAACACAGAACCAGTGATATAGATGATAGAATTATCACCACTGATTTACTAGAGCAAAAAGCAGAATCAAAAAGGAAGGAAAAAGGAGAAAAACTAAGAATAATATGGGACATCACCAAGAGAAATAACATGTGCATCATTGAAATCCCCAAACAGGAAGAAGCAACTAAAGGCACCGAAAAAGTTGTGGAAGAATTATTAGAAGAAAACGTCAGGAAGCACAATATGAGCGGGAACCAATGGTAATGAAGGAGGAAGTGGAAGCTACATTGAAGACACAGGCAAAAAATAAGACTCCAGGAATCAATGGAATACCAATTGAGCTGTTCCAACTAACAGATAATTAGGGTTGTCCTTGTTGTTGTTGTTATGTGCCGTCAAGTCGTTTGCGACTCATAGTGACCCTTTGTACAACAGCCCTAAACCCTGCTCTATCTTGTGCCAATCGCATTGCCTCTGACACACCCATCCTGATTATCCCAGTCACTGAATCAATCCACCTCA
>NW_006399976.1:1457974-1489353 GCF_000299155.1 Elephantulus edwardii
TACCATGACCCCTTCTAAACCCAGCCTGGACTTCTGGCAGTTCTCTGCTGATGTACTGTTCCAGTCATTTTTGGATAATCTTCAGTAGAATCTTTTTAAGAGGGTTGTCCTACTAAGTATTAACTATGTTATGGACTGCTAAGAGAACAAATAGGTCTGTCCTGGAGAGGGTAACACCAGGATGCTTGTTGGAGGTAAGGATTCTGAAGTTCCTTCTCACATACTGTGGCCATGTTGCCAGAAAGGATCAGTCCTTGGAAAGGGACATCATGTTTGGAAGGGTGGAGGGACAGCGGATGAGAGGAAAACTTTGCATGAGATGGATTGACTCAGTGACTAGGGTCATGCGGGTAGGTGTGTCAGAGACAATGATGTTGGGTCAGGTCAGACCAGGGTTCAGGGCTGTTGTACATAATAGGGTCACTATGAATCACAAGCAACTTGATGGTACATAACAACAACCAGTAGTATCTCTTATAACTCTAATCTACTGCCAGCAATAATTCACTACTCACGAGAAGGGAGGTTAACTTCAGGGACTGTTCAACTAATGAGTATTGAATGAATATTGGAAAGTGGGGAGAGGGGATGCAGCTAGTTCAAAGGTTGGTAAACTCTTTATGTAAAGGCATAGACAGGAAATATTTTCAACTCTGTGTGCCAGATACTCTCTGACACACTACTCAGTTCTACCATTAGTGGGGAAAAGCAGTCACAGACAATGTATCAATGAATGAATGTGCCTTGTATCAATAAAACTTTGTGTACAAAAACAAGTTGTTGTTGTTGTTATGTGCCATTGAGTTGCCTGCAACTCATAGTGACCCTATGCACAACAGCCCTGAAACCTGCTCTATCCTGTGCCAATATTATTGTCTCTGACACACCTACCCCCATTACCCCAGTCACCTCATCACGGGTCTTCCTCTCCTGCACTGTCCCTCCACCCTCCCAAGCATGATGTCCTTCTCTAAGCACTGGTCCCTCCTTGCAACATGTCCAAAGTATGTCAGACAAAGCTTCAGAATCCTTGCCTCCAAGGAGTAGCCTGGTTTCACCCTCTCCAGAATGAACCTGTTTGTTCTCCTAGCAGTCCATGGTATATCCAATACTCTTCTCCGGCACCACAGCTCAAAGACATCTATTCACCTTCTATCATCGCTAGTCATTGTCCAGCTTTCTGATGCATAACAAGTGATTGCAAGGACCATGGCCTGTATCAGGCACACCTTAGTCTCCAGACTGACATCCTTGCTCTTCAGTACTTTGGAGAGAACTCTGACAGCAGACTTTCCCAATGCAATTTGTCTTTTTAATTTGCTGGCTGCTGGTACCAAGAGTGTTGATTGCAGAGCCAAGCAAATTGAAGCTATTGACAATCCCAGTCTAAAAAAACAAGTAGAGGGCCAAATTTGGTCTGTGCTTTATAGTTTGCTAACCCTTGACCTAGTTCAATTTCAAAAGATATTTGTGTGGGATAACACGGCAAGTTAGGGGAAGAGTCTGTACTCAATGCTCCAGTCTGCCACCCTCTCTGGGTCTTCACTTGAACTTCTCAGCGAGCTTCTGTAGGCTCAATTAGGGCCTTATTTCCTCTGCTAATTTGGAGTGGAACTTTCCCCAGATGCCTGCAGGCTAGTGCCAGTGAGAAGGTCAGATGTAAAGGCAGTAAAAACTTCTCATGCTTCTGGAGTTTTGCCTGGGAACCACAGAAGCAGGACAGGCACTTACTTTTGCTCAGCAAATGCCCGGGACCAGGTTGGGCTTCACTCTTTTCCTGTGTGTGTTTAAAAAAACAACAACAGGGAGGGGTTTGTGCGGGGAGAAGGGTGCAATAATGAATGAATGGAATTCCAAAATCTCTGTAGATGTTCATTGAAATGAAAAATAAACAAACTAAATTAATAAAACAACAACAACAACAACAAACCCCAAACCCATTGTTACTGAAATGACCCTGACTCATGGTGACCACGTGTCACTGAGAGAAATTACTCCTTAGGAATAGCTTGGCTATAATAATTATGGGAATGGAATCTCAGAACACTTAATTATACTATTCAAAATCTATACCTTGGCCAAGAAGGTGTTGTCTGAACATAGCAAGGAATACTGTGTGGCTTAAAATTTGGAAAGGTGTGTATCAGTGCTCCAAACCTATTCAGTCTGTATGCTGAGCAATTCATTCAAGCCGGACTTTATGAACAAAAGAGTAACATCGGGATTGGGCGAGGGTTCATCAACAACCTGTGTTATGCAGATGACACAACCTTGCTTGCTGAAAATAAGGTGGACCTGAAGTGCTTGCTGCAGAAGATCAAGGACTGTATGTAGCCTTCAATATGGATTGAAGCTCAGTAACAAGAAAACAAAAATCCTCACCACTAAACCAATAGGAAGCACCATGATAGACCGAGAAAAGTTTAAAATTGTCGGCGATTTCATCTTGGTTAAATCCACAGTCAACACCCTAGATACCAAGAGTCAGGAGGTTGGTGGATGTATAGAATTGGGATAGTCTGTTATCAGGGGCCCTTCCAAATTACTGGGGAGTGATGATGTCACTGTAAAGACCAAGGTGTGCCTGGTTCAAGCCACAGACTTTTCAACCATCTGCTACGCATCTGAGAGCAGGACAATGAATAAAGATAGAGGCGAAGTTATTCCTTTGATTTGTGGTGTTGGAGAGGAGTGCTGAATTTCCTATAAACTAGCAAATTTTTTTTAAAAAAGGATAGGTCCTAGAGAAAGAGCAACCAGCATGTTCCTTGGAGGCAAAAATGGTAAAGCTTTGTCTCATATATTTTGGAAATGTTGTTGTTAGGTGTGAGCCAGATGGAGAGACTATAGAGAATCCCTCCTCACCCCTGTTTCTCCTTTATCTCCTCCTCCTCCATCTCTCCCTTCTCTTCTTCCTTTCACTTCTTCTCCCAACTTACACAAGAAAACAAAGTTGCTGTTGACTATCTATCTGTCCACTCACAGAGAGCCCATGTATTATAGAGTTGTGTTCATAGGGTTTTTGTGGCTAAAACAGGAGCTTGGGTGGCACAAGTGATTTGTGCTCAGACCACTAACCTGAAGATTGACAATCTGCACCCACTCGGCAGCACCGCAGAAGAAAGTTCTGGTGATCTGTTTCTCTAAAGGTTACATCCAGCCCAGCAACAACAGCAAAGATCTACAGGGAGGTTATGGACAGACTGAAACTCTTATTCACTGTTGGTGGGACTGTAAGATGGTACAGCCAATATGGAAGATGGTCTGATACTTTCTCAAAAAGTTAGAAATATTAATACCCTTTGATCCAGCAACTCCTAAAAAATCCAGAGCCACAACTTGAACAGATGTCTGCGCACCTATGTTTAGCGCTGTGTTATTCACAATAGCAAAGAGATGGAAGCAACCCAAGTGCCCATCAACAATGGAACAATGGAATGTACAGAGCTCTTTTGTGGTTACTGTGGTGCTGAGACCATGAGCAGCAGTCTCTCGTGATACCCTCTACGAGGTGGTGGGGCAAGTCCTAAAATGACCAGTGCAAATGCAGAAAGTTTTTGGAAACGGTAAAGCTGCAGATTAATATGAAGAACTATGACCCTCAGAATGACAAATGCTTCTCGGGGACCAGGAGGCTTACGTCCACTCCACACCCCAAGTTCTCAGTGTGTTTTCTTGGGGATCAGCAGCACTGCAATGACGTCAAGGCTGTGGAGATCCTCCACATGGACATTGAAGCGCTGAGAAAACTCAACAAGAATAGAAGTATGTTGCCAAGAAGTAGGATGCCTTTTTGGCCTCTGGATCCCAAATCAAGCAGATCCCAACAATCCGGAGTCCAGGCCTGAATAAGGCTGGCAAATTCCCTTCTCTGTTAACTCACATAGAGAACATGGTGGAAAAAGCAGACGAGGTGAAGTCCGCCATCAAATTCCAGGCGCAAAAGTTCCTGTGTCTGGCAGTGGCTGTTGGCCGTGTGAAGACTAGAGATGATGAACTTGTTTATAACATCCACCAGGCTGTCAACTTTCTGATTTCACTGCTAAAGAATTGTTAAAATGTTTGGGCTTTGTACATTGAGAGCACCATGGGCAAGCCCCAGAGTCTGCACTAAAATACAGATCAATAAGTCTTACTGTTAGTAAAAAAAAAAACAAAAAACCAAAAAAAACACCAAAGATGAATGGCTAGAAATACTATCGTATATCCATACAAAGGAGTATTATTTCAATGCAGCATTGAAAAACAATGAACTCATAAAACATTACACGACAGGGTGAAATATCGAGGATATTATGCTGAGTGAAATATCTCAGTCACGAAAGAACAAATACTGCATAGCACCACTGTTGTAAAATAGGACAGACATTGAGGGGCTTGCGAAGAGAATGAAAAAGAGTAGATAGATAATGAACATTGTAATAGATCAGATAAGGGGAAGAACTGTCTGAAAGAAATATATGATTAGACATACGTATGACAACAATCTGGAACAAGGGATGCACTGTGGCAAGGGCTAGGGGTGAGGAGGGAGGAAGAAAATGCTAAATAGTGAAAAAAACCTTAAAAAGAATATAATTAGTGCCACTAGATTTTTACATGTGAAAAAAATATATAGACAGGAAAACTCTCCCATTCTACTCTGTAGTTCATGGGGTCTGTTTGCATTGGATAGGACTTGGTGGCAATGGGTTTAGTTTTAGGGGGTTTTTAACCCTCATGGGAGCAGATTGCCAGGAATTTCGTCCGTGGTGCCACTGGATGAGTTTGAAGAATCAATCTTTAGGTTAGCCATGAGTGGTACCTGCACCACCAAGGGACCTATGGTATAACTCACACATTAAAATTTAACCTTTCAGGGTACAGTTTTGCAGCTTACAACAAACATGTGCAATCGTGTATCATCACCACAGTCAAGATATAGAATATTTCCATCACTCCCAGTCTCCCTGGAAACCCTGTGGTGAAGCTCTCCTCTCACTCCCAGCCCCTGGCAACCCCCAATCTCTTCCCAGTACTTTTGTTGTTGTTGTTGTTGTTTTTGTTGTTGTTGTTGTGTGCCATCAAGCTGAGTACAATTCATAGTGACTGTACGAACAACAGATCTGAACTCTACCCTGTCCTGTGCCATCTTCACAATCTCTGATACACTGAAGCCCATTGTCACAGTCATGGTGTCAATCCACCTGGTTGAGGGTCTTCCTCTCTTTCATTGGCACTCCACCTTTCCAAGCATGATGTTCCTCACCAACAAAGAGACTCTGTCAGCAACTTGCTCAAAGTAATGAGATGGTGTTTTATCATCTTTGCCTTCAAGGAGCACTCTGGCTGCAGCAGTTTCATCAAGTCAACTGTGACTCATGATGACCCTCTGAACAACAGACGGATGTGCACACCGAGGGTAAAGTACTTTTATAATTATTAAGAATGAGACAGACAATTAGGAATGAGATAAAACAGAGAGCGTAAAGGACAGGGGGCCAGCAGTTCCAACAACTGAAGGGCCTCAAGCGACAACTCTCTGTATTTATTGAGAATCAGGGGAAGTAAATCATAAAGATAATTTTCTTGTAAATGAAGCAGAATTTTTCTCTGTTGTCAACCTAATGCTTCAGCTCAGGAAGGAAGTATTTCACACATATTAACACTCCCTCTGTAGGGAGGCCCTAGCTGTCTCCTGTCTGCAGGAAACAGCTCATTTTCTGTGATCTGTCACAAGAGAAATCCTTAACTTATAATTTTGTAATTCCTTCAACTCCTGAACAAGCATATGTTTTTTGGTTTTTGGGGGGTTTGGGGGGGTTGGTTTGTGTGTGTGTGTGTGTGTGTGCCATCAAATCAGATCTGACCGGTACAGGAGGATATTGTTCCTCCTTCTCCAGCAATGCATCGGGTGGATTCGAACTGTGCACCTCTGGGATTGCAGTGCAGTTTTTTGCCACTAAGCATATGGTTTTTTATATAATACGTGGTATGAAATTTGGCTTGCCATAGATGCAAACCTTGGCCTATCCCACGCCATCTCTCACAGTCTCCATCAAGCTCAAGCCCACCATTGCAGTCATTGTTTAAATTCATCTTATTGAAGGTCTTGCCCTCTTTCTCTCTTCTACTTTTCCAAATAGTTTTGCCTTTTCTAGAATGCCTTATCAATGACATTGCACAGTCTTTTGAGTCTGGCTTCTGGCTGTGAGCAAATGCCTTTGAGAATCAGCCTCGTACCTGCGAGTATCACACAGGCAGGTTCTGTTTCCCTCTCTCGTGGCTGCACCACAATTGTTTATGTGTCCTCTCACCTGTTGGTAGATGCTTGTTTGTAATTTCCTATTTTGAGGAGGTGCAAATAAAGCTGCACATTTTTGTACAAGTTCTTGTGCAGACATATGTTTCCATTTACACACAAATGCCTGGGAGATGAGCTGTTGGGTCACAGGGCAGATACATGTCACACTTTCTAAGAAAATGCTTCACTGTGCAGGAGAGTTCCAGAAGCTCCATGTCCTCCCCAACACTTAGTGTGGTCATCTTTTCAATTTTAGTCATTCTGGTGAAGGGGAGTAGCTGTAATGGCTTAGTGGCAAGCTGTGCTGCAATTCCAAAGGCACACGGTTCGAGGCCACCAGCTACTCCATGGGAGGATGGGCAATCTCCCATGCAATTAACTGCCTCTGAAAACCCGCTGGAGGGTCAGCTATGGTACAGTTCAGTGAATGTGAAGGAGTCCTGCGGGCACTAAAGGGTTAAGCACTGAGTTGCGAACTAAAAGGTTAGTAGTTTGAATCCAGCAGCCTCAATCTAATTAAAAACTAAGGTGAAGCAGGCAGTCTGCTCCTGTGAAGAGGCACAGCCTTGTGAGCCTTACATGATTGTTCTTTTCTGTCTTATTGGGTCAGTATGAGCAGGGATCAACCTGACAGTGCTGGGGGTTTTAGTTTAGTGAGTGTTAAGTGAGACTTGGCAGTACAGTAGTTAAGCACTCAGCTACCAACCAAAAAGGTCAGCAGTTCAAACCCACATAGAGCTCTTTGGGGAAACGCTGTGGCAGTCAGCTTCCATCACTACTGGGCTGCTGTGCTCCGTTCTAGAGGATGGTTGAGTCAGAACAACTCCATGGCAACAGGTGCACTTTCCTGGTTTAGTGAACTGGCTACTGGTATTGAACACCTTTCCATGAGCTTGTTCTTATGCTAATCTTATCTCCCCTGTGTCGATGGGTCCTTTCAAATCTTTCCTTTTTCAATTGGGTTGAAAAGCCATATAAACATTTTACATTAAAAGTAACCATTTTAGCTGCTTCTTCTCTGAGAAAACACCAAATGACGATGATGCCGGTGCAGCCGGTGGGCCTGGAGGCCCTGGGGGCCCTGAGATGGGAGCCTGGGGCTGTTTCCATGGAGGCTTCGGTAGTGGTCTGCGGGATCGGGGCCGCGGCCGTGGACGGGGCCATAGGAGGGGCCACGGAGCTCGAGGAGGCAAAGCCGAGGACAAGGAGTGGCTCCCCATCACCAAACTGGGCCACCTGGTCAAAGACATGAAAATCAAATCCTTGGAGGAGATTCATCTCTTCTCCCTGCCCGTCAAGGAGTCTGAGATTATTGACTTCTTCCTGGGTGTGTCCCTCAAGGATGAAGTATTGAAAATCATGCCAGTGCAGAAGTAGACACTTGCTGGCCAGTTGACCAGGTTCAAGGCCTTTGTCGCCATTGGAGACTATAATGACCACGTTGGCTTGGATGTCAAGTGCTCCAAGGAGGTGGCTACTGCCATTCGTGGGGCCATCATCCTAGCCAAGCTCTCCATTGTCCCTGTGAGGCATGGTTACTGGGGGAACAAGATTGGCAAGCCTCACGCCGTTCCCTGCAAGGTGACTGGGCGCTGTAGCTCTGTGTTAGTACATCTGATCCCTTCACCCCAAGGCACTGGAATCATCTTGGCCCCTGTGCCCAAGAAGCTGTTGATGGCTGGAATTGATGACTGCTACACCTCAGCCAGGGGCTGCACAGCTACCCTGGGCAACTTCGCCAAGGCCACCTTTGATGCCATCTCAAAGACCTACAGCTATTTGACCCCAGGTCTCTGGAAAGAGACGGTGTTCACTAAGTCTCCCTACCAGGAATTCACAGATCATCTTGTAAAGACTCACACCAGTTGCTCGGCAAGAGGAAGATGAGGTTGTCTATTCCTCTGAATGTTGCAGACCGAGGGTAAAGTAATAATGAGACAGACAACCAAGAATGAGATAAGAGAGTAAAGACAGGGGGCCAGCAATCCTGATGACTGAAGGGCTCAAGACTAAAGCATACAGGGTAAGGACGGCTGCGGGAATGTCTTTGCTTCAAATGCATCATCACAAACTTGTTTCTTACTCTTCTTATCTCTTCCCTAAGCCTTTCCAACTCATATTTCCCTTATTATTTCTTCAGGGTCTAAATGCCTAACAGGAGTGTCCTCTTTAAAGGTCTGGTCAGGCTGAACCAGCTCTCATCTAAGGTCTTCTGGTGGCTCCTAGCTTATACCTTCTGCAGAAGGCTGAGAACCTCCTCCTGCCTCCTGAGGTACATCATTTGAAGGCTGGTCTTCTCCAGCCTGAGGCATGTTTTGTGGCATTCTTTCATTTTCTTCACAAGAATTTTACATGTTGAGTATGTACCTATTATTTCTTTTTTAATAAATCCTTTTCCTGCCAGACTTGCGCTACAGGTTAGGCAAGGGGCCTCCAAACACTTAATCTGGTTAAGAAGCAGCAGTGGTGACCCCAAGAAGTGTTTTGGTGTCATTCACTCTCACCTCCTTACTCCAGGGAATGTGTGGCAATTCCATTCTTACACTGACCTTCCAACAGCCTGAAAGAACTCCAGGTACTTTTCTCCTTCCCCAGCCTAACGAAGCTGCTCGAGGTTGACTCTTAAGGAATACCTTAGTCCCTCAGGGTGAATTCCAGTTTGTATTATGCCTCCCTTATATCCTCATATAGCATTTGGTTTATTATTAACATTAAATTTTATATTCAGCTTCCCACACCTGAAGGATCCCGAAAGAGCAGTTCTACCCTGTCAAACTGTGAGTTTGGTTTGAATTTATGGAGTGTAAACACTGGAGCTCTGGTGGTCTAGCCCAGAGGATACTGTGCTGTCAGTCGAAAGATCACACTCCTGGGATGTTAGCCAAAAGGTTGGTATCTGTGTGGTGGTAGCCTGAAAGCTGATTTTTTATTTTAACCATTAGTTAGCCCCTCTGGTCTCCAGCCACCTTAACTGCAGATACAGGTCAGCATGTTCTTACTAATCATCAACAACTGAAGCAGCAAAATAAAGAGTGGTTCTCCATATCCATGTTTATTGTGGCTTTGTTCACAATAGCAAAGAGTTGGAAACAACCTAAGTGCCCATCAACAAATGAATGGATTGAGCAGCTTTGATATTTTCACAAGGGAATACTACGCTGCATTAAAAAACAAGGAGCTCATGAAATATTATTCAAAAAGGGTGACCCTGGAGAACATTACACTGAGTAAAATATTTCAGTCACAAAAGAACAAATACTGCATAGTGCCACTGTTGTAAAACAGGACTGACATCGAGGCTGGGGGAGACTGAGAAAGATGTGGTAAATTATGTATACTGCATTGAAACAGATGAGGGAGAGAACTGTTTAAAAGGGATATTTGATTGGGTATTATGGTTATGACAAGAGTTCAGAATGAAGGTTGCATAGTACAGTGTACTCGAGGTGGGGGCTGGGGGATGAATTGTATACCAATGAAGGAATTTTTCTTTTACTTTTCAAAGAGAAGAGCAAACTAGAGGGGAGGGGTGGGCAGGGAGAAAAATGCAACAAACGAATGAATGGAAATCCAAAATCTCTGTAAATGTTTAATAAAATTAAGTTAAAAAAAAGAGTGGTTCTTGGCACACTCTGGTGGCCTAGTGGCAAGAAGCTGCACTGCAATCCCAGAGGTGCAGTTCGAATCCATCAGATGCTCTGCTGGAGGAGGGACAATCTCCTCCTGTACCAGTCAGATCCAATTTGAAGGTCCACACGAAAAAAATAATTTTTTTTTTTAAAAAAGAGTGGTTCTCATACTGGGCAGCAAGACTTGAGGCGAGAAAGACTTGTGGTCGCAAGACTCTAGTGAGAGTGAGCCTCTGGTGGGGGGGAGACTGGCGCCGCTGTGGACAAACAGTGGCAAGGTGTGACCTGAGGCTTCCTGCATTTGTTAGAGGATGTTGCTGTTCTTGCCTTTGATGATGGAAGGAAGAGCTGTTTGTGGAATTGAAACCAGAGCCTGGACGGAGATGTGCCTTAGGACTCCTGGACTAAACCTGGACTTATTTTGGGTGATATTTTGCCTCCCTCACTCTCCAACTTCCTTCCCTAATAAACCCCATTGTTGGTACCTTAACTGTGAGCCTGTGAGTCAGCAATGAATAAACAAACCTCTTGCTGTTGGTGGGGCTTCACGGGCACCATGGGGCTGGGTTACGGGATACTGATCTGCTTTCTGCTCTGGGGTGGTTGAGGGGCTGTGTTATTCTCTCTCTGGTCCTTTCAGAGAAATGCTCATGGCCTTGTGCTCCCAAGTCCCCATTTTCCTCTCTTTAGAGAGTCTGATAATTCCACTCTGTGAAGTTCTTGAGGATCTGATCTTGCCCTAAGACCCCAAGATTTGAATTCAGGTCCACCTGATCCCAACCTCTCCCCAGCCTTCTCCCCCTGGGACCATCTGCCCCCATAATCCAAGGCTGCTACCTTGAGGATCACCTCGGTGGAAGCTGAGTACCTGGGATACAGACCTGCCCATGACCTTCTAGTGGAAAAACAAATCAGACCAGCACCAGGCTTCATTCACAGCGGGTTTATTTGCTGCCCCTCACGGCCATGCAAGGGGGTGAACCTGGGAGCGTGACAGCAGCAGAACCCACGCAGCTGCTGGGCCATCACCCAGAAGAAGGCACTTTCCCAACAGATGGATGACCCCCAGCATCACCACCAAGCTTTGGCCAACCCCCAACCCTGTGCTAATTCCCAGGCTGCACCCCAGCTTCTGGCAGAGGCCCTGAGCACCCATTTATAGCCCTAAGCCCACCGCCCACCTGAGACTGGAGTGCCCAACTCCATCTCCAGGAAGCCAAGGACCACCCTCTTGCTCAGCCTAAGTAAAATCCTGGCCCACCCAGCAGCACAAGGCTTGGCATGGAGCAGGTATCAGGATGTTTGCTGAGTGACTAACAGACCAACAGTGATGACAGCCAGCATGAGGGAGGCCTGACCCTGGCCTTAGACCACCAGCCCCGCCCGCAGCACTTGTTGGGACCAAGAGCAACCAAGAGTCAGAAAGAGCTGTCCCATGCTCCACACTCTCGAGCCCTGTTTAGATGTGTCTTCTAATTGAGTTGCTGGCGGGCTCTCCAGTCCCTAATGCAAACGATCATGCAAAGCTGTTTTCAATCATGATTAACAATCCTTCCTGACTGGCCTCATCTATGAGCTGAAGGAGCATTTTCACAGCCAATCAGCAGCCCCTCTGGACAGAGTGGGTGGGAGCCTCTGCACAGAGGAGCAGCAGGAGGTTCAGAGAGGGTGTCAGCTCCCCTGGGGATGCCCAGCGACGACGGCTGGGACTTTCTGGACACAGTGAAAGAAATCATCTGGGCCCGGTGGAGCCCAGGCAAGAGACACCAAAATTGTGCCAAGGCCTCCATGCTGCTGGCAGGGCCGGGACACTGAGGGGACTTGGGAAATGTCCATCAAATAGAGGACTCCCTGAAAATTGAGTCAAGATAGAACTTCAAGGAAGGGGAAGTAGAACGATGAAAATGGCAGCAGCTTTTTGGGTGGAGCTGCTGCTGAGTTCTGTGTGGCCCCCTGAAAGCTAGGGCTTTGCAGGGAGCCTGGCAGAGAGAGGGGTATCCCATTTCTATACATTTGTATCTTATTCAGCCGTAGATAGTAAGTGGATGGCCCCAGTTTGCAGACACGGAGTCAGGGTCCAGAGTGGGTGAGTGGGGTCTGAGCTTCCCCTCCTTGGTGCCCATGGCCCCCGGGATGCCCCCTAATCTGCTTTCTTGGCCTTCTTCTTCCTGGAGCCCTCACTCAGCTCCTCCTTGGACTTAGAGGGCAGGGGTGAGTGCAGGGCACTTGGGCTGCCACCATGGGCACCCCCGTGTCCCCCTCCATGGCCTCCGTGGTTATCATGGTGATGGTCACCCCCTGAGGCTGCCCCAAACAGCACAGGACAGATGTAGCCCTCCAGGACGTCAAAGGGGGAGCCGTGGGAGTGGGTGGCTGTCAGGAACACCTAAAGGGGGCAGAAGAGAGGACAGAGGTCAGCAGAGTCAAGGAGCAGAGGTGGCCTGACCAGAACTCCAGCTGCATGCCCCAGGAGGCAGGAGCCCTGGGTTCCTGGATTTCTGATGCTAAAGCCAGGATCAGGACACCTGTCACTCCCCTTCCTCCCTCCTTTCTCCTTCCTCCCAATTGGTTTCCACTGGGCTCAGAGAAGTTCAGGATATGGTCTAGGGTTGCACAGCACAAAGGGTACAACAGGATTTAGACTCTGTTCCCTTCTTCCCCTGAAATCAGTTTACATCAGGGGGACATACTCTGCTCTGGAGCCGTTCATCTCAAGCTGGATTGGGGTTCAGATATGCAGTGAGGATCAAGTTCAAGGCCAAGCATGGACCAGAACCATCCCTGGTCTATTGGGGCATTTTCCGACTCCCTTTGCATTTCTTCTGCCCGCTGAGACCCAAGGCTCCAACTCCTCCAGTCTCTCGCATACACCTGGCACTCCCAAGGCAGGGCCCTCTCTTGGAGCGCTGCTCCCTTCCCTAGTCTATCCCCACCTGCTTGTCTCAGACCCACCAGCACCATCCACAGGAAAAAACCTGCACCTCCTTGTCCACCCTTGACCGGAAGTGACCATCGTGAGCCCCTCTCCTAGCCCTGCCCCCGGGGGAGGAGACCTACCTTGCAAGACACCATGAACATGGTGAAGATGAAGATGAGGCTGGCTTTGGAGATGGGGAGCCAGCGTGTCTGCTGGAGGGTGAAGAGCACGGCTCCGTACAGGCTGGCTTTGGTGGGGCTGGAGGGGAAGGCATGGTTGATCAAAGCTCTGCAGGGGCTGGGGGAGTCCCTGGTCCAGAGGAGCCCTCCCCACTCCCACCCTGGCTTCTCCTGACTGGGAGGTGGGAACACACTGGTGGCTTGGAAGAGGTGGCGGCTCAACTCATCTCAGCTCATGCTCCCAATTCAGTTCCTCCATCTAATGTCTTGAGCTGTAGATTGTAACGGGAGGAGACTGGATTCCAACTGTCAGAGGTGCTCGGCCTTTAGGTGAACAGCACAACTCACTGGACACCACGAAGTACGTCAGCAGAGCCCCAGAAAGGGCTAACCGTACCAAGGAGAAGCCTGGCCTTTGCCACTGAATTCCAGAAAGTGGTCCCCACGTCCTTGGAATCAATGTCCTGTCTGATCAGGATTTCTTTGTTTGCTGGGACCTGGGGCCACTCCACACTGTCCATGCCAACAGTGGGACTCATGGTGGGGTCCCTGGGCCACCACGATATCAGTCCAACCCCTAGAGGAGCTGGAAACTGAGGCTAGCCGTGCTCATGTGACCGACCCCAGGAAGCAGCCTGGACACAAGGACTCGTGGCAGCACGCCTGGTGGGCAGGACCCCAAGTGTGATGTCATCACACACGGGCACTGGGAGAAGTAAGCACCATCCACGACCTCATGCAGAGAGGACACCAGGCACTCACGCTCTCACTCCTGGACCCTGTGCCCCACACTTCTCCCACTCGCCCATTCTAGTTTGTGTCCTCCTGATGTAACAAGCTGGAACTTGATGTCATGGCTTTTCTGAATACTGAGCATCCTTCTTCTGAGTCTTCTGACATCAGGGTTGTCTTGTTGTTGTTGTTGTTTTTAGGTTCCCTCAAGTCAATAGATCTGCACCCCATCCTACCCTGTGCCGTCCTCACCCACCATCTCTGATACACCTGAGCCCCTTGCTGCAGTCACCCTGTCAATCCATCTCATTGGGGGTCTTCCTCTCTCTCTCTCTGACCCTCCACCTTTCCAAGCATGATAGCCTTTTCCAAGGAACAGCCTCTCCTTGCAACATGCCCTAAGTATGAGAGATGAAGCTTTGCCATCCTTGCCTCCAAGGAGACTCTGACTGCACCTTTTCCAAGACATACACCAGTTCATTCTTTTGTCAGTCTATAGGATATCTGAGAGCTCTGGTGACCTAGTGGCAAGAAGCTGAGCTGCAATTAGAAGGTGACCAGGTCGAGGCCACCAGCTGCTTCGTGAGAGAAGAATGGGCAATCTCCTCCCATGCTATTACCTGCCTCTGAAAACCCACCAGAGGGTCAGCTATGAGTCAGCTCCGACTCTACAGTACACAACAACAACAACAACATAGGACATTCAGCGCTCTTCTCCAACACCACAACTCAAAGGCATCCCATTCTTCTTCTGTCATCCTTATTCATAATCCCGCTCTCACATGCATAGCAAACAACTGAAAAGACCACAGCCTGAATCAGATTCACCTCAGTCTTCAAACTGACATCATTGCTCTTCAGCATTCTGGAGCCATTCCTGACAGCAGACTTGCCCAAAGCAGTATGTCTCCTTATCCCTTGATTGCTGGTACCAAAGATGTTGATTGTGGATCCAAGCAAGCAATATGAAATCATTAACTGTTTCAATCCTTTCACTACCTATTATGATGTTGCCAACTGGCTCAGTGGTAAAGATCTTTGTCTTCTTGATGTTGAGATGCAATCCATACTGAAAGCTGTATTCTTTTATTTTCTGCAACAAGAGCTTCAGGCCTCTTTGCTTTTACCAAGCAAAGTTATGTCATTTGCACAGTGCAGATTGTTGAGGAGTCTTCCTCTGATCCTGATGCCACATTCTTCTTCACAGAGTGTCACCATAAAGATTGAGCAGGTATAGAGAACAGATACTGATGTACACCCTTCCTCATTTTCAACCATTTGGACAACAGCTTCTTGGTCTGGATATAGATTTTGTATGAGTATAATAAAGTGTTCTGGGATTACCATTCTTCTCAATGTTAGCCATAGTTTGTTGTGCTCTACACAGTCAAATGTCTTTGTATAGTCAATAAAACACAGGCAGACATCTGATATCCACTGCTTTCAGCCAGGATCTATTTGACATAAACAACGGCCTCTTCTAAATCCATCTTGAAGTTCTGGCAGTTCCCTGTCAATGTAATGTTCCAGTAATTTTTGGATGATCTTCAGCAATATTTTCCTTGTATGTGATATTAATGATATTTTTTTTAATTTCCATATTCAGTTGGATAATTTTTTCCTTGGGAATCTGAACAAATGTGGATCTCTTCCAATCAGTTGGCCAGGTAAGCTGTCTTCCAAAATTTTTATCATAGGTTAGTGAGCATATCCAGGGCTACAGCCATTTGTTGAAACATGTCAACTGGTATTTCATTGATTCCTGGGGCCTTATTTTTTGCCAATGCCTTCAGTGCAGCTTGAATTTCACCCTTCATTATCTTTGGCACTTTTGATGATGATGATGATGATGATGAGTGTACTGTCAAATAGAATCTGACTGGTACAGGAGGAGATTGCCCCTCCTTCTCCAGTAGAGTACCTGGTGGATTTGAACCGTGTACCTCTAGGATTGCAGTGCAGCTTCTTGCCACTAGGCCACCAGAGCTCCCTGGCTCTTTTTCATATGGTGCTTTGCTTCGTGAAAATTTTCAGTGTCAGTTAACTAATTTTTTATGGTATAGTGATTCTGTGTATTCCATCTTCTCTCTTAAAAAAATTTTAAAATGTTATATTTATTTGCTTACAAAATTCATAAATACTGTGTTTCACACTATTCTTCATTCACATTGTGTTTCATACAATCATTCCCATGCATTATATTTTATAAAATTAACCAACATTGGACCTTGCCCAACATTACCCTGTCTTTTCAGGTCCTGCCAGATTCTACCCATTTCCCTCACCCACCAAACTGTGCTCTGTGGTTTCACCCCTCTGCTTCCACCTCTTCCCCCTTTGGGTCCCCATACTTGTTTTACTAGTTACCTCTATTTTTACAATAATGGTCTTAGGCAGTATTTGCCCTTATGCGACTGATTAGTCCCTCCCTAGGTATGTAGTAAGTTTAAGAACTGTTGCACCTCTCCAACTTCTTCGGATGCTTCTTGGCTCATTCAAGATTTGGGCCATGGCATCTCTCAATATTGAAACTGTTGTTGTTGTTGTTGTTATGTGTCATTGAGTCACCTGCAACTCATAGCAACCCTATATACAACAGCCCTAAACCCTGCTCTATCTTGTACCAATCTTATTGTCTCTGACATACCTACCCCCGTTACCCCAGTCACTGAATCAATCCATCTCATTGACGGTCTTCCTCTCTTGCACTGTCCCTCCACCTTCACAAGCATAACGTCCTTCTCAAAGGATTAGTCCTGCCTTGCAACATGTCCAAATTATGTCAGACAAAGCTTCAGAATCCTTGCCTTCAAGGGCAGCCTGGTTTCACCCTCTCCAGGATGATCCTGTTTATTCTGCTAGCCATCCATGGTATATTCAACACTCTTCTCCAGCACCACAGCTCAAAGGATCAATTCTCCTTCTATCATCCCTAGTCATTGTCCAGCTTTCTGATGCATAGCAAGTAATTGCAAAGACTGGCTCAGGTGCACCTTAGTCTCCAGACTGATATCATTGCCCTCCAGTACTTTGGAGAGGTCTCTGACAGCAGGCTAGAGACTCAGGTTTGTTTTTCAGTTCTTTCAGCTTGAGATATGTTAAGTGAGTTCTTCCCTTTTTATTCTCTGGCTCCAGCTCTTTGTACATTTTGTTATCATACTTTGCTTTGTCTTCTCAAGCTGCCCTTTGAAATCTTCTGTTCAGTTCTTTCACATTAGTATCCCTTCCTTTTGTTTTGGCTCCTTGATGTCCTAATGCAGTTTTCATAGTTTCTTCTGACACCCAGTTTGGCTTTCTCTTTCTCCTGTGTCTCAGTAATGACCTTTTGCTCTCTCCATGGAAATCCTTGGTTTCATTCCACAGCCCTTCTAGTCTTCAGTCACAGGCGATCAATGCCTCAACTCCGTTCTTAATATGATTTTTTAAAATTTCGGGTGGAGTAGATTCAAGATCATATTTTGCTTCTTTTGGATTTGTTTTCATCTCCTCAGCTTCAATTTGAACTTGCATGTGAGTCATTGACAGTCTGATCCACAGGCAGCATCTGGCCTGGGTCTGACTACTGATACTGAGCTTCAACAATTCTTTCCACAGATACAGTCAATCTGATTCCTGTGCAGACGGTCAGGTGAGGTCCATGTGTAAAGTCCACATGTAATGGGTGATCTTTGGGGCCCCGAAACAGTGCTGTCCGCAGGCGGTGTGTTGACAACACTCAGTGTTTTCCTTCACGTCCCCTTCCTTCCTCAAAGACCACGTTTACAACATTTCCTCTTGTCATAGAACACAGACCTGGGTCCCTGGCCTCTCGATGTGTGCCTCTCCCACAGCACCTCCTTCTCGATGACAGTGTAGCTGGAGGTTGCACAGCCCTTGCTGGCACTACATGAGCCCAGTGTTTCACGTGCCTGGTCCACTGACCCTCTAGCCCCACCAGCGAGGCAGAAATAGCCCGAGAGGAAAACCTTCTGCCCACTTTCTAGCAAGTGACATAACCACTCTGGGTCCGTGTCCTCACCTTGGGGCTGAGGGCAGGCAGATCTGTCACAGGGAGGAAATGAGATTCCTCTTGCTTTCTTCATTGTGAGCCAGGAGCCTACGCCCTGGTATAGGGTGAGCCCCTTAACTCTGTCATGCTTTAATGCTATCTCTTCATTTCATTGAGGAAAACTGAGCATTGGGGAAAACACAAGCAGCCCAGATCCAAAATGTCTTTCAGAAACATGTGCGCTCCGGCGGCACAGCCTGGACTGAGTCGCGCTGCTTACAGGAAGGCTGCGTGACTCCGGCTCTGTGAACACATCACAGGCTCCATGGGGGGAAAGGTGCGTTTTCTCCTCCCATTGCTATTTACAGCCTCAGAAACCCCCCATGGAGGGTCACGATGGGTTGGGAGCGGCTCGATGATGGTGAGAAAATGTCATGGGGGGTCTCCTGGCTTGGGTCCTGGATGTGGCACTTGGCCTGCTCACTGTTCCTCACCTTAGCTCCCTCTCCCACACCCCACTATGTTCTAGGCAGACTCCAAACTCCCATCCACACTCCCAACCCCACAGTCCCATGCTCCCACCACCTCACTCCATGCTCACTCCACACTCTTGCTCCCCACCCAGTCACACTCTCTGCACCCCACCCTCCCACCCTCGCCCCCATGAGCTGGGTCTCTTTCTTCCCTTTTCTGACTTGAGGTCTCACGGCTCCTTGCCTGCAGAATGTCCTGCTTTTGCTTCAAAAACGCCAGTCTGGTGCCATCTCCCCTCATAGCCCTGCCCATCCCTGCCCTGGGGCCAGGGCCCTGCTCCAGGTTCCCCCAGCCTTGCCTTTCTTAAACTGAAGCTCAAGGTCAAGCTCAAGGTGCCCCAAACACAGGCATGTGGGTGTGTCTACTCACAAGGACATGTGCAGGATCTCGTTGGCCTCTGGCTTCCAGACACCTCGGAACAGCTGCTCAACATTGGACATGAGAGCGACTCCAGAGCCTACAGGCAGGGGACATATGAAGAAGCCACCAAACTGGGGGTTCCCAAGGAACAACCTTCCACTCCCAGGGCTTTCCCTCAGGGATGTGCAGCCTGGGTGTGTGAGGTCACCAGGTGTTGGTGGGGAAACTGAGGCTCAGAGGGTCTTATGGCATATTCAGAGCAGAATCAGCATGAAGGGGTGTCTGGACTGAATTGTGTCCCCTCAAGATATGGGTAGGAGCTGTGACGGAACAGTGCTGGGCTCAGCTGACAGGTCAACAGTTCAAATCCACGAGCTGCTCCTTGGGTAAAAGATGTGGAAATCTGCTTCCACAGAGGTCTATGGCCCAGGGAACCCTGATGGGGAAGGCCTACTGTGTCTGTAGGGTTGTTGTGAACTGGAACGGACTCTAGAGGAATGAGTTTGTTTGTTTGTTTATAAATATCTGAGAGATCCTAACCCTTTAAGTGTGGGTCAGAGTGATGCAAACGGTCCAAGGTTTGATGACTCAGACCCAACTAAAGATGCCTTGGGATAAAGGCCAGGCAACCCGTTTCTGGAAGGTCACAGCCTGTGAATGTGAAACTTTAAGGAGCAGTTCTCCTCTGACACAGATGGCTGACTTGATGGTAACTCACAACAGCATAGTTGAAGGTGTGGTTCCCATTAGGAACAAGACTTTGGGACATTAATAAGGTCCTCTCAGTGTGGGTTTGATCCTAAAAGGAACCACTTCTGAATAGTATTTTATGGGAAGAACAGCACATGCCATACACACACACACACACACACACACACACACACACACACACACACACACACTCTGGGCTGGGTGGAGATAGATGTTACCCAAGGACCTCGCCAAAGTGCTCACACACACACACACACACACACACACACATACACACACACACGGCTGGGTGGAGATAGATGTTACCCAAGGACCTCGCCAAAGTGCTAAAAACAGTGATGTCAGTCTAGAGACATAGGTGCGTCTGACCCAGGCCATGGTCTTTACAATTACTTGCTATATGCATCAGAGAGCCAGACGATGGCTAAGGATGACAGAAGAATCGAGGCCTTTGAGTTGTGATGCTAGAGGAGCATCTTGAACATACCATAGACCACAAGGAGAATAAATAGGTCTGTCTTGGAGAGAGTGAAACCAAGTTTCTCCTTGGAGGTAAGGATTTTGAAACTCTATCTCACATACTTTGGGCACGTGGCCAGAAAGGACCTGTCTATAGAAAAGGACATCATGCTTGGAAGGGTGGAGGGACTATGCAGGAGAGGAAGACCCCAGATGAGATGGGTTGATACAGTAATCGGGGCAATGGGGGCAAGTGTGTCAGAATCAGTGAGACAGGTTCAGGACAGGGCAGGGTTCAGAGCTGTTGTACACAGGGTCACTATGAGTCACAGGAGACTTGATGGCACCTAACAACTTTCTCATGTTAATCTGTGGAGTTGGACTTTCAGCCTCCAAAACTATGAGACAATAAACCCCTTTTCTTTAAAGTCAGCTTGCTTGTTAGTTTTGTTTGGTATTGTGGTCACAGCACCCCGGGTATCCAAGACCGAGTCCAAACCAAAACTTTTGGCTGTTGAATGGATGCAGCCCCCTGTTCCACAGTCTAGAACTGAGCTGCATGGGGCTTTGCTGGCTGTAGTCTTCTTAACAGCAGAATGTCAGGGCTTTTTCTCATGGTACCACTGGATGGGTTCGAACCACCAATCGTTAGGTTAATAGTCAAACCAAAGGCACTTTGCCACCCAGGGACCTAACCAGTTGCTGTTGAGTCAAGCCTGACTCCTGATGACCCTTTGTGTGAAGAGAGAATGATGCTGCATAGGGCTTTCCAGCCTGTGCCCTGTCAGAAGCAGTTGCCAGGCCTTTCTTCGACGGCCCTGCTGGGTGAGTCAAATCACCGGTCTTTAGATTAATATTGTTGTTTGCAGTCAAGTTGGAACCAAGCCATAGCTGACCCTCCAGCAGGTTTTCAGAGGCAGCAAATCACATGAGGTGGACACTGCCCATCTTTCTCCCATGGAGCACCTGGTGGATTCAAACCATGTACCTTTGTATTGCCAGTGCAATTCCTTGCCACTAAGCCCCCAGAGCTCCCTTCTAGGTTAATGCAGTACAGCATGAAGTCGAGACTGACTCACAGCTGGCCCTCCGGCAGGTTTTCAAAGGTAGTAAATCACACAGGAGTTGACTGCCCATCTCTGTTCCATGGAGCAACTAGTGGATTTGAACTACATGCTCTCAGGTTGGTAGCACAGTTTCTTAGCACTATGCCACCAGAGCTTGGTTAACAGCTGTGTGCAAACCATTAGTACTACTCAGGGACCTAGCCAGTCACCAGGAAGCAGATTCTGCCTCATTGTGACCCCATGCATGTCAGAGCAGAGCTCTGTGGGGTTTTCTTGGCTGGAACTCTTATGGAAATAGATTGCCAGACTTTTCTTCCGTGAGACCACTGACTGGATTCCCATACCAAACTTTCAATTAGGTAGTGAAAACAGGCCGAAATACTAGCATTTCTGTAGCTAAAAAACCCTGCCCTGGAGACCTCAGCTATTGTTATGGTCACTATTGTTCTATTTATCTGTGGTGATTACATTTCTGGAAGCTTCTTCCCATGTATCCCAATGTCATTGGCTAATGAGGAGACGTGGATGGTGATGGGGAATCTCCCAGCCTGGAGTAATGACAGTGCTGATGGGGGGCCTGCTGTATCACTGGGGTAAGGGTCCCCAATGGGAATTTTCACTGCTGCCATTTTACATACCTTTGACCCAGCCGGTGGCGATCATGACAAACCAGCCATGGTGGTAGTGATGGTGTGCGTGGTGGATGCCCACCGCAATCTTGCGGACCCTCACCACCTCCTTCATGGCCACGAAGATGAGCTTCACGGGCAGGAAGCAGACGCACTTGTAGAAGAGGTCCAGGGGGCAGAAGAAGATCAAGTACCTTTGGGGAGAGAATGCCATGCTGGGGAGCGGAAGGAGCCCTGGGAGGAGAGGCTGTGCCCACAATTCCATTTTCCTTAAAAGCTGGGTGGACACAGTTTTAAGGCCCTGGCTGGAGGCTAGTCTTGCAGAGGAGAATCGCTCCACGGGCTTTTCCTGACTGTAATCTTTGCAAAAGAAGCCATGGGAGTGTACTATATAACATCTCACACTGCTACCTGAAGTCAGTGGTTCAAATCCATTAGACACTGTGGGGAAAAGGTGGCAGTCTCCTCCCAGGGAGACTTGGAAAGCTGATCACTATGAGTTGACAATTGGGTTTGGGTTTCTAGTCTTTATGGAACAATCTCTGGCTGGCACAAAAGGTTAAGCAGTTAGCTACTAGCTGGAAGATTGGCTGTCTGAACCCACCCAGCATTGCCTCAGAAGACAGGCCTAGGTCACTAAAAGGTCACTGCCTTAAAAATCCAATGGATCGGTGCAACCACTGTGGAAGGCGGCATGGAGCTTTCTCAAAAAGTTACAAACAGACATACCATTTGACCCAGCAATTCCACTACTGGGAATATACCCCAAGGAGACCATAACTGGCATCCAAGCAGATATACGCACACCCATGTTTATTGCGGCTTTGTTCACAATAACAAGAAGATGGAAACAACCTAAGGGCCCATCAACAAACGAATGGATAGAGAAGCTCTGGTATATTCACACAATGGAATACTATGCTGCATTGAAAAACAAGGAACTCATGCAATATTATTCAAAATGGGTGACCCTGGAGGACATTATGCTGAGTGAAGTATCTCAGTCACAAAAGGACAAGTACTGCATGGTGCCACTGTTCTATAACAGGACTGACCTTGGGGTTGGGGGGAGACTGAGAAAGATGGGTTCAATAATGTATAATGCATTGAAACAGATGAGGGAGAAAACTGTTTAAAAGGGACATGTGATTAGGTATTTTTGTCATGACAGGAGTCCAGAGCAAAGGCTACATGGTGGAGTGGACTTGGGGGGAGGGATTGTAAAACAATGAAAGAATTTTTCTTTTACTTTTCCAAGAGGGTAGTGTACTAGGGGGAAGGGTTGGGAGGGGAGAAAAGTGCAACAATGAATGAATGGAAATCCAAAGTCTCTGTAAATTTTTACTGAAATTAATAATAAATTTTAAAAAATCCAATGGATCAGTGCTTACACTAGGTCATCAGGAGTCAGCACTGACTTGATGACCACTAATAAAAACTATCTTTATGGAAGTAGGTTGCCAGATCTTTCTTTGGTGGCACAGTTGGAGGGACCTGAACTATGAATTCTTAGTTAGCAACTATTTGCACCACCCACAGACCCTTTCGTGAGAGGCTGATTAAGCCCACTCCCCTACAAAAACTCCCCTTATTGGGCTCTCACATCCCTGCTCCAATCAACCTGAAACCAGGTACTGAAAGCCAGGGCCAGCCCTGGACCCTGTGGAATTATCTGGTGCACCCACTCCCCAAGAAGTCCCTGTGACCTAGCTAACCCCACTCTGCTCACCAAACAAGCATCACCTACAATTCCAGCTTGTTGTCACCTTATCCCCAGGTGCAGCCCCACCTTACGGCATATTAGGCCTTCCTGTCGTTGGGACCCATTGAGTATAACAAACCTGTTGTTGCTGCTGTTAATTGCTGTGAGTTGATTTCAACTCACGGCAGTCCCGCTGTGGTATGTTAGACGGGCTCCACGGGGTTTTCTCGTTTATAATCAGTACAGAAGCAGATCACCAGGCCTTTACTCCTTGGCTCCTCAGGATGGGTTTACACTGTCAATCTTTAAGTTAGCAGCTGAGCACAAGCCTTTTGTACCACCCAGGGATCTTGCATGAAAAACCCCACCTTTAAGCACTAGACTCACCCTTACAGAGCCGAAATGCATATACCGTGACAGGTACATAGAAACCCAGATCAGTCTGAGGGAACAGCAGAACCACAACTTGCATCTAGAGTCTATGCTACTCTTAGGTGCTACCGAGTTCACTCTGCCTCATAGAGAGCCCATGTGACAGCGCAAAACAGTCTCTGGTGGCCTAGTGGCAAGAAATTGCACTGTTGGCGAGCTCTGGTGGCCTAGTGGCAAGAAGCTGCACTGCAATCCCAGAGGTGCATGGTTCAAATCCACCAGATGCTCTGCTGAAGAAGGAGGAACAATTTCCTCCTCTACCAATCAGATCTGATTTGATGGTACACACACACACACACAAACAATAAAATAAAATATTTAAAAAAAAAAAAGAAATTGCACTGTAATCCCAAAGGCACGCAGTTTGAGGCCAGCCGCTACTTTACGGGAAATGGATGGGCAATCGTCTCCAGTATGATTTACTGCCTCTGAAAACCCTCCAGAGGGTCAGCTAGGGGTCAGTTCTGACTCTACAGTACACAGAACAACAACAACAATAATCTTTATGGAAGCAGATCGCCAGGCCTTTTTCCACGGTGGTACTAGGTGGATTTGAACCACCAGTCTTCTGGGTAATAGCTGAGCTAACTAAAAGAACAGAGTTGACTGCTTGTGCTATCAGGACTCCTAAATGCATATATACCCTGAGAACACACATGAGCAAAACCCTTCATGGCTGTCCTGACTCCTCTGTCTCATGCTGCAGCCCTCTCCTACCTCACAGATCTGTTGGAGATTGTCCAGAACATTCTCCATCGTATGCAAGGACATGGGACAGAACTTGGGCAGGGTGACCCATGGTTGGTGTGCTGGATCCCAGTTCCTCATGCTTCTGGGACACCTGGCACGTGTGACACCCTCTACTCCCCGCCAGCCCTGCTCTCCCTGTCCCCACCGTGGCCACTCACCACACTGCTGATGCCAGCAGGACACTGGAGTTGTTGCTGAAGTAGTCGATGATGGGCTCCCCGAGCAGGAGGTCAGCCAGGATGTAGCTCCCGAAGCAGTGCAGCATGGCACAGAGCCAGGACGCGATGGGGTGGCGCCGGGAGAGCTCGACCGATCCTGGGGAACACAAGAGGGGTCCCCAATCATCAGCCATCAGGGTGCTGGACACACTTTCCTCCCCTGCCTCCACAGGTCAGTCTGACATCAGGGCCTGTGCCCATGCTGAGCAGTCTCACCCTTTCCAAACAGAGAGCCGAGGCTCAGAGGGGTTGCGTGTGTGGTCCAAGGCCACACAGCAAGTAAAAGAAATGCTAGATGAGCTCAGTTCTCCTTGCTCCCTGTTATATCCTGAACTATGACCCCTCTCCAGAAAACACAGCAAAGTCCTACCTCTGGTCTCTGAGCATAACCTTGCCTGCAGAAATTGGAGATTTTGTTTGCAGATGTTAGCAATGAAGTTATTGAAGTCATAGTGGACTAGGGTAGGACCTGATGTGACTAGTGTCTTATGAAAGAGGAGAGAAGACAGAGAGACAGAGAGAGACACCCACAGAGAGAAGACCATATAAAGATAAAGGCAGACAGTGGAATGATGGGGACACAAACTGGGCTTCAAATCCATTCAGTAGCTGCCACTGTAAACAAGGATCATCAATAGCAATCGAATCTGCCGCCCTGGTATTTTGATCGAGTAGGAAACAAACATCTGTGGCCCACCAAAGATGGCAGCCTACAGCATCACTTTGCTCTCCAGAGTCTCCTCCTGAAACTTTCAGGAGGAAGGACTGTGAAGGACTTTTAGAGAACATTCTTGGCAGGATGATACATACTCAGAACAGCTTGGTAGGTTGCCATCTTTGAGTGGGGCACAATTGTTCATTCCCTACTTGGCCAAAATAGCACAGAATTTGTTTGCTAGGCAGTAAGAAGGAAATCCTTCCTGCACCTGAACCACCCTCATAATCTCTACTGTGTTGAAATCCATTGCTCCAGGCACTGCGTCAATCCACTGAGTTGCTAAGGATACCTATGAGAAGCCAATATTAAGACTTTGTAACAAACCGAATGCTATTTCAGGATGTAGGGGAGGCCAGAGTTGACTCTGAGGCACTAAGGCAATCCTTAAGGGTTTAGTGGATTCTTCCAGTGTATTTGCTGACCCCTCCCTCCTGAGTCAAGCAAAAGGTTTTCAATAGAAAGAGCTTGGCTTCATTTGCATTGAATTCTCTTTGTGATTTACTTCCTGATAACTGTCAATAAAGATACAGGGAAGCTGGAATGGGCCCCTTTGTCTTTATTCACTCTGTTCTATCTCATTCTTAATAATTATAAAAATACCCTCAGTCTGCAACAGATACATTTTCTCTCACTGTTGTCTGATAGCTGACAGTCTCTTGGGTTCCCGAGACTATAAACTGCACAGAAGGAGGGTGCCTGTCCTTCTCCCACCAGAGAGGCACAGCCTTTCTGTTAATAACACAACTCTCTACAGACCAGGCCACCAGCGTTCCCTTTTAAAGAAGCCCATCAGCACTGCTTAAAAGGACGACTGCAAGGGGCTCTGGTGACGTAATGCGGTGGTGGTGGTGTGCCTGGTAGTGTGCTGCTGAGTCAGAACTGACCCAGAGCTTGCCCTCCAGAGGGTTTTCAGAGGCATAAGTCGCACAGGAGGATATTGTCCAAACTTCTCCCTCAAAACGGCTGGTAGATTTGAACTGTGTGCCTTTGTGATTGCAGCACAGCTTCTTACCACTTGGCCACCAGAGATCCCTGATGGAGTGCATTGCCTGCTGTCAACTAAAAGACCAGCGGTTTGAACTCACCAGCCATTCCGCCTCCCACTGTCATTCACAGCTTCAGAGACCCACCGGAGGGTCATCCTGAGTTGGAATTAACAGTAGCAAGTTTGGGTCGAGTTGGATCACTGCAAACTCAAGGTGGCAACATTCAACAGAGGAGCCTTGCTGAGTGAGCAGCGGGCAGTCCATCCTGAAAGATGCAACGCGGGGGCACCAGGTCTGGGGTTTAATCACAAGCACAGAAGATCCAAGTAGTTGTCACCACAGTCAGGAACCAGGTATTGAACAGTTCACACTAGTCATGTGCCCCCTAGAATTCATGTTACTGAACACAAGGGGTTCTTTCTGTAGTCAACCGCCCATAAGACAAACCGATTGCAATATCCATAACCACTTTATTACACAGATATGGGAGACAGTCACCTCCAAGACTGCCTCCCATCTGGGAATGCTCATGGGCTTTTATAGGAAGGTGAGACAACAATTTACTTAACAATAACTTTGTTAGTAAAATCAAAGAATTTCTATATCTGAAAGAAAAGCATTCACCCCTAGACATTCCCTTTCTAGGCAAACAGGCAGATTAAGTTACAATTTACAGATGATTGGGGAAAACAGCTTCAATAACAGCTAATCTAGGAGATACACCTCCTCTTCTGATAAACAGATCAAAGAAAGGGCACTAAGAACTCCAAGGTCAAGTAACCAGTCCCGCAGGCTGGAGAAAACTATAGTTTTATAATTGATACCTATATAGAGAATTCTGAACTTATTAATACCACCCTATCATTCATGTCTACCAAGAACCTCAGAATGTGACCCATTTGGAATGAAGATCTTTGGAGTCCTAATTAAGAAGCCAGGGGCAGGGGGTGTTTAAGGCTGACCTCACAGTGGTGAGAACCTACCAGCTTTTCTGCAGAAGAAAGGCAGAGCCGGCTGCGTCCACAAAGATCACAGCCTTAGAAACCCCATGGGACAGATCTACCCTGTCTTAGAGTGTTGCTGTGTGTTCGAACTAGCTTGATGGTCATGGCTCCTTTTTAGTAGATACAATTAAGGTAACGTTCAAGGTGAGACTGCCCTGGACTGGGCAGAGCCTAAGTCTAATGACTGGCTTCCTTGTAAGAAGAGAGGAGGACACAGAGGGGAGAGCGTTCTGTGAGGAAAGAGGCAGAGACTGGAGAGATGTGGCCACCAGCCAAGGAATGTCTGAAGCCACCAGAAGCTGGAAATGGTAAGGATGGATCTTCCCTCGGAACCTCTAGGGGGCGTAGGGTCCTGCTGACACCACAGATTCAGTCTTCTGGTCTCCAAAGCAGTGAGGGCCTCTTGCTCTAAGCCACATCGTAGTAATTTGTTATGGAAGCCCCAGGACACTCATAGACCGTCTGATTGAGGAAGAAACCAAGGTGCTTCAAGGTCAAGTGGCTTACCCAAGGTTCCCACGCAGCCCATAAGTATTCCTGAGTACCCACTACCCCTTTGCAAGCAGTGGGGATGCAGTTGAGAACAAAAGAAGGTTCAGTAGTTGCCATAGCGAGGCCTACAGCCTGACACAGGTCACAGTCAAGTGTTTTCACAACTGAACATCAGGTTCCATGAAGGAGAGACTTAGGGCCTAGCAAAGGCAATCAGGGAAGGCTTCATGTAGGAAGTGGTGCAAGTTCTTAAATTTCATTGAAAATGGTGTCAGGTTGAGTCTACCCATACGGAGGTTGCTTTTAACCCTACATTATTTCAAGATTCATACACATTGATGGCCATGGCTCCTTTTTGGTGGATACAATTAAGGTAAAGTTCAAGGTGAGATTGCCTTGGTTTGGGCAGAGCCTAAGTCTAATGACTGGCTTTCCTGTAAGAAGAGAGGAGGACGCAGAGACACACAGGGGACAGTGTTCTGTGAGGAAAGAGGCAAAGAAAGAGTCAAGATTTTGATCTTGAAAGATTTTTGAGATTCATACACATTGATGTATATTGTAGCTCCATGCTTGTCTGTCACTGGTGCCATCAGATCGACCTTGACTGCTGGCAACTCCAGGTGTGTCAGAGTGCAATGATGCTCCATAGGGTTTCTGGTGGTGGGGTTTTCAGGAGTAGATCATCAGGCCTTTCTTCCAAGGCACCTCTGGGGGGGACTCAAACTTTCAGCCTTTTAGTTAGCTGTTAGTGAGCCTGTTAACTGTTTGTACCACCTAGAGGCTATACACACAAACATCACAATAATTTTGAGTGCTGTATAGTATTTTACCAGAAGACCAAGTCTCTCCTGCTCCATTCCTTTGCATGTAGTAAGTACATTTTATAACCAGAAAACATGCCCAGGAAAAGTTGTTTTCAAGCAAACTATCAACACATTCCTCTCTCTCTCTCTCTCTCTTCACCATTCTCATCAAGTAACATGTGAAATACAACAAACTATCCCTTCTCCCCTTTTGTTCTTTGTCAAGTGAAGTCTCTAATCCTAATCTCTCTAGCTCTTAATGAAGACTAGAACGGAATTTGTCCTCCTTTAATCTCATCCCTTGGTACCAGGAGATCAGGAGATGTATGACATCTCTAAAATCTGCAGTCAGGGACCTCTCCACATTATTGAGGAGCAGTTTGAGGACTAAAGTGCATCTGCTTCAGGCCACGGTCTTCCTGATCACTTGCTATGCTTCTGAGAGCTGGACAATGAATAAGGACGATAGAAGAATGAATGCCTTTGAACGGTGGTGTTGGAGAAGAGTGCTGGATATCCCATGGACTGTCAAAAGAACAAACAAGTATGTGTTGGCAAAAGTGCAGCCAGAGTGCCCCTTAGAGACAAAGATGATAAAACTTCATCTCATATACTCTGGGCATGTTGCTAGGAGCGACTATTCCTCAGAGAGGGACATACTACTTGGAAAGGTGAAGGGTTGGCAAAGGAGAGGAAGACCCTTGACCAGGTGGATTGACACAGTGACTGCTGCAATGGGCTCAAGTGTGTCAGAAAGTGTGACGATGGCACAGGATAGGACAGGGTTCAGATCTCTTGTTCACAGGTTTGGTATGGGTCGTACTCAACTCGAGAGCACCTAACAACAACAACAATCTCATTCTCCTAGAGACCCACACTCATCAGAGTAGAACTGCTCCATAAGGTTTCCAATACCTTTCAGAAGCACCTCTGGGTGGATATGAACCAATCACCTCTGGTTAACAGGCAAGTCCTTAAAGATCTGTGCTACCCCAGGGTTACCAGGAGTCAAAATAGACTACATGGAAACTAGTAACAATTTCACTGGCGTTCCAAGCTCAAGAACATCTTCTCTCTGCCCTCAAGGTTGCCTGAAATCTCCACGTGTACCAAGTCCCAGTGTAAGAAGCCCAAAGTCTCTCTTCTCCTCTGATGGGCTTCCATTAAAAACACAACCTGCTGAGAGTTAATCCTTAGAACAGCTGGTCGACCCAAGGAGCCTATGTTTTGCAGAAACAGATACTTCTCTGTCTAAAAATAACCCTCAGGGTTGAATTCTTTCCAGGGCTTTTGCTGTGCCCTCTGTGGCTGTCTCCCGCCAGGCCGAGGGTGGTAGCTGGGGTTGCAAGCCTACTCTCTGACCAGCAGGCTGGGTGAGGGGAGGTAGGCTTGGGCACTAACGGGAAAGTCCACCCTCAAGGTCTACTCTGGCACCCCCCTGGCATTAATTGAGGGTGAATAATCCCCCCTCACATTTCCTCTGAGGAGCCCTGGGAGTGTGGTCAGTAGATGCTCCACTGTCCACCAAACAGTCTAAGGTTTGAACCCACCAGGATCTCCAAAGAAAGGTGTGGCTTCTTGAGGATTATAGCCAGGAGTCCGGGTGTGGCCCATGACGGCATCTAAGGCTTTTCCTTGCTAAGGTCATTGTCCCATCATAAATGGTAGGATGACAGAAGGTTCTAGTAGCCCATTTCAATGCCCCCATTATTTGTTACACTCTTTTAGTCTGGGGACTACACATGTGTGGTCTACGGTAGAAGCTCCCAGCTACTGCTCTCTGAACATCCTAGCTCAGCGCTCTGCCTCAGTTTCCTCCTCTAAACAGAGATGGCAGCCCTGCTCACAAGGTTGGAGGGCTGGCAACCGCCCCACCTGCTGCCCCAACCAGAAATCCAGGGGATGTTCTCTCTGACCCCAAAAGCATTTTTAAAATGTCACAACAGCTACAATATCGACATGTTGTTAAGTGCCATCGAGTCTTCCCCTAACTCTGGTGACCCCATGTTTGTCACAATGACCTGCTGTGCAGATCTGCACCGTCCCACTGATCACTGGTACACCAGAGTCCATTGTGACAGCCACCGTGCATTTTAAGTGTCTTGCAACTCGAGGAACTCCTCTTTCTGCGTTATATCAGACTGTGATACATATGGTTTTCACTGGTGAATTTTGGAACCTATACTCAGACTTGGTCAAACATTCTTCTAGATCATAGAGCCCTGGCGTGTCCTCTTGCCATACAGAGGTCACTTGTGGTTGCTGGGAAGCTGAACACTGTGATACTTATGTATCAAATGTGTTAATGGTTACCCAGGGTGGACAGTGTTTGGTGGAGCTCCCCGATTAAAACAAGCTTGGAAGCAGGAGTGGCATCCACTTCCACAAGAGCTTGCCACTGGAAACACTATGAACCTGGAGAAAGGTCTTTTGTTCAGAGGGTCATTATGAGTCACCTACAACTCAACGGCACTTAACAACAACATACTCAGACCAGGAAGCAGTCCTCAGAACAGAGCAAAGAAATACTGCATGGTTCAAAATCAGGAAAGGAATGTGTCAGGGATGTGTCCTGTCTGCATACCTTTTCAATCTATATGCAGAACAGATCATCTGGGAGGTTGGGCTTTATGAGGAGGAATGCGGCATCAGGACTGGAGGAAGACTCATCAACAACCTTCAATATGCAGATGACAATGGACAAATACTTAGAAAAACACAACCTACCTAAACTGACACAAACCGAAACTGAACATCTGAACAGACCCATTACAAAAGAAGAAATT
>NW_006399976.1:1492908-1494478 GCF_000299155.1 Elephantulus edwardii
AATCTTTGTAGGACATCATCCTTGGAAAGGTGGAGGGATAGCACAGGAGAAGACGACTCTGGAAGAAATGGATTGATACAGTAACTGGGGTAATGTGGGTAGGTGTGTCAGAATTAGTGAGTCTGGCTCAGGACAGGACAGGCTTCAGAGCTGTTGTACATGGATAGGGTGGCTATGAGTTGCAGGCAGCAATAACATACAACAACATAACAACAATTTTTGGAAATCAACTGCCAGGCCTTTCTTCCTAGTCTGTTTTCATCTGAAAGCATCCTAGCAGCACATAATGAACACTCCACTGACAGATTTGCGGTGGCTGTGCCAGAGGGGCACTGGCTGTCAGTCCAATCCTAGGCTTCCTCATGGAAAGTGAGGATTCTAGCAGAGACCTGCTCCTGCTCTTGAATATAAACACAAAGAGCTTCAAATCCAGATATCCAGTTGGTTTAAAAAAAAATCAATAGCTTTATCTTTCCTCAGTATTTATATAGAAAACAAATTGCAGAAAAGGCCTCATGAAATAAACCAAATGACTACATTCATAGTCAAGAGTTCCAAACCTGAGGTCACATAGTAGACTAGGGCTTTCCCATCAGAAGGGAGGCAAGGTCTTTGGTGACCTTGGAGTTCAGCTGAGGAATTGTTCAGATCTTGAGGAGTTTGTGGCTCTCATATTTTTTTTAATTTTTTTGTTGTTATTAATTTTTAATGAAAGTTTACAGAGACTTTGGATTTCCATTCATTCATTGTTACACTGTTCTCCCTCCACTCCTCCCCTCCAGTTCACTCTTCTCTTTGAAAAGTAAAAGAAAAATTCTTTCATTGTTATACAATCCCTCCCCTCACGTCCACTCCACTATGCAGCCTTCATTCTGGACTCCTGTCATTACAATAATACCTAATCATATATACCTTTTAAACAGTTCTCTCCCTCATCTGTTTCAATGCAGTATACATTATTTATCCCATCTTTCTCAGTGTTCCCCCAACTCTGATGTCAGTTCTGTTTTACAACAGTGGCCCTATGCATTATTTGTCCTTTTGTGACTAGATATTTCACACAGCATAATGTCCTCCAGGGTCACCCATTTTGTATAGTATTTCATGACTTCCTTGTTTTTCAATGCAGCATAGTATTCCATTGTGTGAATATACCACAGCTTCTCTATGCATTCATTTGTTGATGGGCACTTAGGTTGTTTCCAACTATTTGCTATTGTGAACAAAGCTGCAATAAACATGGGGGTCTCATACTTATTCATGATGGCAATGAACTTTGTTTTCATTTACTTTCACTAGATTTTCGGTCATGTGCTGCATGACTTCCAACAGTTCATACTCTGTATATCCAGTGTCATGTTCCTGCTTTAAGCTCCATTCTCCCTGGTCTGGAACTTTCTGAGATGAGCAGGAAGCAGCTATCAGAGAAGGGTGACAACACACCAGGTTGCAGTCAATGAAAGTCAGCTCCTCCAAGAACAAACTGGGAGGAGGGTAGAGAGAATAGTGCAACAATGAATGAATGATGAATGAATGGAAACCCAAAATCTCTGTAAATGTTTATGAAAAT
>NW_006399976.1:1495096-1497075 GCF_000299155.1 Elephantulus edwardii
GGGGGTGGGGGTGGGGGTGGGTGGGGAGAAAAATGCAACAGTGAATGAAAGGAAATCTAAAATCTCTGTAAATGTTTATTGAAATTAATAAAAATTAAAAAGTGTGGGCTTACAGGCTGCAGAATCCCAAACTTAGATACTGCTGGATGTCCTTGACATAGTCACTGCAGAGCTGAGAGTTCTCATGATCTTCATTGCCAATATCCTCGATTTTTCAGAGCAAGGTATCAGAGAAAGCTGGGCATTGAGTCTCTTCTTTCATAGACATATCCTCAGGTTGAGATGATGGACCCTTTAGCGCCAACATTTTCATCTGTTCTGGTTTCACAGAAGCAACAGGTTTTAGTTGCTTCCTGGCATTTGTCTTGATGGTTTGAATAGGTACTTTGGTGTTCTGAAGTATCTTAGCTACTTGTGCAGCTCTGGTTGTAACTTTCAATTTCTTCTAAAACTCTCCACCTGGTCACATGACTCTTAGCTTTAGAATTCAGGTCTTTGTCAATATTTTCCAAATTATTGCACACTCTTGGGCATGGAAGTGGTGCTATTCTTACCAGGAAGGCAAGACTGACAGCCTGGCCTGGGAGGGGTGGCAGACTGAAGTGGGTGGACACAGACTTCCATGACGCCATTGGGCCTAATTTCTAGACCTGCATTTTCCAGCTATTTGGGAGAAAATCAGCCCTGGCAGCTCCAGTCACAACCAGGCAGAGAAACAGGCTGACTCCCCTTGGCTGTCCCCATCTGGCTCATTTCATTTGTATCCCCTGCCTGACCCCTGAAGGCATGTTGAGACCCTGATCTAGTGGTTTTCAACTGTGAGTGACTGTGGCCCTTTACAGGGGTACTTGGCACTTTGGAGTATCACAGCAGGGGAATGCTGCTGGCATTAAGCAAATTGCTCTGTAATATACTGCAATAAACAGGACAGCTTCCACCATGGGAAACCACACAGCCCCAGGAGGAAACGTCCCCGTGAACATGTGCTTCCTGTGCTGGGAGAGCAGAAGAACTAGGCGGAACCCAGCCACCATTACTGAGTATTCTGAACGAAAATTCTCTATCAGCATCCAGATCAAAGCCAGGAAGTGTAGAGATGGACCAGAATTATACATTCTCCTGGAATCCAGACCTCCCGGAGTTATTGAGGCTGGACAAACACCCAAAGCTATAACCCTGAAATAATCTATAACCCAACTGACTAGAAGAGATCTATATTTATTCCCATCCCCAAAAAGGTGACCTGACAGAGCGTGGAAATTACTGAACAGTATTACACACAAGCAAAATCCAGATGAAGATTATCCAAAAACAAATGGAACAAGAGAACTGCCAGAAATAAAAGTTGGGTTTAGAAGAGGTCATTGCGCTAGAGATATTATCACCAATGTCAGATGGGTCTTGACAGAAAGCAAAGAGTACTAGGAGAATGTCTATCTGTGTTTCATTGACTATGCAAAGGCATTTGACTTTGCGGATCATAATAAAATGTAGTTGACATTGAGGAGAATGGGAATTCCACAACACTTGATTGTGCTTATGCAAAACTTACACTCAAACTGGGAAGCATTCCTCAGAATAGAGCAGGAAAACACCGTAAAGTTCAAAATCAGGAAAGGAGTTTGTCAGGGATGCATCCTATCTCCATACCTTTTCAATCTATATGCAGAACAGATCATCCAGAAGTCTAGGCTTTATGAGGAGGAATGTAGGGTCAGGATTGGAGGAAGACTCATCAACAACCTACAGTATGCAGATGACACAACCTTATTTCCTAAAACTGAGGAGGACCTGTAGCATTTGCGACAGGTCAAGAACTACAGTCTTCAATATGGATTGAAGCTCAAAAAGATAAAGATTCTTATCATTGGGCCAACTGAAAGCACCAAGGTAAATGGAAAAGAGATTGAAGTTGTTAACAATTATAGCTTGCTCGGTTCCACAATAACACTTTTGACACCAGTAGGCAGGAAATCAAA
>NW_006399976.1:1497695-1503704 GCF_000299155.1 Elephantulus edwardii
GGCAATTTCCTCCCATGCTATTAACAGCCTCTGAAAAGCTGCCAGAGGGTCTGCTATGGGTTGGTTCGGACTCTACGGTACACAACAACGACAAACTTCAAACAAAAACTTTTCCACAGAAGGCAGCTCTGAACTGTTGAGCGTAACTACTAGAATATTCTCAATTGCTCCGTGTACATGCGAATGCTTGACAATGAATAAAGAAGACTGAAAAAGAACTGGTGCCCGTGAATTATGGTGGAGGTGAAGAACATGGACTCTCCTAGGGACTGCCAGAACAACACACAAATCTGTCTTGGACGGTGACATTAGAGGTAAAGTGAATATTGTCTCACATATTTAGGAGGTGTTATCAGGACGGGCCAATCACTGGAGGACACTGGGCTTCGTAGAGGGTCAAAGAAAAAGAGGAAGACCCTCAATACAATGGGTTGACACAGGGGCTGCAGCAATGAATGGACTCCAGGCCAGCAGTGATGGTGAGGCTGGCCCAGGACCAGGCAATTTCCATCTGCTGTGTACACAGGCTCAACGTGAGTCAACGTGAAAAAACTCCACAGCACCTAGCAACAACAACAACAACAACAACAACAACAGTAGAGTATGCCTGCCTGCTGTCAGAGATTTCTCTCTGTGGGATCAAATGGACAACAGCATCTCAATAGGTAAGATGAGAAGCTCAGGGAGGCAGTATGACCTATGTCAGCGGTGCTGGAACAATCTGGAAAAGGTTGTCCAACTCAGAGAATTAATATATCACTAAATCATAACTGTAGAATTTGCTAAAATGGCATGTCCTTTGTCGTGTATATTTTCCACACAAACACAGAAAAATCTGGGCTGCATATTGGACCCCCCTGGGGAACATGGACAGTGCTGGTTTCTAGGCTCACGGGGAGCCCGATATGCATGGTGCAGGGGTGCAGCCCGGCAGTATATGTGTGAACACCTCCCCCGGTGATTCTAATGTGTGTGGTCATATCTGAGAAGTCACACTCTGGTCTCGGGGAGTCTGTGGCCGGGTCAGGCCTTAAGGAGGCACCCAGCATTTTAATTCACTCACTGATCCAAACCTGCCGTCAACATCCACTGCTCCCTCCTCTTTTGTCTGTTCAGGACTAGGGGGTCCCAGCAGTGAGTCAGACCCTAATATCTCCCTGTCCTTATGGAGCTTCCAGTTTCCATCTCCCTTTCCAATCTGGATGCCTTTGATTTCTTTTTCTTTACTAATTAGCTGCTCTGCTTCAGAAGTCCAGAACAATATTGAATGCTGTTGTTAGCGGCCATAGTTACCCCATGTGTGAAAAGCAGAACTGGACCCCATGGGGTTTTTAAGCCTGTGACCTTTTGGAAGCAAATCACCAGACCTTTCTTTCAAGGCACCTCTGTTATTTGTTGTTGTTGTTAGGTGTCATCAAGTATGACTCATAGTGCTCTGCGGCTGTCATCTTGGAGCTGTGGGATGGAACAAATATTGACTGTTGGCTGTTGACTGGACAGTCGGAAATTTTAGTCCACCCAGCAACATCGTGGAAGAAATGCCTGGAGATCTACTTCTGAAGACCCTACAGTCCACGGCCCTACTCTGACACGCATGGGGTCAGTAGTGGCTCAGAGAGTATGTAGAACTGAGGACTAAAAGCCCAGTCCAAGGCTTTTTCAATAACTAGGGAGATCTGGTGGCCTAGTGGTAAGAAGCTGCACTGAAATCCCAAAGGCACACAGTTCTAATCCACCAGCTGCTCCATGGGAGAAAGATGAGCAATGTCCTCCCATGTGATTTACTGACCCTGAAAACCTGCTGGAGGGTCAGTTATGAGCTGGTTCCAACCCAACAGCACACAAACCTGGGGGTGAGCACTTGAAAAATGCTCCTGCCTGAACCCCACCCCAGATATTGATTCAGTTGGTCTGGAAGGAGTCTGAACCTGGTGGGAGAGGGGATTTATAAGCCCCCGGGTGGAATTAGGGACTTGCAAGCCAACGTTCATAGCTACATTGTTCACAATAGCCTAGAGGTGAAAACAATCCAAATACCCATCAAAGACTCGGGGATTAAACAAAATGTGGCCCATTCACACTGTAGAACTCAGCTCTCAGGGAAAATGGGCCATGATAAATGCTACACAGAAATCAGCCTCGAAAACTCAGTGAAGGAAGCTAGACCAAATGGCTAAAAGTGATATCTGAGTATGAGATCTTTAGAACAGGCAAATGCACACAGACCAGAAGTAGAAGCCTGCCTCCAAGGACTGGAGGGAGGAGGGAAGTGGGGAGTTACTGTTTAATGAATAGAGTTTCTGTTTGCGGTCATGAAAAGGTTTTAGAAATGGATAGTGGTGATGGTTGTGCAACACTGTGAATACAATCAATGCTTTTAAAATGTACAATTAAAAATCATTAACAAGACAAATTCTCTTATATATATTGTTGTTGGTATGTGCCCTTGAGTTGCTTGTGACTCATAGCTAAATAACTCTGACCTCTGCCCTATCCTGAGCCAATATCACTGTTTTTGACACACCTACCCCTATTACTCCATTATTATACATAATAGATTGTTGTTTGTTTTTGTTGTTGTTGTTATGTGCCCTCCAGTCACTTAAGAACCTAAGTTCAACAGCCTTAAACCCTGCTTTAACTTTTTCCAACATTACTGTCTCTGACAAACCTATCCCCATTACCCCAGTGACAGAATCAATCCATCTAACTGAGGGTCTTCCTCTCCTGCACTGTCCCTCCACCCTCCCAAGGGTGACATCCCTCTCCAAGGACTGGTCCCTCCTTGCAACATGTCCAAAGTATGTCAGCCAGAGCTTCAGAATCCTTGCCTCTAAGGAGCAGCCTGGCTTCACTCTCTCCAGGACAAACTTGTTCTCCTAGCAGTATATTCAGTACTCTTTATCAGCACCAAAGCTCAGATTAAATATATAAAATCAGGGGGTGGGGAGGGAAAGAGAGAGAGAAAAGGAAGAAAGATAAGAAGCCCCCAAGAGCTTCAAGTGCAGTAAAGGCTAAGAGCCACTAATTTTTTTCAACTTTCCAGAACTTCCAAGAATCCTCAAGCTTTCAGGAATCTCTCTGGCTCAGGTGATTTACTCCTGTGGGGATCTCTGACCCCTTTCCTCCCAGCACTGAGAACCTCTATGCCCATAAGGTTCCTGCTTTCCACTCTTTTGTTCATAGGGTTGCTATGAGTCGTACTCGACTCAACAGTAATTAACAATGACGACAACAACTTACCTACACAAGGGGAAAACTGGGCAATCTCTTCCAGTGTGATTTACAGCCTCAGAAATCCAATGGAAGATCATCTATGAGTTGGTTCTGACTAGATGACAATGAGGTGAGGTGGTTTTATTCGAGGTTTTCTTTCAAGTTACTTACCAAAAGGCTGTCGGTTCGAATGCGCTCATGACACTATGAAACAAAAGCTGGGCAATATGTTTCCATAAAGATTGGTGTTGTAGCTATGTGCCCTTGAGTCTCCTGGGACCCTTAGAGACCCTATGTACAGCAGCTCTGAAGCCAGCTGTCTTGAGCCCATCTCACTAATTCTGACATACCAACCCCCAATTGCCTCAGTCACTCTATCAATCCATCTCATCCGGGGTCTTCCTCTCTTGCGTTGTCCCTCCACCCTTTGGAGCATGATGTCCTTCTCCAAGGACTAGTCCCTCCTAACCACGTGTCCAAAGTATGTGAAAAGGAGCTTCAAAATCCTTATCTCCAAGGAGAAACTTGGTTTCACTCTCTACAAGACAAACCTATTACAAGACAGACCTATTTGTTTTCTTGGCGGTCTATGGTAGGTTCAAGACTCCTCCAGCACCACAATTTGAAGGCATCAATTCTTCTTCTGATGCTGTGCCTAGTGGCAAGCAGCTCCGCTACAACGTCAAAGGCATGTGGTTCAAGGCCAGCAGCTGCTCTATGGGAAAAGGATGGACAATCTCCTTCTGTGTGAGTAACTGGCTTGGAAAACCCACCAGTGGGTCCGCTGTGGGTCATTTCCAACTCTATGTTACACAACCCCATAAAGATCAAAGAGCTAAAATAAACACAGGCTATGGGGCAGTTCCACCCTGCAACACACGGGGCTGCCATGAGTTGGAATCCACTCCACTGCAAGGAGGTTGGTGTGGTTTGAGAGAGCTCTGCACTGGTCTGGCCAAAGCCACCACAACAGGAAGTACAGTCCCCGCCCTTCGCTCTGGGACAATAAAAGGCTTATTTTGCTTTGCAAAGTCACTGCCCTCCAGAATAACCTTCTCTCAGGTAGGCAAAAAAACAGAACAAAAAATGTAAAGGAAAGAGAGTCATCTTGTTTGCATAATGCAAGAGAGTGTCAGAGAGAAAGAGGAAGACCTTCAATAAGCCAGACTGAGAGAGTGGCTACAACATGCAGCTGTGGGCTCAAGTACACATAGCAGGACCTGGGAGGCGCCGCAGCCCTAAGCAATGCTTTGCTCTGTTGCACACAGGGTGGCTGTAAGCTGTTACAAGATAGCACATAAACGGTATCTGAAGCAAGGAGCTGGTGGCACACACGTTGCCGCAAATGACGGCTATAGCAAAAAAAAAATATATTTCTAAGCACGGTCAATTTAAAAGTGTGTGGCAACATGCTAAATTACACGTTGAGCTGCTAACTGAAAGGTTAGTGGCTGGGAGCTCTGGTGGCCTAGTGGCAAGGAGCTGCAACTACAATCCCAGAAGCTCATGGTTCGAATCCACCAGATGCTCTTCCGGGAAAGGAGGGACAATCTCCTCCTGTACCAGTCAGATCTGATTTGACGGTACACTCACAAAAAAATTAAAAAAAAAACAAAAAAACAAAAATGAAAGGTTAGTGGCTTGAACCCAGCAGTTGCTTTTTAAAGAAAAGGCATTGGCTCCATAAAGATTTACAGTCTCAGAACCTCTATGGATCAGTCCAGCTCTGCAGTCCACCTCAGTCCTATAGGGCTGTTAAGAATCAGTATCCACTGGAAGGCATCAGATTTGGGGTTTATATATGAGGTGAATTATTTAATATGCTTCTCCCAAGTCAGAGTCTTTGTGAATTCCACACCATAAAGGTGAGGCTATGCAATTAGACCATAAGCAACATCATGACAAATGGAGAGAAGACTGAAGTTGTCAAGGATTTCACTTTACTCAAGTTCATGAGAAGAGCTCCTAGAAGCAGCTGTCAAAAAAAATTAAACAACCTATTGCACTGGGAAAATCACTCCAAAGAGACTTCTCTAAAGTATTAAAAAAAAAAATTAAAAGATGTCACTTTGAAGATGATGGTGCAACCTGACCTTAGCTCTATGGCGTTTTCAATCACACATATGCATTTGAAAGCTGGACAATGAATAAGAAAGAAGAGGAAATGATGCATTTGGATTATGGTATTGGCAAAAAATATTGAATATTCTATGAACTGCCAGAAGAATGAACACATTTATCTTGGAAGAGGCACAACGGAATGCTCCTTAGAAGCAAGTTTGGCAAGGCTTTGACATGTTATCATGAGGGAGCAGTCCCTGGAAAATGAATCATGCTTGGAAATGGAGAGGGTCTTGGGGAAAAGAAGAAAACCCTCGATGAGACGAACAGGACACAGTGGCTGCAGAGCTGGGCTCCAACCTTGCGACGATTGTGAAGGTGATGTATGTACTCTGAGTCACTTTCAGGCAGCAATGACTTGACAGCACTTCACAATATCAAGCAAGTAAGATCCTCCTAGCCCACCAAGGGGCTGGACAACTTTATGCTAACACAAATAAGGTGCATGGAACTCATGACAGCTGAGGTTATATGTTAATTTGACTAGGTCGTGATTTTTAGTGGTTTGCAAGTTAAGTAACAAGTTAATGGCCCTCTATTTAGCGGTTTAATATAACTATCTTCCTTTTGACATATGCTGTAAATCCTAGCTCCAGGCCTATGTTGATGGCCCCTCTGGGAGTGAGTCGCCCTTTAAGTTAAAGAGACTAGCCAGCTCTGGTGGCCTAGTGG
>NW_006399976.1:1504264-1553721 GCF_000299155.1 Elephantulus edwardii
AGGTCCTTCCCTTGCACCGATTTGCTCAAGTAAGGAGAGCTTCTCATCTGGCTCACCCCGATCTGATTGCCTGTATTCGAGCCAGCAGTCTATCATCTGACCTGATTTACTGGCGTCTGCAGCCTTGTGTGCCAGCCGCCTAGCACCTGATCTGACCATTTGAGTTCACCAGCCTCTGCAATGACTTGACAGAGGTGCCTCCTCTAGTGTCTGACCCAGGAATCTGGGACTTGCCAACCTCTCCAGCCATGTGAGCCACTCACTTGATGGTTAGTGGGCTCTGTGAGAGGTTGCATCAAATGACAGAACCCAAAGATGGGAGATGATGATTTGACAGTACCTAACAGCAACAAAGTATGGGAAAGTACTGTGGTGAAGAGGATTAGTTGATGATAGAGATGAGAGAGTGGTAGAGCAGCTTGGAAAAGTTGGCTGTATGTGACATCTTTAACCTCTACTTGCATAGGAGCCAGTGTTACGTTGCACTTTATAAAAGAATTTATTCATTTGGTTGGTTTAAGAATGATGTGATTCCCTACAACAACCCAGGCTACCCAGAAGTGGTTTGGGGGTAAAAAGAGGATATCAACAGGAGAATGAGAAAACTCTGTTTTCCCCAGGGGATGAATAATACCCATGGATTACAACAGCTGTTATGTTGCATTTATTGTGGTTGTGTGCTGTTGTCTTCACATCAGAAACAACTCACAGCTGACCTTGACCCTCCAGTGAATTTTCAGGGGCTATAAACCACAATGTTTGATCTTTCTCCTGAGAAGCAGCTGGTGGATTAGAACTGCCTGCCTCTGGGTTGGCAGCATAACTCCTTACCATTAGGCCACCAGGACTCTCATATATTGCAGTTCCTTGAGGCCAAAGCTGTTCATGGGAAGTAGGAATGGGAGATCTAGTACTTGAGAACTGGCAAACTGGATGCATAAGGAAATACAGAGTGATAAGGGAAGGGTAAGAAATATAATTCCTTGGTTGCTGTTATCAGCAACTGCTACAAAAGTATGTTGTTATTGTTGTTATGTACCATTGTGTTGTATTATATCTCTGAAGCCTGCTCTGTCCTGAGCCAGTCTCACTGACTCTGACACACCTACTGCCATTGCCTGAGCCACCACTGTATCAATCCATCTCATCCTGGGTCTTCCTCTTCTGCACTGTCCCTCCACCCTTCTGAGCACGATGTCCTGCTCCAAAGACCAGTCCCTCCTAACCATGTGTCCAAAGTATGTGAGATAGAGCTTCAAAATCCTTGCCTCCAAGGAGAAACTTGGTTTCACTCTCTCCAAGACAGACCTATTTGTTTACTTGTTGGTTCATGGTACGTTCAAGACTCTTCTCCAGCACCACAACTCAAAGGCATCAATTCTTCTTTTATCATCCTTAGTCATCCAGCTCTCTGATGGATAGCAAGTAATTGCAAAAACCAATGACTGGATCAGTCGCACCTTAGTCTCTAGAATGACATCATTGCTTCTCAGCACTCTGGAAAGGTCCCTGGTGGCAGATTTACCTAATGCAATTTGTCTTTCGATTTCCTAACTGTTGGTGCCAAGAGTGTTGATTGTGGAGCTGAGCAAGCTGGAACTGTTCAGAACCTCAATCTCTTCTCTGTTCATCATGGTTCTGCCTATTGGCCCAGTATTGAGAATCTTTGTCTTCTTGATGTTGAGTTTCAGTGACAAAGGTATAGAAAAAGAAATACTGTGGTGAACTGTAGTACTGAACCAGATCCAGTTTGTTGGGAGCTACGACAATTAGTCTCAAGACCCAACCAAGACTCACTAGGAAATGAGAAACCATCCTGGAATAACAGGCAATACCACTATGGCTGCTGGTCACCCAGGAGGAGAATGGGATAAACCAGGAGGTATAATGCAAAGGAGGTGTGTCCACTGTCGTTTGGTATCATCAACCTCCTGAGGAACTGTTACTAAAGTGGATCGTAAGAGTGACTAATTTCGGGGCTGTTCCTATAATCCTGAAAGCTGCAGAATGGAAGGGCAGGTTTGGGATGATGCAGGTTTGGGATGACCCTCAAGTCACTATGAAAGTCACAGGCGAGTATACAGGATCCAGTGACACAGCGAGTTAACCTAGAAGGGCCAGCCTGTCTGGTGGACTGGATAAAATCTGCAGTGAGATTTGTTTACCCTGAGAAGGTGAAGTGTTCTTTTCCCCCTCCAAATACCCAATGGAAAGCTTCAGATGAATCAGCAGCTGAGGTGGAGTTTATCCAAACCATGCTGGGATGGCTTTATGGGGATGAGATGTTCATCCACTGATCATGCCCAGAGCAGGTCATGGAAAATACGGTAACCAAGGGAGCCCCTTCCACAGGAGTTCCTTGCGTAACCTTGCTACTGTGAAACAGAGTAACCATCTAAGATATCTTCTTAGATCCGTTGGTACAGCGTCCCCACATGGGTCTTATGAAAGCAAGAAATTAAGAGTGACTCCTGGAAGAACGAGAAGGGTAGTGGGGACAGAATTTTATTCCCGCAGGATGGAGATTTTCAGATGGTTACTAGGAAATGGGAAGACTAGAATGGTGGCCTAGTGGATAAAAGCTGCACTGCAATCCCAAGGGTTCAAATCCACCAGCTGCTCCACAGAGAAGGCGGGGCAGTCTTCTTCCATGTGACTGACTAAAAAAACCCATGGGAGGGTCAGCTTTACATATTCTCTCCTTCCACACGGGAGGGCTCTGCCGCAAACCCGCTCCACCAGATCCTCAGTCAAGCCAAGAAGCACCCAAGCTTGATACCTCTCCTAATGTTCATTGGAGCTGGAGGTATTGGAGGAGCATTGTATGTCATGAGTCTGGCTTTATTTAATCCAGATGTCTCTTGGGACGAAAATATTAACCCAGCATCATGGAATAAACCAGGTCCCAAAGATCCATACATGTTCAGTGAATGTGGATTACAGCAAACTGAAGAAAGAAGGCCCTGACTTCTAAATGAAATTATTTTTTTAAAAAGCTGCTTAGAATGAAGGTCTTCCAGAAGCCATCCGCACAATTTGTCACTTAACAAAGATATGTTTCTTCCCTAAATGCACAAAATCACATCAGTGTATCATGTTGGAAGTTACACTGAATAATAAATAATGTAAAATTTGAAAAAAAATAAAACCAAACAAACGCAAACAACCCACTGGAGGGTCAGATCCAACTCGATGGTACACAACTCAACACAATGCCGTGGATATTGCTGAAGATGAGACAGAGGTTCTAAGTAAACACTAGGGGAGGCCAATCACTGCTAATCAGCCATCTGTGCAAACTCTTGCTGGTCCCCCAATGTTAAAGAAGCTTAAACAAACTAAACCAAATTTGCTGCCTTTGAATTGATTACTACTCCTGGTGACCCTGCAGAACAGAGTAATTACTCTACCAGATTTTTAAGTCTTTATAGGAACAGGATGTCTTATCTTTCTCCCATGGAGCATCTGGTGGATTCAAACCACTGACCTCTTAGTTAGCAGCCCAATACTTAATCACTGCACTATTGTTGTTTTGTGCCATTGAGTTAGAACGGACTCATAGCCTACCCTCCAGCAGGCTATCAAGTGGCTATAAATCACACAGGGAGAATACGGCCCATCTTAGTCCCTCAGAGTAGCTGGTGTGTTTGAACTACCTGCCTTGTTGGCAGCACAACTCCTTACCAATTAGGCTACCAGAACTCCATAGTTCAGTTAGTCGACCAATAAAAGGACTGGTTAGGGGGCCAAGGTCATCTGATCCAACCACCAATAGGAGACCTGAGACCACATGCATATGAGGGGTTAAAATGTCCCAGGCTTGGGGAAGGGACTTTCTTGGAACTCCTGGACACAGGAGTTCAGTATATTCTCATTCCAAAACCTGCTAATCAAATCCTTAAGGGGCTTACAGTTAGTCTGGGGAGAAAAAGGAACAGAATGGTTGGTGGAACTAAGGTGAAAGTCTGGATGAGAACTGGAAGATTGAGACAGCCCTTTATACAGTGAGGAGCCCTGGCAGCACAGTGCACAGCAGGCAGTGCTTCTAGCCAAGAGATCACGAGCTGCTCCGTGGGAGGAAGAGGGGCAGCCTCCCCGTTAATACAGTCTTAAAACCTGTGCTCGCTTTGGCAGCACATATACTAATACAGTCTTAAAACCTGTGCTCGCTTTGGCAGCACATACACTAATACAGTCTTAAAACTCAGAGGCCTATTAAGAGTTAGAACTGTTTATCGCGGCTTTGTTCACAATAGCAAAGAGTTGGAAACAACCTAAGTGCCCATCAACAAACGAATGGATAGAGAAGCTCTGGTATATTCACACAATGGAATACTATGCTACACTGAAAATCAAAGAACTTATGAAATATTATACAAAATGGGTGACCCTAGAGGACATTATGCTGAGTGAAATATCTCAGTCACAAAAGGACAAATACTGCATAAAGTCACTGTTGTAAAATGAGACTGACATCGGAGTTGGGGGGAGACTGAGAAAAATGGGATAAATTATGTATACCGCATTGAAACCGATGAGAGAGAGAACTGTTTAAAAGGTATATTATTAGGTATTATTGTCATGACAGGAGTCCAGAATGAAGGCTGCATAGTGGAGTGGACTTGGGGGGTGGGATTGTATAACATCGAAAGAATTTTTCTTTTCAAAGAGAAGAATGAATTGGAAGGGAGGAGTGGGCAGGGAGATAAGTGCAACAATGAATGAATGGAAATCCAAAATCTCTGTAAATTTTCATTAAAATGAATAATAATAAGTTAATCTAAATTTTTTTAAAAAGAAGATAGACCAGCCATGAAAAAAAGGGAACTGTAAGCCATCCAAAACAATAAAATATAATTTTAAAAAGAAAAAAAAAGAGAACTGGACTCCATGCCAGTGGGTTGTGTGAAGTGATTCTATCTCTCTTACCTGAATGTATTGTCAAATATGAATATTACGTCTAATTGGCGAACATTCTCTCTGCTTGATGTAAATCTGAAGGTGGTTAAGTGGGCTCTTAAAAGCTGTACTACAAAAAAAAAAAAAAAGCTGTACTACAATCCTGAAAGTATGTGGTTCAAATCCACCAGCTGCTCTGCAGAAGAATAGGCAATCTCCTCCCATACGATTACTGACTCTGAAAACCTGTGAGCAGGTCAGCTATGGGTCGGTTCCACTCTATGGTACACAACAACAACAACATTTGCACATAATGAAATCCTTCTGGGGTGTTGACTCACATCTAGGATTTAGCCTACATTCCTGCATCTTTGTTTTTAGCTATCATTGTGATATGTTCAGCAGAGAAAGATAAAACCAGGTCACTTCAATTCCCAGAGTCTCTGTGTTCAAAATTAAAAACTCTATTGTTGTTGTTGTTAGGTGATGTCAAATCGTAGGTGACTCATAGCGACCCTATGAATGAAAATCCTCAAACACTTGCATGACTTTCAGCCTTTCTCCAGGTTCATAGGTTTTCTGGAGGCAAGCTATTTACGGAAGTGGATGCCACTCCTGCTTCCAAGCTTGTTTCAATCAGGAAGCGCCACCAAACACTGTCCACCATGGGTAACCATTATCACATTTGACACATCAGTGTCACAGTGTTCAGTTTCACAGCAACCACAAGTTACCTCTATACAGCAAGTGGGCACACCAGGGCTATACAACCTAAAAGAATGTTTGACCAAAAACAATTAAAAACGGGCCTGAGGGCTGCGGATTAGAGTCACCCACTTTGGATTGGTAGCGTCACTTTTGGTCCACTAGGCCAACTGGTCTCTCTCTATGCTATTAAGTTCCATCAAGTCATAGGCGACTCATAGTGGACTCTATGAACAAAAGTCCTTGACAGTTGCGTGACTTTCATCCTTTCTCCAGGTTCATAGGGTTTCTGGAGGCAAGCTATTTACAGAAGTGGATGCCACTTACCATACAGAGGCAACTCGTGGTTGCTGTGAAGCTGAACACTGTGACACTGATGTGTCAAATGCAATAATGGTTACCCATGGTGCACGGTGTTGGGTGGAGCTCCCCAATACTATACATAGATGAACCTTATATTGGACCAATGATGTTGATGACACCAGGTTCTTACGTACACACATATACGTGTATTTGCATAGTTCTATCCAATCACAATGGCTATGACTAAAAGGACCATACTAAGCAATTCATTACACCACAGGTCACCCCCTGGCTCCTTTATCCATTGACCTTTTTATAAAGGTTTATCTGCCCCCTCCTAATTCTTTTATCAATCCAAATCATTAATAATCTGTATTTATTTTTAATACAGATATTAAAACTATCTTTGCATACCTGATGACAGATATGAAGGCCAATGCAATTAAAGAATTAGAACAAGAGATACTGTACCAGTAAAGGTTACTAAGTTATATTTCATCAGACCAAGGAACATACTTCAGAGTTCAATGTCATTGTTGGTGGTGGTGGTGTCATCAAGTCACGCACAAATCACAGGGACCTTATGAACAACAGATCCTACTGTGGTCCTAGCCTCTGCCATCTTCACTATCTCTAGCACGCACAAGCCCATTGCTGCAGTCACTGTGTGAACTCACCTAGTTGAGGGTCACACCCCCAGAGAGGGCAACAAGGAGTCAGTGAGCATTCTATTAAATGGACATACTATGCTGCCACCCTCAGAGTAATGGATTGATAAGAGAATTGGAATGGGGAATTGAAACGTCTGTTGCTGAAAAAAATGGAGATAATGGCATAATGAGCCAGCTTACACACCTCCAGGAATTCGTGCTCACATTCAACATGAGGGGCAAAGGGAGGGTCCCCATGGGATAGATTCCTGTATTTCTCTGGGGATCTGGGAAACAAGGAGTGGAGAGTGACCCTGTTGCTATTATACAGTTCCTTTTTATATCACTTAAAATCGTTTTCCTGCAGGGATGAATGTCTGGGCACTGGAAATAGGGATAATCTCTAAGCAAGATATTAAAGGATTATGAGGGTCATTTCAGAGTAATTATACCCCTGAAACTGTACACCAGCATTCCCAATGGCTTAGTGGGATGGACTGCACCTTTCTGTCCATCTGGTAAAACTGGGGTTGACACTGAATACCTCTGTGGTGCTTAGTAGTCAAGATAGCCTCCAGGTTATTCCTACGTGGCCCTACTTAACGTCAAGGAAAAGGAACTGAGTGGGAAGCGCTTGTTTTGCTGCCATCGACGGAGACCAGCAAAGCAGCTGAACCCAAGGTCTTTTCTCAAAGTAGAAAAGTTAGGGTAAAAATAAATAACAAATGGAAGGAAGAAGAAATCTTTGGAGGTTAAGGATTGAATAAACAGTGATGCAGCAGAGAGAGTAGCTAGATTTATGGTGATACCTCTGAGAGACTCAGAGCAAGAGAATCCTCTCAGCAAAACTTTATTAGAAGCCAGAGAGGGTGAACCCAGAATATCTACTAGAGAAACAAACCATATCAGAGATAGATGCCTGCAATCAACCTGAATGGCTGAGACCTGAGCAAACTCACCCTCTGGCTACTGGTTCAACTAAAGAACTGATCTGTTGTTGTTGTAAGTGCCGTTGAGTCTCCTGCGACGCATAGTGACCCTATGTACAACAGTCCTAAACCCTGCTCTATATTGTGTCAATCTTACTGTCTCTGACACACCTATCCCCATTACCCTCATCACTGAATCAGTCCACCTCATCCAGAATCTTCCTCTCCTGTGCTATTCCTCCAACCCTCCCAAGCATGACATCCCTCTCTAAGGACTGGTCCCTTCTTGCAACATGCCCAAAGGATGTCAGATGAAGCTTCAGCATCCTTGCCTCCAAGGAGCAATCTGGTCTCTTCTTCTCTAGAATGAACCTGTTTGTTCTCCTAGTTATTGATTTGAACTGGTAAAATAATTGAGAGGGGGGAAGATAAACCTTCAAATATTAAAAAGTTCAATGGCTAGAGAAGTCAGGGGTGGCTTGTAGTGTGTAGTGAATTTCTTAATATGGTCCTTTTAGTTAGTCATAATGATTCATACTCAATGACTGTGTAGAAATATGCAAATACACACATATAATTTACATATATATGTATATATATATTTTTTTCATGTACATGACTATGTACAACCAAATTGCTCTTGTCATGGATTGAATTGTGTCCCCAAAATATATGTATTTAATAACATAACATTGAAACTATTTAACAACTCCCAATGATCTAATAAACCAAATAGTTATAAAAGGACTAAAGGTAGAAAGTGACACCCCTTAATCGAATAACAGCCTTGATTCTATGTAAGGGGGATTCTAGGCGGTTGCCTGTGAAATCTTCCTTCTCACTGGAGATAAAAGGGGAGGAAAGCCAGCTGAGAAGTAGGACCTCAATACTCCCAAGAAAGAACTGCCAGGAGTGGAGTGTGTCCTGTTGGACTCAGGACAGTGGGCTGAGAAACTTCCTGGTACAGAGGAAGGCAAAACCCAACTCCAAGGAATGGCAGGTCTATAGATGCTGAAGGGAATAAAGACATTCCTCCAGAATCAATACAGAGAACTAGTTCTTTCACTAGAACTGGCACCCTGAACTTAGACTTCTTAACACTTAGAATGTGTTAAAGCCATCCACTTGTGCTATCTCTGCTATTTTGTAGGTTTATTATTTTATTTTATTATTTGGCAGGTTTTCAGAAGTAGTTAATAGCATGGGAGGAGAATGTCCATCATTTTCCAGTGGAGAAGCTGGTGGACTCGAACTGTGTGCCTTTGGCATTGCAGCGCAGCTTCTTGCCACTAGGCCACCAGGGTATCACCAAATATTAGGACCTCCCCATAGAGAAGAGATGGCAAGACTTTGAGACTTGACTTCAAAATGGTGAGACTTTGAGGCTTGACTTTATCTCACATACTTGGACACATCATGAGGAGAAACCAGTCCCTAGAAAAGGACATTATGCTTGGAAAAAGTAGATGATCAGAAAAAAAAAAGGAACCCCCGCAACAGGATGGATTGGCACAGTGGCTGCATCAGTGAGCTCCAACACAGCAATGATTGTGGTGTTGGAGGACTAGGTGGTGTTTTGTTCTGTTGTCACTTGATATGAATCAGAACTGACTTGAAGGCACTTAACATGCAAAGAAGAGAAAAAGATGAGCAATCTCCTCCCATGTGATTAACTATCTCTGAAAACCCCCTGGAGGGTCAGCTATGGATTAGATAGAACATAACAACATGCAAAGAAGGAACTTGTGGCCCAAGGAAATTGGACAGCTCCTTGATTATGCAAATAAGATGGATGGAACCTGGGATGGTTACAGTTATGTGTCAAGTTGGCTAGATCATAATTTTCAGTGGTTTGACAATTATATAAAGAATGCAAATGTCCTCTAATTTGTGATCTCATGTGATTGTCCTTCATTTTGCAATGTGTTCTAAATCCTAGCTTTATGTCTATGGTTATGATCTTATTATGATCTTTATTAAAGCAGAATCAGGGTGAGATATATCTTGAGTCACTCCCTTATTAGAGGATCTGACTCAAGTAATCTCAAGTTATTGTTACCCCTGTCACCACCCTTACTCCCCTTTTCCCAGGTAACAATCTTGCAGTACCACCTTGTTCAAATAAGGGGAGTTTCCTCGAGGTTATGGTGTGTATCCAATACCTATGTTTACTCTGGGCAAAGTTCTTGCTCTGGATCTTGCCTCTGGCTGATATCTGACTTATTGTATTTGAGTCTATTGTCTGAGCTGATTTGCCAGTTTCTGGAGCCTTGTAAACCAGCATCCTATCCCTGATTTGGATTTATCAGCCCCTGTAACCACTTGAGTCATCAGGAAAAGCCTCCAGTTCAATGCCTGACCCATAGATTTAGGGTTTGCCAGCCATCACAACAGTGAGAGGTTGCATCAAAATATGGAACCCAAAGTGAAGAGGGAGAGAGTTTCTATTTTTTGATCTCTCACAGTTATGGAAGATGGCAAATTTCAAATCTGTGAACGAAGCATTGGGCTGGAGGTTTCTTCTGACCCATGGTGGCCAAGGCTGATGAACTCCAAAGTATTAAGGCGCAATGATGTCAATTTAAAGACGAAGGTATGCCTGATCCAGGCCATGGCCTTTTTAATCATTTGCTATGCATCTGAGAGGTAGACAATGAATAAGGATGATAGAAGATGAATCAATGCCTGTGAGCTGTGGTGTTGGAGAAGAGTACTGAATATCCTATGAACTGCCAAAGGAACAAACAGATAAGTATGGAGAAAGTGCAGCTGGATTGCTTCTTAGAGGCAAGGATGGTGAAACTTCATTTCACATACTTCAGCCATGGCTATTCCAAATAGGAAATCATACTTGGAAAGGTAAAGGGTCAGTGAAAAAGGGGAAGACCTTCCAGGTGGATTGACACAGTGACTGCAGCAAAGGGCTCAAGTGTTTCAGAGATGATGAGGAAGGCACAGGACAGGACAAGATTCAGATCTGTTGTTAGGAGGGTCACTATGAAATCATATTCAGCACCAAACAACAGCAACAACATATATCTGTAGAAACCATGGTGTGCAGAGTTGGTAATGTATTACAGTGCTAACATAAAGGTCAGAATTTTTAATCCATCAGAGCATTGCTGTAAATCAGAAGTAAGTGGATATCAATGAGTGGGTATATCGATAGCTACATGGATACCATATGTAATTGTCTTTTTTCTCTTTGTGTTTTTCAGTTTTGGTTTATGTGGAGTATTTTTTCTTTAAAGCAAGCACTAGTATCTATTTTTATCATCTCGGAGGAAAAAGAAAGCTATACAGAGGGGGGAAATCCATTGGAGTGATTCTCATGTAAGAGGGAGAAAAGATTCCAAAGTTGGGCAGTGATTGGTGCCTTTTTCTAAGGTTAAATGTTACTATTCATTCAGTTCCTTGGTGTGCTGGAATAATTAACATGCCGAAGAGAAATATTTGCTCCTGGGAACCTTGTATAAAAATAGAACGCCATCTAAGGAGGCCATTAATCCTCATTTTTTAAATATTTATAAAAATTCAGAAGCAGGGTTTCCCCTCCTGAGAGTGTCAAGCAGAGGTGTGGGAAGGGTGGAGGAGCTTGACCCCAAGTCACCCTACTCTGGGGCCAGTTCTGCTCTGTAAGTGGACAGGGTCGCCAGGGCTGGAAGAATTCGCCCTGGGAAGCGGCTAAGCGAGGAGAAAGGAGGGCACCCACGGCGGGGTGGGTAATCGGTGTCACTTTCGCCCAGCTGGAGCCTAGCCCCCAACACGGCCAGACCATATATAGACAACCAGCTGTCGATCCCGCTCAACGCGCCAAGGACACGGAGCGAGGTCACGACTGGGGGCGGCCAGGATATCTACTTTGGCCCCCATCTAGGACCCCCGTCCAACTCTCGCCTTGACCTGTGGCTCCAGCTCATATGCCTGCACGACAATCCTTCTGCCCCCCACTCCCAAGCTCCCAGCACCTGTTTTCTGCTTCATAACCATCTGGTCCCACTCCTCCCTCCGGACGGCACCTGCGTCCCCCTCCCCCAAGCTCTCCAGCACGAGGGCGCAGGGGCTGCTTCTTCTCCAGTTCCCCTAAGTTTCCACACTCTAACCTGCGTCCGAGGGGGTAATCCCGCAACCGCTGAACCACCTACTCCCCCGAACCAGTCCCAGGGTCTTCCCAAATCCATCCGCCCCTGAATAACTGAGCTGACATTTTCATCCCCTTCCCCCGCCACCCCCAGGTTTCCTCCACCTCATCCATCTGGGTTTACCTCTTGCCCTCCCCCAGGCTCCTCCACTACCCCTAGCCCACGCCGAAGGGGGAGCACCTCATGATGTCAGCACCGCCTCCTTCCCCAAACCCGTCACTAAGTCTGCACCCCTTAGACCCCCAGCTGTCCCGCACCCTTTGCCCCCCCCTTGTCAACTCCCTCTGCGTCCCCAAATCCAGCTCACCTGGCTCATACTTGAGGTAGATGAGCGAGACGATGAAGTAGCTGAGGTCAAAGACTGGGAAGAGCGGCACCCGCGAGAAGCTGAGCGCCAGCTCGCCCAGGCTCAGTGCTGACAGCAGATCCATGGCACCCACCCGCCCGCCCTCGGGGTCCAACCCCAGCCCCCGGCCCCGTCGTGCCTCCTGCGGCAGCAACTGCGCCCCCGCGCAGGGCCCGCCCCGCCGCCAGGCACCGCCCAGGCCCGGCCCCCGAGAGGAGGAGCGAAGTCTGGCCTGGACCGCGGCGTCTGCTCCCCCAAGGATCCTGGCTAGGCGGGCTGAGGACCCTGTGCATTGAGTGACTCGGGCCGGGCCTGACGCCCTTGGACGCCCCCGCCGCCTCCAGGCTGGACTGGTCTCCTATGGTCTCGGTTAGCACGCTTGTACCCATGGGACCCGCTCACTGGGGGCCCGATCTCTTTGGGGCTCCATGGGACCCGCTCACTGGGAGCCCGATCTCTTTGGGGCTCCATGGGACCCGCTCACTGGGAGCCCGATCTCTTTGGGGCTCCATGGGACCCGCTCACTGGGGGCCCGATCTCTTTGGGGCTCGCTAAGACAGAAACATGGTCCTCTCTGGACTCCTCTTAGTCTAGACCCCTGATCCCACAGGGTTTATTAGCTCTGGATCCCTTTTAGAGCTTAGTTGGGAAACTCTGCACTTTGTGGAGCTTCACAAGTCAGGATCGCAATCTTCCGAGGGATCTGCTCGATCGAGACCCTCATAGTATATACCCTGTGAGATTCCCTCGGTCAAACATCAATTCCCAATGTGGCTCGCTTCCAAGGGACATTTGCTTCCCGAAGGACTCATTGGTGGGTGCTCCCGTACTCCACAGGACCGGCTCCATGAGGACTCCTACCCATAACAGACCCGCACGATCAGGGACTCCTCCTTTTAGATTCATTTGGGGCCATCTGCTGTGTGGAGCCCACTGTGTCGGGTCCCTCAGTTCCTGTACAGCTCCGCGACGGAGTATACGAGAAACCCAACAATGAGAATCTCAGGCGGGTAAAGCCTTGTTTATTTTCTAATGGTGGGGAAACTCTCACGCATGCGCTGCCACATTTACCCGCAGGCCCAGATGGCTCCGCCCTAAGATGATGTAACATGTGTGCTCCGCCCTTTCACGTGACGTTAATGGTCTCAGCTAGGTGGAGTCTCGATTTCGCCTAAGGGGACCTGGACTTCCGGGGGTGGAACCTTTCTGTAGTAGCCTTCCATTGGTCCAGCCTAAGGCAGCGTGGCTTCATGATTGGTCGGCTCCTGCTTTTCCCCTCTTCCCTCCTCTGGGCTTCCGCTTCCGGCTCTGACGGACGCTTCGACCGTAACGATGATCGGAGACATCCTGCTGTTCGGGTAATTGGGGTGCCCAGGGGATGGGAAAAGAGCCAAAACGGGGCGTGGGGCGACTCCAGTAGCTACGTTCTCCTTCTGCAGGACCCTGCTGATGAACGCCGGGGCCGTGCTCAACTTTAAGCTGTGAGTAGACCGCTCCAGGCCGTGGCCCCAACCGGGGGACCCGTAGCCCCGCCCCGCGGACGTGATCCTGCCCCGGTTCCTAGCCCCGCCCACGACTCGAGACCCGCCCCGCCGGGACACACCCTCTTGCCACGCCTCCCTCTAATTAGTTTCGTGATCTTCCGCACTCTTCCGGGATTCCAAATCTAGACTCCTTTTCCTCCTGAAAATCCTCAGATCCGTCCTTCAGGAGACCACCACTGTTATACCCAGGAATCTCTTTAACCTTATCTTGGACCCTCTGTTTGCCATCCTTGCAACTAATTGAATGGTTGCCCAGGGAGGGGGCCACCCGAGGTCAAACAGCGGGTCAGGGGCAGGACGAGCGCTTCAGCTGTGTCTCTGGGACCCTGCTGACGCGACCCAGGGGGATTACGGGGTGGGGTCTTTATGTCCTACCAAAAGTGGACCTTTTTGTGCATCTTTGTAGGAAAAAGAAGGACAATACGCAGGGCTTTGGGGAGGAATCAGGGGAACCCAGCACAGGTAAGACCTTTTCCCTTCTAGCTCTGGTAGCTGTCTGCTCTAAAAGCCGTACAAATCCAAACCTACTGGCAATAAGTAGTGTCCGCTTCCATCGGATTTCCTAGTCTAAGTCTTTACAGGAGGAGCTATCCATACTCTTTCTACTGGCTGCTGGTGGATTCAGACTGCTAACAGTTCAGTTAGGAGCACAGCACGTTACCGTGTTATGCCACCAGAGCTATTCACACTCAACAGCTAGAGGCCTTAGAATTGCACCATCCAGTTTAGATAAAATGGTGATTTCTAGTTTGCGGTTTTATGAATGTGTGTGTGTGTGTGTGTGTGTGTGTAATCGCTTGGTGGTGCACATGATGTTTACTTGACTATGAAGCTAACCATTGGTGGTTAGAACCCACACAGCAGTGGAGCAGAGGAAAGGTTCTGGGGGGTTGGCTTCCATAGACTGCTGTTACTGTCGTTAGGTGCTGTTGAGTCACCTGTGACCCATAGCGACGCTGTGTACAGCAACTCTGAACCCTTCCCTATATCCTGAGCCCATCTGACTAATACCGACACACCAACACCAGTTGCCCCTGTGACTGTGTCAATCCATCTCATCCAGGGTCTTTGTCTCCTGCGCTGTCCTTCCACCCTTCCTAGAATGATGTCATTCTCCAAGGACCGGTCTCTCCTGGCCATGTGCGCAACCAAGAAAACCTTAGAGCACACAGTTCTTCTCTGTGACACAGGGTGTCCTCATGAGCACTAGTTGACCTGATGGTAACAGGAAATGAGGCAGGATACAGAACTAACACCAGGTGGAGTTTGAAGAGGGAAACAGAAGGAATATTCTGGAAGAGGAGACAGCTTCTCTACTTGGTGCACTTTGTCAGAGATAAAACTTCCAGAGAGGTGTTGGTCGCTAAGTGCTATAACCTTTGCCTCCCATGAGGGAGACCTGAGTTCGATTACTGGTCATGCATTGTTTCTGTCACCACCTGTCTGACATTGGAGGCTAGATACTGAATAGATTACAGTAGGGCTTCCAGGGTAAGATGGATTAGCACAGAATCTCAGTGGTCTGATCCACAACCAATCATGGAATGGTGCAGATTGGGCATTGTCTGAGTCACCATGAATTATGTGTTGTGTTATGTTTTATGTTGTATTGTGTTAGGCCTGAGAATGTGCTGTTCTTTCTGCTCATATCTTTTGCCATCATCCCACAGACTCCCCCAAATAAGTTAGCAAGTATTACTCCTCCAACAGTTGGAGCTATATTTTTGGACAGTGTTGTCTGTTCACACTTAACCATCAACTCAGAGAAAAGGCCAGAGGCTGTTAGGGCATCTAGTGCCAGCCTGCTGAAATGAATGCATGAACAGCCTCACCTGCAGCTGTGTGATGGATGCTGACCTGTATTTTGGGCTACAATGTAATATGTACTGCCTAATGACACTTGAGTTGTTGTATCTAGTCATGACTTTTGTGTTTATCCATTCATTCGTTTGCCAAATGTTTATTGAAACTGCTACCTGCCAACCATTGGGCACAGTGCTGAGGACACAGCAGGGAACAAGATACCTATCCTTGCTTTATGGGACTTGCCATAGAGGGGTAGAACAGTTGTTAGAGCTAGGACAGTCAGTAGGATTGTGTCAGGTTGGATAAATGCTTTTAGAGTGTAACGGTAGTGAGGAGGTGCTGCTCTGACTGGAACATGCAGAGCAGAGGCGCCCCTGTGGGCACCGGGTATTACAACCCTACTGAGATGGAGCTTTGCACGTGGTGGCTGAGAGATAGGCACAAAGGCTCAGAGGTGGCGAGAGCCTCTTTAGTCATAGGGACAGCTGGCATGGGGCCTGGCTTGGCCTTTCCTCAGTGTGCTGTGTACACGTGGTCTTCTCGCTTTCTGTGCGGGAGCACTGCCCACCCCACCCCTCTGGTGTGAGTGAAGTGCCCTTGAGAGAGCTGGGCTCTGAGCCCATCAGTGGTTTTCTTGAAGAGGTTTCCTCTGACCCTGTACCCCTAACAGACACATTTGATTGGATCCACAGCAGATTATGTTGGCAGATCCCCGTGTGGGGTGCTTCTCTAGTACTTGTTATTGCTGTGGACTCCTGGAGGGCAAATCATTTGTTTGTTCCTTCCTGAGTTCCTAGCGTCTAGCTGCCACTTGAGCCAGGAACCTCAGTTCAGCATCTGAGAGTGGCTACCCTGGACTTGAGGAAAATATCCCTGGGTGGTGCACACAATTAATACATTTACTGCTCTCCAGAATGGTGGAGGTTTGAGTTGGCCCCAAGGCATCTTGGAGTAAGACCTGAAAACTTCTGAAAAATCACCCTGTGGCATACTAGATGTTACTGTGAGTTAGAATCAGCCCCAAGGAAATTTAGTAATTTACACCTCACAGACTATTTTTTCTTTCTGTTAATAATTTTAAAACTGTATTTACTTGACACACAGTATAAAATTGGGCATCCGGTATCCGCCAGCCCTTGCTGGGAGGACTGGACGTGTAGTCTTTCAGCTCAGTGAACCCAGCAGAAGCCAGTTGTTGGGGCAGAAGTTGCAGGGCTGGCTGTCAGTGGACACGTTTGGGTCACATGTTCCTCCTTGAGCCAGTCAGAGACTGGGGGCTCAGTGCTCTGGCGATTGCTTGTTAATGACAGCCAAGACCTGTGAACTTAGGGTGGGGATGTGGTGGGGGTTTCACTGAAAACACTGGGAACTAGGTATCAGGTGGGCGGAAGCCAGGTACACCTGCTGTGACCAGCCAGAACCCTAGCATTGTTGTAAAAGCATCTTTTTGCTTTTCAGGTGACAATATACGGGAGTTCTTACTGAGCCTCAGGTACTTCCGGATCTTCATTGCCCTGTGGAACATTTTCATGATGTTCTGTATGATCGTGTAAGTCTTATGTTCACCTTCTTAGAGTTACTCTCCAGAAAGGACTGGCCCCACAATCATTCTCCATCCTCATAGTGCACACTTCTGTATCACACTGGCTGTTTCCAGAGAAACAGCTCTCTAAGTGAGCAGAGAGTTTGGAGACTTGCAGGGGTTAAACTGTGTTGCCACAGTCCTGTGGGCCAGCGCTCTGACTGGGACAGGGTGTTCTCTGAGGCCTGCCTGTGTCAGGTGTCTTGTTAGGCACTGAGTAGAGATATCTTCCCCTAGCCCATGACCTGATCATCTCATACCAGCACAGGGCACATGGCCAGCACTACTTCAGCCTCACTGATGACCAGGAGAAATGTCTTTAAATAGACTTTATTTCTATTTGCGGGCCTATCTTCACTTGTGCATTAGGCTTAGAAAAGCCCTACTGGGTTGGTTTGGGGCCATGGTGGTTCAGTGGTAAAATTTTTGAATTCCAAACACGAGATCCAGCTCTGATTCCCAACCACTACACCGTGGGTCCAGCCACCACTCATCTGTCTCTGGAGAGCTTTGTGTTGCTGTAATGCTGAATCACTATTTGTCCATAAGTTTGGAGAAAAGATTGAAGTTGTCGAGGATTTAGTTTCATTTGAATCCAGTTAACATTCAGGGAAGCAACAGCCAAGAACTCAAAATGGCATCATTGGCATTGAGCACATCTGATGACAAAGATGTCACTTTGAAGCGTAAGGTGCCCCAAGCAGATATGTCTGATTGGTTCATCATAAGCATGTGAAGTTGGACAATGGGTGAGGAAGACTGGGAAAAAAAAAGGAATGTCTGAGAGTTTTGGTGTTGTCGAAGAATTAGTGAATAAACCATGGATTGCCAAAATTTCCAAATATATCAAACTTGGAAATGGTACAGCCAGAGGGTGCCTCAGAAGCAAGAGATGGTGAAACTTTATCTTATTTATCGTACATGTTATCAGGAGGGACCAGACCCTGGAGATCCCATCATGTTTTGAAAAGTAGGGGTTATTGCAAAAGGGAAAGACCCTCAATGAGATGATTTAATGTAGTAGCTACAACAGTGAGCTTAAGCCCAGCAGAGGCTGTGAAGATGGTGTAGGATGGAGTTTTGTACTGTCACCCATAAGGTCACTGAGTTTGAGTTGACACTGGTTCCTAACAGCAACGTGATGCTGAACAGGCGTGATTGGACCTTCCACACTCCAGTGTGCGAAGAGCAAAGATCTGGTGGATTCAGTGGAGTTAATGCAACAGCAGGTGTTTAACTGTGGGTGGGAAGGGCTTCTCAAGAAAGGCCTTAGTAGGGAGTCAGGTGACTTCCTTCTCCAAGACACCAGAAAACTGGAAATCACCTGGTACTCAGGAACAGGGGAAAGGTCAGAGAACACTTGTCTGACCAGCCGTTGAAACACCATGTTGGTGAGTTTCCAGAAGGCTTTATTCATAGGGTGAACTGTTTTGAAAGTGAAAATGTCTGTATGGAGCTCGAATGGAATTTGCTCTCTCCGGTGGCCTAGTGGTAAGAAGCTATGCTGCAATTCCTAAGGCACACAGTTCAAATCCACTAGCTGTCATATGGCATCTCCTTTTGTGCAATTTATTGCCTCTGAAAACCTGCTGGAGGGTCATCTGTGAGTCAGTTCTGATTCGATGACACATAAATGAGTGAGTGCAAGAATGATGTGAAGGAAACACTGCTTCATGAAAATGTGGGAAGGATCTGCTCCAGGTGACCCGTGGAGGCAACAGTCAGAATTGCTGAGGACCCTGGTCGGGTCAGCATGATGGTTCCACTTTCTCAACATCCACTTCTGCATTGTTTGACCTCCACCACTTTGGGATACTGTCTTCTTACTGCTATCGAGTCGGCCCCCACTGATGACCCCATGCACGGTGGAGCAAAACACTGCTTCTCACACCCTCACCACTCTTGCTGCAGAGCAGACCATTGTAATCCATCGCAGTTTTCTTGACCCATTTTCAGAAGTAGATCCCCAGGCCCACTTCCTCGCCACTAAAACCTTTTCAGTATCATAGCAACATGGGCGGGAAGGTCGCTGCACCTGAGGGGCAGTGGTTGTGGCTCGAACCCATGTCGCCTGAAGTCAAGGGGAGGATTCAACCACTCAACCACCAGTGCTTCATTTTGGGAATTCAAAAGCCATGAGAAAAAAAAAAACCATGAGAAATTTTAAAATGAAGTAATGAGAGAAACTTGTCTGTGTAGGGGTCAAGTCTTCAGATGTCTGCAGCTTGCTTGCTAAGGATGTTGGATAAATAGCATATAAGGTGGCAGGTAGATTGAGTCACAGTAAATAAAGTGTTAGTTGCAGAACGTACGTGGTGTGAAATGTTCGCCAAGCCTTTTTACTCTTATATGTTGAACTTTCATAATAAAATATTGCAACAGTAAGATAGAAAATGAGGTGGTTAGACCATAGGGAACGAACAATTTATGAGTAAAAAGTGACAGTCTATATTTACAATTCAGTAGTCTTTAGTTTAAAATCTAATTAAAGAATGTTCTCAGCTCCCCAAACAAAAAATCTGTACCCGTTAGCAGTCATGGACCATTCTCCCTCCCCTTCCCCGACAAGTCACTAACCTGCTTTTTGTCGCTAAGGATCTGCCTGTCCTGGATAGTTTTTATAAACGAAATCATACATGGCTTATATTTCACTCAGCATACTGTTTCAAGATTCACCTGTGTCATATATGGATCAGGACTTCATTTCTCTCTCTCATCTGGGTGGCCCACCTTGAGTTTACCCATTCATCTGTTGTTGAGATGCTTCTAATTTGGAGCCCCTGTGACTAGTCCTGTTCTAAATGTTTTACAGAATTGTGAAGTGTGAGGGCACGTTTTTCATTCTTCTTGAGTGTGGACATAGGAGTGAATTGCTAGGTCATGGTAACTCTGTACTTTTTGAGGGCCTGCCAGGCTGCTTTCCAGATGATGGCTGCACTCACATCACGAGTCACATCAGAGGGTTCCAGTGCCACAGCCACACCGTCCTCTCTTGTAGCCCTTTTCTTCCTGTTGGGTGGGAGGTAGTGAATACCTCAGTGAGATTTCGGTTTTTTTAATTTTCAATGATAATCATCTTCTGATGGCTAATTGTCCATTTTTTTCTTTGGAGAAATGTCTAGTCTGATTGTTTGTACCCCCGCCCCCAGTTTGGTTTTCTTAACACTGTAATATCATGCATTTTTATTTATATTCTAGGTAGCCGTTTCTTGTAAAACTTAGGACTTGCGTATCTTTTTTCCATTATATGGGTTGCCTTTTTCTTTCCCTAGTGGTGCCGTTTGAAGCACACAAGGTTTTAATTTGGTGAAGTCTCATGTATTTTTTGATCTGAGTTGGACTCCACTGGACAGCACCAACAGCATAGATCTTTTTTTCCTTTAATTAAGATTTTAGTACCATATCTCAGAAATTGCTTCCAAATGAAGTCTTGCCCCTATGTTTTCTTTCAAAAGTGTGACTGTTTTTGCTCTTAGGTTTAGACCTTTGATCCAGTTTGAGTTTGGGGTTTTTTTAATTTTTTTTTTTTTAATTTTATTAGTGTGTCATAGATTCCATACTTTCTTTTGCATATGGACGTCCACTCATCCAGTGCTATTTGTTGTCATTTGGCGAATAAACCATATGATTTTACTTTTGTGGAAAAGTGATACTGTAACAAAGCATTTGAGTTCTTTATTTTAACAGAAGTGCAGTTACCTGCCCTGTGGTGAGGCATAACTTAGGTACTCATCTCCTAACCCAGTGTCTTTTGTATAATCTAGGTGTTTTAAGTGATCAGAGCTGTGGGGGGTGGCGGTGGGCGGCGATCATCTGTTTATCCAAAGTTCTGTTTTATTTATAAAATCATCATTGACTTGAAGTGATGGAAAAGGGGCTAAATTTGTATAAATTTGTAGATGTGTATACTTTTTCAGAGTTACTTTCTCACAAATCAGGAAGTGAGGTCAAGTAGCCTAAGTAATAGTAATAAGAAATGAGCTTTTAGAAGTGTGTTTCAGAGCAGTGACTTCCCACTTTCACAGGTCTTTCTGCCTTCTGCCTCTAGGCTCTTTGGTTCTTGAAACCCTCGTGAGGACCCAGGATCACACCTCCCAGACCATCAGCTCCTTACTTGTCTACTCCTGACAACTTCAAGAATGTTTTTTGGAATGCTAGCAACCTGCCCTGAAAGTTGGGAGTCTGTGGCGGGTAGGAAAATGATCTCCAAGATGCCAGTGATTCCCAGCTACACCATTTTCCTCTCTGCGCTACAAAGGTGTTCCCACTTTGGACTTGGAGTTGGAACGCTGTCCACGTGAGAAATGTCTGGAGGGCTTATTCCTGGACCCCGTAGATAAAAAGGACATGCCAAGATCCTTTCATCAAATTGGAGTCCCTCTTCTACCAAGCCTTCATTCGGTACCTGGTTTTGGATGTTTTGGTTTTTTTTTTTTGTTGTTTTTAAAAAATAACCATCTTTTTGGTTAGCAAGACGTGGATGCTTTTTTTATCATTTCCCCCTGGGAATCGGAGCAGAAAGCTTGGACTGTAAGTTTGCTGCAGCCTTTCTTTGGAAGGAGTTCATATAAACTTGGTGTTGCTAGGTTTGATGATAGAGTCAGGACCAGTCAGGGGCCTGCTGCTCGAATTTCATCCCCATCCCGACAGGTACTGCTCGGCCTTGGGACATTAAAGAACAGGCCATCTGTAACGGGGACACTGACTTTCCTGTTTAAACACTATAAACTGAGCGAGCAGGATGAGATGAGTCCAGGTGAAGTCATGCCCATGGGAGATGGGGCTGGGCAGGGGTGCTGGGCAAAATCTTGCTTTGCCATGCAGCCCTTTGTGAAATAAAGGAACTTTTGGGCCCTTAATTGTGCATTTGCTAGAATGAATGATTTCTTTGATGCTATCAAGACCATGTTCTGTTAGCTTGAGTTGCTGGGTTTCCTTTTTTTTTTTTTTATTTTATTTTATTTTATTATTTTTGTGTGAGTGTACCATCAGATCAGATCTGACTGGTACAGGAGGAGATTGCCCCTCCTTCCCCGGCAGAGCATCTGGTGGATTCGAACTGTGCGCCTCTGTGATTGTAGTTGCAGCTCCTTGCCATTAGACCACCAGAGCTCCCCTGGGTTTCCTTTTTGAAATTGGTGATTTCAGGCTTGAGAAGCAGCCCAGAAAACAGGTGGTTTCCATGGTAAGCGTCCCTGAAAATGGATCCCGGACTAAAAAAAAGTATTGCACCAAAATGAAACTCTGAAGTCAGGCTGTCCAAATTTCCAAGGCTTCTAACTTGCTTGTGTTTTTGACACCTTGATTTAAAGTAAAGCCAGACCTGACCTAGACAGCATTGAAAATGAAAACTGGTTTTGGGAAAGGAAGGACCTATTGGTTTGTTACCCATTTTTAAATGAGAAGCTGACTTGAACTTAAGCCGTTTCAAATTACTCTTTGGAAAACACCGAAGATTCCCTTTGAGGAGTGTCAAAAAGTCAGAAAGGAGTCAAGGTTAGATTTTGGTTTTCCTTTTAGATTTTGCTACCTCGATGGCTGATAGGATCTTTGAACTTGTTGGTTTTACCTGGGCTGCTGCTCGAGAGCACTGCTCAGAGTTGCTGGGACCGAGGCAGCATTTTGCTAAACTAGGGTCAAGCCCCTTTCTACTTTCGCTCAGCCATCATAAAGGACCCCTTGGGTGGTCCAGGTGGTGTAGTGCTCATCCCTACCAGAACGTGGAGGTTCACGTCCACCCAGAAGTGCCTTAGGAGAAACGCTTGGCAATCAGCTGCCGAAAAGAATCAGTCAGCCACTGAAAACCTCACGGAGCACAGTTCAACCCTGCTACAGCTGGAGTTGCCAGGAGTAAGGGTTGACTCGGTGGTTGGTTTAATGTAATTCTACTTCATTGCTTCTGTAATTTACTTTTTCTCAAGTCTGGGCCAGACATCACCTCGTAGTCTGAGGAATAGGGGTTCTAGCTATCTGGTTGAGCCTCTGCTCAAACCTGGGTTCTTGTCTGAAAGGACAGGGTCAAGGTCTCGGCCAGCCCCTCCCTGTGGAGGGTGGTGTGAGGAGCCCTTGTATTCATACCCCTGCTGAAGTCTCAGTGAAGTAATGAGTTTGTTTGTTATGTGGATGAATTGTGCTCTAAAAATAGAATGCTGTCTTGGGGATTTTGTCTCAATTACATTTTTCTCTAGAGAGCTCTTATCTCATTGTTTAATTTTTACAAGCTGTGTAGCTTTTCAGGATACAATAGAAGGCTTTTGGTATCCCTCAGTAGTGCAACGTAAATGTGCCTGGCTGCTAACTAAAAGATTGAGGGTTCTCGTATTCAGAAGCACCTTATTACAAAGTACTGGCCAAGCTTCTGAAAACCAGCCATTAATAAGGCCAACAGGGCACAGTTCTGTTAGGGGCACAGATGCTCATGGGGCCACCAGGAGTCAGAGTGGACTCTGTGGCAGCTGGGTTTTAAATTCCTGAGTGTTCCCAGCTCCCCACTTTGCAATGTGCTGCTTGAAGTCTTATATGTGGAGAACGAATAGAAGGCTGCACTTGGGAGTGGCTGCCCTAGCTGTGCATTGTTGGGGTTCGTATTTGAAATTCACTTTGGTTCCTCTGCTCTTGCTGTCTTGAGAAGTATAGCACATCTCTCCCTTGCTGGGGTTTCTCATTGTAAGTCAATTTTAGTGGCTGTAGAATAACAGTCTGCAAACTACAGACCACAGGCTTCACTTCTTTTTATAAATAAAGTTTTATTGTCCATTCATTTATAGGTTGGTTGTGGCTGTTTTGTGAGAGCTGGAAGTGTTAACTCCCTGGCTCTTTATAGAAATGATTTCTCAACTCCTCAGTTAGAAGATGACATTAAATTTCAAGATGCTCTTCCTCTTACAGCCACCCAGATGGAGTTACCACAGTGCCTGGTGGTCTTGTCACTCCCACCATGCTCTTTTTTAAAATTGTGGTGAAAACATACAAATTTCAACCTGTACAATTGATATTGGCTATGTTTTTTGAGTTTGCAACTATTCTCATCACTACTTTCTTCATTATTCTACCACACTTAACAGAAATTGAATGCCTGCTAGGTAAAAACCGCTTTTCTGTCCCCTCCTTCCCACTCCTGGTGACTAATCTATTTTTAAAAAAGTGAACTCAAACTCTTTGCCATGGAGTGGTTCCAACTCATTGCTTCACTGGACTTTCTGATGCTTTAAATCACATGGTTGGAGATTGCCTATCTTTCTCTTGTCAAGCTCCTGTTGGATTCGAACCACCAGAGAAGCACCACCTCTGGATTAGCAGTTAACACTTTTTATGGACTATGCCACCGGAGCTTCCTTTGCATTGCCTTTTCTAGACACTGCATCTAAGTGGGACCATGATGCTGCATTTGCCCTTTTTTTGAGTGACTGGTTGCACTCAGCATGATGTTTTTTTAACATTGCTCCATTGTGGGGCATGCATCAAGACAGCATCTCTCTTTATGACTAAGTAATAGTCCGTTGTAGAAGAGTACTGCCGAAAGAACAAAGAGATGTGTGTTGGAGAGGCAGAGTGCTCCTTGGAGGCAAAGGTGTTAAAGCTGGGAGAGGCTCTTCTTTGGAGAGGGACAACATGCTTGGCAAGGTGGGGGTGGGGGAGTCGAAAGGAAGACCCTTGAGATGGATTGACAGAGTGACTGCAGCAGTGGGCTTGAGTATGTCAGAGATTATGAGGATGGCTCAGGGTTCAGCTCAGTTGTTCATCGGGTGCTATGAGTTGTGTTGAATTTGATCTCGTCAACCAGCAGCAGCAGTAGTCTATGGATGGACATCTTTGTGTTTCGCTAACATCTGTTGATGGGCGATTCAGTGGTTTCCACCTTTTCGGCTATTGTGATCTTAACACATTTTTCAAATTTGCGAAAATTTGGCTGGCTATTATCAAGTGATATGAAATCCAGGTTTTTTTCTGTTGCTAGATGCATGGATGGATGGGTGGGTGGGAAAGGATTTCCTCTTGACTTTTCAGAGCAGGCCAGATGCACGCAGCACTGAGTTCAGATCTCAGAAACACAGTAGTTAGTTACCAAAAGCAAGCAGGGGTGGTCATTAGCATTGTCGCTTCCCTTTCTTGTTAAGCATTTCATTTATCACCTCCTTAACTGAATATAAGTTTATGAAATGCTTGACAAGCCTCCTGATGTTTTGTTACTGCTGATGCTGTGTTGTTGAAGAGTGGGCGCTGTTGGTTTATGAAGCAGCGGGCCTGCATTTAAACAAGCACAGCAGTTTTTGTCTGGGGTTCCCCCCCCCTTTCTTTGATAACTTGCACTACACAGAGGAAGCACTTGATCCGCTCCCTCTTCTCCTGAGAGTTCTGGAAATCACAGTGTTGGTAGCACAAGCACTCCAGGGTGAAAGGTCAGTGTCAGATGCTGTGAGTCAGTTATCTCCTGGTGGTTCCCTGTAATTCAAGTGGAATTGTCCTTCAAAGGGTTTTCCGTGGTGGATTCTACACACACACACACACACACACAACCCCCGCAGGTCACCGGGCCTTTCTTCCAGCGCACTTCTGGGTGGGTTCACTTAAACTTTTGACCTTTCTGATCGCACTTGAGTGCATCGTTTTGCACTTAGGGACTCTAACCAATAACCTGTTTAACTCTGGCTATTGGTGACCACATGTGAATCAGAATAAAACTCTGTCCCATGGGGAGTTTGCAGTGGCTTTTTTAAAGTAGATTGCCAGGCCTTTCTTCCAGAGAACCGCTGGGTGGAATCCAGCTTTTCAGTTAGCAACTGCTTGCTTAACTGTTTGCACCACTCAGGAGCTCAGCACAGAAACCCCAGAAATGTCTCTGCTTTTGTGAAGAGAACTATTCAGTTGGGTTTTGTGAGACTCAAATGAGAAGTGACTAGTGTCAGGACCACAGAATCCATAGCTTTTGCTCATTTCCTGGGCTGATGGTGTATCAGTGCATTAAAACATCATATCCATATGCTCAGAGTGCTCTGAAGAGCTTTGTGTCCAGGTGCTCCATACTAAGACATTGGTGGTGGTGTGATGGTATGGGCCGTCATGTTACCTGCACTCCTAGTGACCCCATGTACAACAGCCTATACCCTGCTCTGTCCTGTGACAATCTTACTGTCTCTGACACATCTGTCCCCATTACCGCATTCACTGAATCCATCTCATTGAGGGTCTTCCTCCTGTGCTGTCCTTCCACCCTCCTAAGCATAATGTCCCTCTCTAATGACTGTTCCCTCTTTGAAACACATCCAGAGTATGTCAGACGAAGCTTCAGAATCCTTGCCTCCAAGGAGCAGCCTGGTCTTACCCTCTATAGGACGAACCTGTGTGTTCTACTGGCAGGCCATGGTATATTCAACACTCTTCTCCAGCACCCCAGCTCATATGCATCAATTTTCTGTCATCCCCAGTCATTGTCCAGCTTTCTGATGCATAGTAAGTAATTGCAAAGACTATGGCCTGGATCAGGTGCTCCTCAGTCTTCAGACTGACATCATTGCTCTTCAGTACTTTGGAGAGGTCTCTGACAGCTGACTTTCCCAATGAAATTCATCTTTTAATTTCCTGGCTGCTGGTACCAAGAGTGTTGATAGTAGAGTCAAGCAAACTGAAGCTGTTTACAGTCTCTTCACCATCTGGCATGGTGCTTTCAATCGGCTCAGTGGTGAGAATCTTTGTCCTCTTGATGTTGAGCTTCAATCCATATTGAAGGCTGCAGCCCTTGACCCTCTGCAGCAAGCGCCTCAGGTCCTCCTTAGTTTCAGCAAGCAGTTGTGTTGTGTTGTAGTGAGCTAAATAACATTCCAGGCTTTGTGAGGCTGTAAACTTAATGTAATTTGCAGAGCCTTCTTTTAAAACAAAATTAAAAAAAAATAATAAAATAAAAATTCCAAATAGAAGATTATGACAGGATCTCTGAAGGGGCCCACAGCGGTGAGCTTCAGGTGCCTCCTGGTATACTCACCGCCTCTGGTGAGAAGTGTCCAGGGAGGGCAGCGTCAGTGGAGGTTTGGCCAGTCCTCCACCTCATATCCTTCTGTCCTGATGCTGGCACTACTCATGGGCTCAACATGGCTGTCTTTTCCCAAGACATCACACTTCCAGCATCCCAAGGGTGTGCATATCCACAATGAAGAGGCCATCTTTTCATTGGGTCTGTGTTTGAAAATGTGGAAACCTGGCTTATAACCACTCCCTATTACAGTAGGTGTCTGTTCAGGTGTGGTTAATCAGAGCCCCAGTGACAGGCCTGCCTTTAAGTTCTTGGGGGAGGCACTGTTAGTGACCCTGATTGGATGATAGTGCAGGATTCACAGCTGAGAGGGCGAGTGGCAGGGAGGACAGGGAGAGCGTGCTTCACAGTCATCTGCGTGAAAATGAGGTCATCATTATGCATTTGTGAGCCAAGTAGTGATAGTAGCCATGATCCAAGGTGTCCTGGTGACACAGTGGTTAAGTGCTGACTGAAGTTAGTGGCACCAATCCAGTCTCTGTGGGGGAAAGATGTGGCAGTCAGTTGGCTTTGTAAAGATTCACAGCCTTGGAAACCCGGCGAGGCTATTCTACTCTGAGCTGTTAGGTTGCCATAAATCCACATTGGCTTGGCTTGTGTGTACATTGAAAACCCAGGCCCCCTCTCAGAATAGCTGCATTCCAAGGAGCATTTTGTGGCAGACCTGTGTCTTGAGCAGTGGGCCTCTAAGGATTGGTGTGCATTTCCAGTGACGGCTGCAACACAAGCTACACAGTGAGTTCAAGTTTTGAAGACCCAAGTCTAAACTGGACCCCACTGGATCAGATGGTGTCAGCAGGCCTCGTTCCTTTCTTTTCAGGGGAGAATCCGTTTTCTTGTCTTTTCCAACTTCTAGAGTCATCCATCTTCCCTAGTGCTTGGCCCTGGCCTCTGTCTGTCTCCAAAGCCAGCAACATTTGATGGGGTCCTCATGATACCCTCTCTGACCTTGACGAGCCTTCCCCATTTAAGGACGCTGGGCCCACACAGCTAATCCAGGATCATCTCCTAATCTTCAAGTCAACTGGTCGGCACCCTTCCTTCCATCTGCTACCTTAATTCTCCCCTACCATGTGAGGTGACAGAGCGGGGAGTAGGGATTGGGCAGCTCTGTGGGGTCCTTGTTCTGTTTATCATAGAGAATAGTGTTTCCCCACACACATCACATGTATGCGTTACACCACCCATCATGCAGCACACACAGTGGTCACATACCACACAGGTGCCAGTTCAAGTCACTACATCACACGCAGCACGTGTCACCATTACATGCAACGTGTGACATACTGAGCACGCACGCTGCATGTGCCTCTCATACCACGTCCTGCATTGACATGATGTGACATGCATCTCAAACAATTTCAGCACACCTTAACCTAGTTAAAAGTCTTTTCAGACTTGGAGGATGTTTGTTGGCTTTCTTCGCTTCACTTCCCCTGATGGAAACTCCCGAGATAAGAGCATCTTATGAAGTTGCTTGGCTTTGATGTGGCACCTCAGAGCTGAGATTGGCTTTTAGAAAACCGAACTGTGGTTGCCAGCATGGTGTGGGAAGGGGTCCCGTTGGGAGATGTGTGGCACTCGCTTCTGCCTTTCCGAAGCCTTTGTAACCTGGGAGCATGAAGATTGGGCAGGAATTTTGCTCAGTGGCTTGGTTTTGTGTGTGCATGTGGTTGTGGTTGCATTGTTGCGTGGGCGCACGAATTGTGTGTTTGATGTATGTGCAGAGGACGTGTGTGGCAGCGGTGTGTGGTATTCCTATGGTGGGCATACGTGGTGTCAGCGTGCGTAGCATGGTATATTCATGTGTGGTGTGATGTGTGTTGTGAGCAGTGTATTCGACCTATTAACGGAGCCTGACTTGTTCTCTTCATGAACTACACTTTAATGAGTTCGGGAAAGCCACACTTACAGTGCCAAAACCCAAACCCACGCCCCGCTATCAAGTCGATTCTTAAAACCACCTGTAGGACAGAGGACAACTGCCCCGAAGGGTTTCTGAGCTCATGTTGTTGTTGTGTGCCCTTGAGTCAGAAGTGACCCACAGCTGACCCTCTAGTGGGTGCTCAGACACAGTAATTACATGCAAGGAGACTGCCCATCTTCTTCCTGTGGAGCACCTTGTGGATTTGAACAACATGCCTATGGAATCGCAGCTCAGATTCTTACCAGTAGGCCTCCAGAGCTCCAAGTGTGTAAGGTTTTTTGGGGGTGTGTAAGGGTAAGTTTATTCTTATGTACAGAGGAGTCAGTGCGCATCAGCCCAGTTTGGTGGTGAGTTCTTTGGCCTTGGCCTTCTCCAGATTGGTGATGCTGGGCCACAGTCTGGGGTGGCAGTGGATCTTATCATATCGTTGTAATTGGTCTTGGCTTCCACCAGCTTTGCTGGAGCGCATTTGTCTTCTGGGTTCACCTATGTGAAGGTGATGGTGGTGCAGGTCTTCCAGTGGACGAGGCGGCCCAGCCTGGCCTTACCTTTGGGAATGCCCATCTTGTGACACGAGGCCGGCAATAAGACCCCCAGTTTGATGGGGTCCGTGTTGTGCATGATCTCCACTAGTTGGGCCTTCATACTTGCTAGCAGGCTGGTGACAATATTCACCCAGCACATGGGACGGGGGGAGGGGGGTGTCTCGTTTGGGGCCTCTGCTTCTCCTGCTTGGTCTCCGGTAGGTACTTGTGGGCCAGCTACAGCAGCTGAGTAGCCGTCTGGCGGTGCAAGACCTGGGTGAGCTGGCTAATGGTGGTGGCACTTGTAGAGGATTGCCCTTTGTTGCTGCAGTCAGATGTAGCAGGGCCATTTGATAAAGTGTGAGGTCCCTTTTGGGGTGGATGTCCTATCCAATGTCGCCACATTCTTGGCCTCCTGCTTCTTGACCATGGTGGATGCCAGGGCCACCTTCTTCTCCTTGGCCTTCTTGCCCTTCAGTATCTTGGGCAGATGGATGAGAGAGTTCATAAGTATATCTTGAAGCAGACTGTCAACATTGGTTCAAAGTGCTGACCTTTTAGTTAGCAGCCAGGTAACTACCCCCTGCGTAACCAGGGTCTTGATACTCTCTGCTTCGACTTGAGTGGTCAGAGGCCATCAGGAGTGCTAGCATGGTCCCATGGTACCCTTTGGAAATGGAGGCCAGGACCCGGAAATAGAGACCAGGACCAGGAGAGTGACTTGTCCTAAGTCACACAGGGGTAGCCTGCAGAGCTGGGGTGCAACCCTGGCTGCTGTGTCTCCTCTGCTGCCCCCTCACCTTGGATCCTTCCGGGAAAGTTGGAGCCTAGGGGTCTTTGCCTTACAATACCATCATCTGGACTTGCATCTTTAAATGGATAAGCTGGGGTGATGCCCAGCTCATAGTAGGTCTTCAGAAGAAGACACTTGGCAAAGTGTTCGCATAAAGATTACAGGCAAGAAAATCCTGGGAAGCTCAGCTGAAGCTCTGACACCCATAGGATCACTGTAGGTTGGAGCCACACAACTGGTTTTACTTAGTCTAAGGTATAGAGAGGGCACAGTGGGGATGGATTGACTTGGCTCCATACAGTGTCCTCTGGGGCCAGGACTAAAGAAAGGCAGTTTCTTGGCACTAGAGTCTCACTCTATGTATGGGGGGCTTTCCTGTCACTGCTGGGTGAGATCCTTTGTTCTTCATGGTTGCCCACGACCCACCCTTCTCCCTGCATGACCGCAGCAGTAAGGCTCCCATACTTGTTTGGTTTTTTTTTTTTGTTTTGTTTGGTTTTTGTTTTTCTTGAGTACTGTCTAATCGGATCTGACTGGCACAGGAGGAGATTGCCTCTCCTTCTCCAGTGGAGCATCTGGTGGACTTGAACCATGCACCTTCAGAATTCCAGTGCAGCTTCTTGCCACTAGGCCACCAGAGCTCCCTAAGGCTCCCATACTTGTGACATAGCAGTTTGATATCCCAGACATTGCAGAATCAAAAGTTGCCTGGTATCTTCTTCCTTTTTTTTTTTTAAAAAAAAAAAAAGCAAAAAACACACCACCACCCCAAGCCATTTTTTCAAAATCTGTTTCATAAACCATAGACTTTCATGTTGAATATATACATCCAGTTAGTAGTAACTCCCAGAACATTTTCATCAGCCTGTAAAGAAACTTTATACCATTAGCAGCCACATTCCATTTTCTCCTCCCATCATCATCTCAGCAGCCATTAATCTATGCGTTTGCCAGTTCTAGATATTTCACTTAAGTGGACTCATACATCTTGTGCTCTTTTGTGTCTGGCTTTTTCCAGTCAGCATAACATTTTCAAGGTGCATCCTTTTTACGGCCAAATTATGTTCCCATTGTATGAACGGACCACATTGTGTTTAACCATCCATCCACTCATAGACACTGGGCTATTAGGAAGAATGCTGTTGTGAACACGTATCAACAAATCTTTGTGGGCACTTCTGTTTTCCATCCTCTTGGGGATATTCCTAGGAGTGGGGTTCAGTTCGTGACCTGGAATGACCAGAGAGTTGCTTCTCCGGTATTTCCTTGGCTGGAGTTGCAGGCCCAGCCCAGAGTTGTGAGGGCTTGAGTATCAAAAGATGGGGTTCTCAGCCTGGAACCTGACACACAGTAGGTGTTCATCAGTGAATGTTACTCTTAGGCTCTTTATTGCTAAAAATAATAATGCAAAACCAGGGCAGTAAGTCAAACACAAATGGTTAGGATTCAGATCTGAATCCACTCTTATTAGAAGATCATTGATAGACTGCCATACACCAAATGGTAAGAGCCGTGAAGGCTCCCAGAGGCTAGAGACTGACCTCAGCTTTTGACAAGGTACATCAGAGGCCATACGAGTTCATTTAGAAATTACAAAACGTTAGGAGGAAAAGGGGGTAAAAAAATCACCTGTTTTTCTACCCATTAGAACTACTGTAAATATTTTGCTTGCTTCTAGTATTTTTGCTGTGCCTGGTGTGCACAAGCACATATTTTCATTGTGCATTAAATGCGTAAGCCTATAAAAAAGGCTTCCTGCAACCCCAAGGACCTTGAACCCCATCTCTAGGTACTCTGACATTCACTGATACTGTTAAATGAGCTTTTATGTGGCGTAGGTGCTTTTTTATAAAATCCTTTGGATTGTTAAAATCCGCAAACGTGTGTCTGAGTGGGATTTTGTTTCATTTGTGCCCTTACAAGGATTATTGGGGAAATGGCAGCCACTTCATTCTGTGATATGCCCAGGACTCCCAGGGCTTTAAGGTGCCTGGCTGCCCTGCCCAGTTTGCCATCAAGCGTGCTGTAGATGTACTTTGCGTACAGGTTTCTGAAGCTACTTTCCAGCCGCTTCCTAGGATGGGTGGGAGGGATCATGGACTTAGAGCTACTTGCTCTTCTTTCCTCTTCTGGGGCTACCTTGCTAAGAGGTCAGGCAGCTTTCTCAAGGGTGTTAAAAGCACAAAAGTTCTCTGAGGACGGCAGGGTCAGAACACTCAGGTAACTAAAGGACACAGCCTTGGAGAAGAACCATTACTACAAGAAGAGTTACCTTGCACTCAACCTTTGTGGAATGGGCGGGAGCTGTTTCAAGTGTGTCTTCCTTGAAGCAGAAGGCTGGCTAGGTGAACAAGTGTCTGCCTGGATCTAGGAGGAGTTAAGCATACTTTCAAGACTCCTATTCACTGCCTATTTCATTTTTGCCATTACAAGCACCCTTATACAGACAGTATTAATGAGTAATTCTGTATTTGTGTGTGTGTGTGTGTGTGTGTGTGTGTATGCATGTTCATGTGCATATATTTGTTTCACTCATTCACGAAATATTTACTATAGCCTCCTGTGTACTTTGTTAATGAGTGGCCTAAGTGGTTTCAACTGAAAGCTGGGAGGTTCAAGTCCACTCAATGGCACCATTGAATAAAGGCCTGAGAATCTGCTTCTGTAAGGATTACTGCCAGCAAAACCCTTGGAAGCCATTCTTCTTTGCACATAGGGGGTCAACATGTATTGAAAGTGACTCAAGAGCTATAGATTTGGAATTGGTGCTTGTGCCAGGTATGTGGGATGAAGTATACGTATGGGTCTATATAGCTCTTACTTGAGGATTCGTTCATTTACTTAGGTATTTAATAAACCGTTTTCTGAAGTACACCGCCAGGGTCTTCTTCCATGGCACCTATAGATAGATGCAAACTGCCAGTTTTTCCACTAACAGCCAAGCTTGTGAACTGCATATTCCATTTAGTGACTAAGAAGTATTTTGCTATCAGAGTTGTTACTGAGACAAGTCAGTACCTTCATTGAACTCAGTGGTGATGTTAATATTGCTGCTTGTTTAGAAAGGTAAGTCTAGAGCTTTTCAAACTTTTTCTTTAAATGAGCTGCCCTGTACACAACGAAAGGCTTGTTTCTTGGTAAATCTTGATTAAAAAAGGAAATCCCTATTATTTCAGAGTTAGAAATTCCAAGAGGCAACTTGCATGTGCTTGGGGAAATATTTGACGTGAAAGGACATCTTTAAATAGTCCAGTAGCCAACATGGGCCCTATACACAAAGCATCTCATTCTAGAAAGGAGAGTTAATGGAGTAGTCAGCCCTTATTTTTCCTACAAATGTGTCGAACTTTTTCACGTGTGTGGAAGCAAGAAACCGCAACCACTGTGCAGAAGCAGCAGGGTTTTTGCAAATAACAAAACGCTTCCCAGAAGCATGACAAATCCAAGACTAACAGGTGTAGCATATAGATTCAAGGCGCCCTTGTGGCTCTCATCAGCTGTCATCCTCCTGTTTTAAACTTGGGTCTTGAAAACATCAAGTTACTTCTCCGAGCTGCAGCTGGTAATTCTCCAAATACCTGTTCTCAGACTAGCGTTTCTTCTAGAGCTTCCATAGAAAAAGGAGAAGCCCTTAAAACATCAGCTCTGAGTTTGCACTCTCTGGGTGACCCTGAGCCTCAAGTTGCCTCTTTTGGTTCAAGAGAGTTTCCGCTTTCTGGTATCCCCAAGCAAAGCAGGGTGGAAGGGCCTTTCAACCCGGGGTTAGCAATGTCTGGCGGCATTTGTAGTTGCTTCCAGGTGGAGGTGAAAGGTGCTAAACTCGTAAGCAGAGGCCAGGGATGCCATCTTACTGCAAATAACCGAGTGGCCCCCAAATCATTGGTAGTAGAGGTAGGGAAGCCTAGGTTTGCAACCCTGGATTCAGTGCAAGGGGACTGGCGTTTCAGCTTTGGAGACACCCCCCCCCCCAGGTGCGTTATTTCTCCCGTTTTCGCGCAATGAAGGGGACTCCTGCTCCAGACCCACGCTAAGAAGCGAGGAACGGGGCCCTCTAAAAAAACTCCCCAGGTTTTGAATCGCGCAGATCCACAATAGTGATGTTCGGTAGCCTCGCTCCCGCGCAAAAATCGCAAAAGGGATGTCTGTGGTCTAGCGCCCCACAGCTCGCCCGAGGGTTTGAAAGGTTTTCGCGTGCGGCTATCCCGCCCCAGGCACGCCTCGCCCACTCAGTCCTCTCCCGCTCCCCTGTAGAGGATCCCCTGCTGCCCCAGGTTCAAGGTGTAGACGCGCGCAGATGGCTCGTTTCCGTCGGAAGCTGCCGGCGCGGCGGGGGGGGGCGGAGCCTCGAGCGACAGCCGTTGCCCCGTCCAACCGCCTCCCAACGGCTCCCGGGCTGGACAGTGGGGCGGGGCGGTGCTGCGGCAGTGCGCCTGCGCGCGCATGCGCCGAAGCGCGGGGCGGGGCGCGCGCGCAGCCCCGCCCCGGCCCGGGGTCTATGCCCGCCCCATCTCCCAACCTTCTCAGCGTGGCGCCGACGCTGCGTGCGGCGCGGGTTACCCAGAGTGCTCTGCGCGGGGGTAGCTCACTGGAGTTTGGTTCTCGAGGCGGCGGCTCCAGTAGCTCCGGCGGCTCCTCCTCCTCCGGTTGCCGCGGCGGCCCGGCCCGAGCGCCGGCCCCGGCTCCCTTCTTCCGCCACCCCGCGCGCCCACTCCCGCCCCGGCGCCGCGGGAACATGCGGCTCCGCGCCCGAAGGCCGGCGAGTAAGTGACCCCCGTCCCCCGCCTCAGCCCGCCCGCTGGCCTGGCCGCTCCCCCCCCGCCTCGCCCAGGCAATGACAGCGGCTCCGGCGTCTCCGCAGCAGATCAGGGACCGGCTGCTGCAGGCCATCGACGCACAGAGCAACGTAAGTATCCGCCGCGCGGGCTGGGACGGAGGCCGCGTGCGCCCGGGACCCTCCCCCCCCAGTACCCCGCACTCTTCGGACCTCGGTAGACCTGTCCGGTGCCCCTCTGTCCCCGAGGGCCGCTGCCATCCCAGCCTCTCGTCTCCCGTGTCCAGGGCCAGGTCGAGCAGCCCGGTGGCGCCGGGTACGTGAGGCCGAGGCTTCCGTGAGGCCTGGGCGGAGGGAGCAGACGGGGAGCGAGGTCACAGTCTCACCTTCCTTCACGCTCCAGCTCGTGGACCCCCTCCTGCTCGGGACGAAGCTCCCCTGCCTAGCGCTCCCCCCAGGCTTCCAGACCCCGGGGAAGCCCTCCCGGCGTGGGGGAGGGGAGAGAGCAGGGCTTTGGAGCAACTGGTGTCTCGACCATGACTCGAGGAGCCCGTGCTTCCAGTGCCTCGCCCTTCGGGGTGACCACGGAAGCCCTCCTGGCTTGGCCTCCACCCGGGAGCACCTGCCTGCTTCGGAGGGAAGCTCCCCCTCCCCCCTCCCGCCTGCTCCGTCCCCATCAAGTGCCTGGGCGCATGCAAGGGCCCCCCTCTGTTCTGCCCCTGGACCTGCCATTACCGGATCTCTCTCTGGGTCACTGAAGACAGAAAACGACTTCGTGGGAGGGGGATGGGGATGGGGTGGGATTCTTCCTGTTGCTTATCTGAGCGTCAGTGACCCCTGTGGTTCCGACCAAGCTAGGGAATCCTCCGGTTTGGTAGTGAATCAGAGCCGGTGCTTTTCTCGGGGTGGGGGTGGGGGTGGGGGAGGGGGGCTGCAGTAGCCCTGCTTCAGCCCCCCCATCCCCCCACCTCGCGGTCACAGCATGGTGGTGCCTGGTGCGTGATCCGGGCTGATGGGGTTACCTTCAAGATGTTTTTCTCAAGTGCCCCCACCCCCAGGCTACCGTTTGTGGAGGGAACCCTTTGCTCCTAGTGTCTAAGGGGGAGGCCCCTCGTATTCTCATATTTTCCTCAAGACTTTATTGGCAGTCGGGGTCATCTTTTCCTGTGGCAGGAGCAGATGGGGCAATGGGAAGATGCAGTGGTACCCAAGTGCAGAGTGAGCCCCTGCATTTGCTGGGTGACCAGGAAGTGGCCTTTGAGGTCAGTTTTTAATGTGCTGGGCATTGAAGGAAAAAAGTCACCCTGTGCTTGGCCAGGTAACTCAGATTATTTTTCCTTGTTATAGTAGATATAATTTTTTCTTTCGGTGTGTTTGGCTGCACATTCTTAGCAGTATGCCTTTACCTTCATGGAATACACATTGGGTCATACAATTGTGGTAGAAATTGGAGGGTTATGACCTTTTAAAGCTTCTGATTTATATGTTATGGTAGTTCTCTGGGCTTTAGATCTTCCTGAGATTACTAATGGTAATTGTTTAACAAATACACTATATATTTTTCATTGTGTCTTTGGGGTTGAGGTAGCCACACGCTTGTATAAAACCTTTCAGAATGCTTTGGTCTATGAGAAGACTGGTAAGGTGTTAGCACTGATTCTTAATGCTGCTGAAGAGAGCTGGTGGTGCTGCAGATGAGGTGTGGCAGTAACCACAGGGGGATCCAGGGTCTGTCAGAGCTCTCATATAAAGAGTTTTTAGGATTAAAGGAGTGGGGAAAGGAAAGGGGACAAACTAGGGGGTCAGGGAGGAAACAAACCTGTTTTGTGCATCTTTAGTTGTATGGAAACAGTCGTATTCATATTGATGGGGTATTCAGATTACATATGGGCCATTTTGGGGAGCCAAGCTCGGGTGGGCTGATGGTAAATAATTTCATTGTCAACCCAGAGACATGCAGTTCACATCTACCAGCTGCTCCTTGAAAGATGGGCAGTCTCCTCCGTGCTCTTCATAGCCTGTGAAAACCTGCTAAAGAATAAGCTATGAGTTGGTTCTGACTCGATGGCACATAATCCATATACATGTACACGGGTGTTCTAAGGCCATGGTTTGTATAGTGATTAACGTGCTGGATGTTAATCAAAAGATTCCAGTTTCTAGTCGACCCAGGGGTGCCTTAAAAAAAGACTTGGAGATATGCTTCCCAGAAATTAGCCATTAGAAACCCTATGGAGCATAGTTTACTCCGACATGTGGAGGGCACAACAACTTCAGATTGCCTCAGTGACAGCTGTTGGTATGCTTAGAGGCTTGCTAAAGTGTATGGAACTGGGAAATTGTCTCTGAATATATGAGGCATGATGAAAGCACTTTTTTAAAGTTATCATTATTGTCAGTGAATGTTTTTAAAGGCTGTTTGTCTGGAGCATAACTTTCAATGACCAGAGTGGGAACTTGAGCACCATGTAACCATACGTGGCTGTGGTTGGCCTGGCTCAGGTGAGAGTGAGGTTGCTTCATTGTAGGCCTTACTGCCCCACGGCTGCTGTCCTGAACCTTGTCCAGTCATGGCTCTCAGTTCTGGATAGTTGGTTGACACATATTTAAGATGCTTATGGAAGAAAAAAAAATAATGGGGACAGTGTTGGAGAGGCAACACTAAAATTAAATCTCTTCTGAGAGAAGCAGTGGAGAATTGTGCCATGTAATACTTACCTTCATGAGCATGAATTTATGGTTAACAAATATAGCTTTTGCTGGGAACAAGACAGACCCCTGACCTAATATCCACAAGTATCTGGTAAGTTAGAGAGGCAGAGAGCAGCAGCGTGAAGTAACAAAGTAACATTTGCTGGCCACTGTCCCCCTGATGCATGTCCTCTAAGAGGAAAGTGTTTCTTTGCTCTGCAGTTCTATCCTCTGGAGTATTTTAATTTCTGTATTATCAGATTCCTAGTTAATAATTTTTGCCAGTGCATTAAAAAGGTAAATCATCCGCACTCCTTTCTAAAAAAGTAGCTCACAATGTTTTTAAGCAGGTGAAGCCACCCCTGTGTGTTAGCCGAGAGGGTGGAAGTCTGTCTGCAGTGCAGTGGACACATTTGCTCAGTCTTACTTGGTGATGAACGCAGTCCTTGGCTGTTGTGCCTTACTGGGTATAGAAGGCTAACCTCAGGCTTTTCCCAGCAAGTGACTACATCTCGTTCTTCTCACCAGTACATTATTTCTCCAGTGTGCAGGCTTTGCCTCCCAACCAGAATGCAGGCTGCGTGAGGATGCCACATCTTGCCTGCTCTCAACTCAAACAGAAGCTTTTCGGGGCACACCCAAGTGCTGGTTAAGTGGGCTGCACTTCAGGCTCTTCCTCAGACCCCTCCCTGAGAGTTCTACCTGAACCATGGGGACTGCTAGTGACTCTGTCATGGTGTGGCTCAACATCCAGCTTGGAGAGTGGGGATGGTTGAAGGTTTCTTAAAACACTCCTCTGGAACCAGGAGGGAGATGGATGTCAAAGAGGTATTGCACCTCATGTCTGTCTGAGACAATAATATGTACGGTGTACCCTGTAACAGTGAAAGCATTTTGTCACACACAGTGTTGTGCATTCCTACAGGGGAGGCTGAAAAGGGTGTTGCAGAAGGAAGGGCAGTTGCATTAACCCTGGACATGTGCACATGCCTCCACTGGTCAAGTTCTTCAGCAGGAACCTCCTTAGTCACTGCTGGTGGTTTTTGCCCTCACACTCCTGCAGAGGTTTAGATGAAGCAAAGGCATGGAGCGTCCACCTAGAAAACAACACCTCTCTGGGAGAAGATCAGTGCCTGTGGGATGGTTCTGGGTGTTCTTGGTCCTTGCTGCTGAGGCTCCTTAGGGCCAAAGAAAAGGCTGCATTGTGGTGACTGGGACTTCGACGGAGAAGCATGCACAAGATGGACCTTTTCCTCCTGTGGAAGTGGAAAGCCCCTCATCTGAAAGTAGGATTGGGGATGAAGGTCCAAGTCCCTTAAGGATCCAAGACTGGATGCAAGGCAGCTGAGGTGGGTTGTGATAGAAGGTGGGGTTTTGGGTTTATATTTTAAATATTAGTACAAGATGCCTTGTGACAACTTTCTAAAGTAGAACAGGTCTAAGCAGAGGTGTGCATGTTACCTATATAGTCTCCTTTCTGTAGTTAGGAGCTCTGTAAGGAGATTTGGAGTGAGTGTCTGGTCTTTCTGTGTTTTGCAGGTGCAAAAAGCATTGTGATAATGTTAACTATTGCTGAGTTAGCCACCGATTCCTAGTGACCCCATGGACAATCAGAAAGCTGCCCTGTCATGTGCCATCCCCCTGAGCAATTACAAATCAGGCTGTTAGGCCCCAGAGAATTTCATTGGCTGATCTTCTGATGTAGAGTGCCGGGCTCTTCAGGCTTGTCTTGGTCTGGAAGGTCTTCTGAAACCTATTCAGCATTATAGTAACATGAAAGCCTCCTCTGATAAACATGGTGGCCGTGTGGAAGATGTGCTGGCTGGGGATCAAAACCCAAGAAGTGGGCGCCGCTAATTGAGATGCTTTTGTTCCTTACTCTGTAAACTGCTGTTAAGTGGCTTCGCACAGTTAGGTGCTTTTATTTAGTGATGGTGCTCTGAGTTAAAACCCTGCTCAGCAAAAGGCTGGTGATTTCAACTCATCCAGTGGTGCCTTGGAAAAACCTGGCAGTCTGTTTGTAAAGATTACAGTTTTGAAAACTGAGAATTGACAGCTTGATGGTTAGAGTTGTTAGAAGCCTGTCCATACCTCAAGCTGTTTCTCCTTCATACTCCAGGGCCTGTAATGGAGTGAGTGGAAGCTGCCATTTTCAAAGCTTTAAACACTTAGGAAATTGGCTTAAAATAAATGCCTTTGATCTTGCAGCAAATGGGTCTTATGGGCTATAAAACAGGAGACTTATCTTTCAAGTAGAGTTGTTGTGTACCATCAAGTCAGGATTGACCCATAGGTGATCCTTCAGCAGGTTTTCAGAGGCAGTAAATTTTGTGGGAGATTGCCCATCTTTCTACTGTGGAGCATCTGGTGGATTTGAACTGTGTACCTTTGTATTAGCTGTGCAGTTTCTTACCACTTAAGCCCAACCTCAGCAGGATAGTTGTGCACTTAAGTAACTTCCTTGCTTGCTTTTTGTAACCGAGCAGAAGATATGAGGAGAGCTTTGTGTCACTTTATGACTACAGAAAGGGCAGGGAAGTGTTGTGGAGCAGGTATTATTCCTAGATTGTGACTCACCCTTTCCCAAGGAAGAAGATGGACATTCTGCTTTACGGCACTCAGTCCTCTAGGTGACCCTCGGAGGTGTCTTTGAGGTGGGATGTGTCATCTTGACTAGCAATTAACAGAGTTACTGAGGACTGTCCAAAGTTGCCCAAGGGAGAAACTTTTGTCCTAGATAAAGGTGCAAAGGGGGTGTGTGCATGGTTACCTGGTCCTGCCCTGGTTGGAGGCATGGGGAGTGGTGGGACACTGAGCTTGGGGCCCTGATTGTGGCACTATCTTAGACAGAATGCAGTACCCTGCATGGACACCTTTCCTTCCCCCAGGGACACTCAGAAGGGAGATGGCTCTTGAATGGTGTGTTCTGGGGGCAGGGGGGTGGGGTGGGGGGGTGGGGGGGCAGATCCTTCTGGGGCCCTGATGTCAAGAGTGGTGGTCTAGTGGTGGCTGTCTGGGCAGCTGGTGGCTGCCTTAGCTGGGGGTATTCTTCTGAGTTGAGATGGCTGCATTCTGGCTTTCAAAATGCACGTGTAGTTGCAACCTCTGGAGGCATTTTAGTTCATCCTAGTTACCAGCCAATACTGCTGTGTGTGGAGAAAGAGGATAAACTGGAAAAAGTAGCTCTGCAATTGAACAAACCCTTTTGCTGCTGGGGGTGGAGAGATTAGACTTGAAGCACCTGTCCTTGAGGGGTTTGAAGCTTTGGGGAGAGGACAGGAGGAGCCAGCTCCTGGGCAGGATGTCACATGAACCTCTGGATGTGGGGCCTTGAAGCTTGGTGCATCCCATGAGACTGTAATAGCAGATCTTAATTTCTTTTATGTCAAGGTGATTTAGAATTCTTAAGAGCAGGAAATAACTTTCTAGAATGCTTTATTGAGCTCTCGTGGCCTGGCAATAAGGAGCTGTGTAGCCAACCTGAAGGTTTGAATCCACATTTGCAGGAGAATGGCAGTAGTCTCCTCATGTGTAGTTTACTGCCTCTAAGAACCCGCTCTAGGCTCAGCTATGAGTTTGTTCCAGTTCAGCTGGTATGCATGTTCTAAAAGAAAATATTTACAGTTGGTACAAGAAATCAGTTGTTAATTTGTGGTGAGAAGACCATTTAGTCATGAGCTGTTTCCAATTCATGACAACTCTGTATGTGTGTCAAAAGTAGAGCTGCGCTTCGTTTCACAGTATTTTTCAGTGTCTGATCCTTCAGAAGTATATTGCCAGGTCTTTCTCCAAGCTGCCTCTGGGTGGACTCGATCTCTCAGCGTTTCGTTTAGCTATGTCTACTTACTCAGGGCTTGATGGGAGTGAAAGAAGAACTGCAAAGAAGGAATAGCCGGTGAGTCCTTGGACTCTCAGTGGGGGGATTGGAGTTGAGGAGTAGGTATCATGCTCTGTCTGTAAGCCGAGGGGGGGTCGGGGGGAAGGCAGATTGGGGCATGTGTATGGACTATCATTCAGCCTGGGTCAGGTTTTGCTGTCTGGCTTTCAGTGGACAAATCTGGGTGGGGAGTTGGGGTGCTTCTGGGAGGTGAGCCTACTTCTCTGAGGGACGCTACTTACTGATTTTCATCAACACTAGCTCAAGGCTGGCTGCTTAGGCACTCAAACTGTGGCCATGTTCCTGCCATTCTCTGATTGTGTGTGGAGCATGTTACAAAGGGGCTGTTGCATCGGATGTCCCATGGGGACCCACATCTCAGAAACTGCCAGTCCTTTGAAGTTCTAGAACTGTAGAGTTTCCTGGGTTCGTCCACCGGAGGAATTCATCTGGGTCCAGTTCCCACATGGAGGCTAGGTCAGTGGAGGTAAAGGGGGTAGAGGCTGCATTCTCCTCTGGGAGTGAGAAGAGATTGAGCTGTGTGCTCCTCTTCCCAACGTGGGAGTGATAGCTCTGGACCTAAAATCCAGGCTGGTCAGCTCCACAGCAGCCCTTGGGCTTAATGGGGACACACACCCACTTCCAGAAAGGCCCAGTAGGAATGTTGAGTTGGAATATACCTTATGAGTTCTTAGTCGTAAATATATGACATGGTTTTAAATATTTTTGAAGGCTCTGAATAGAATCTTCACCAGAGAAGACATTGAGATAGCAAACACACACATGAAGAAATGTTCAAAATCCCTAGCTATCAAAGAGATGGGAAAAAAAACCCCAACTTTGAGATATCATTTCATCCTAACAACAATAGCAAAGTTCAACAGAGCAGCAAACAATAAATGCTGGTGAAGTTGTGGAGAGATTAGACCCCTTATTCACTGCAGGTGGGAGTGTAAAATGGTGCAACTACTATGGAAGATGGTTTGGCACGTTCTCAAAAACTTGGAAATAGAAATAACATTTGATCATTTGCAGTTCCACTACTGGAAATATAACCTAAAAAACCAGAACTGCCATCCAAACAGATATATGCACATCTGTGTTTATTGCTGCATTATTTACAACAACAAAGAGGTGGAAGCAACCCAAGTGCCTATCAACAAATGAATGGATAGAAAAATGATGGCATATTCACAATGGACTACTATGCAGCACTGAAAAACAATGAACTTTAAAAAATTACGCAACATGGGTGACCCTGGAGGACATTAATGCTAAGTGAAATATCTCAGTTACAAAAGGACGAATACTGCAACCACCATTGTTATAAAGCAGGTCTGACAATGGGGTGTTGGGGGGAGAATAAAATAAGAGTGGATAGGTAATGAATATTGCATTGGAACAGATGAAGGAAAGAATGGTTTAAAAGGAATATATGATTAGGTCATATACATAGAAAACAGCCCAGAATAGGAGGTACATTGCAAAGAGAACTGAGGGGAGAGGGAAGTAATTTTGCAACAACTTTTTTTTTTTTTTAGTGAACTGGGAGAAGGGAGGGAGGGGGGTAAAATGTGTAACAATGAATGAATGAAAATCTAACTTCTGCAACCTTAGGTTAAAATCACAGTTAAAAAATTTTATTAAAACAAAATTTCTACTTCCTTTCCTTTAAATTCTTCTAACCTGTCGGTTCCTAACCTTTTTGAATGTGGTGTTATGTACTGTCAGGTTGACAGAACTGACTCATAGTGGGTTTTCAGAGGCTGTAAATCGCATGGGAGGTGGTTGCCCATCTTTCTCTTGAAGCACAGTGCTTGGCTACCAGCAGGTTGGGTCTTTGTTGTTTTTTTTAATCCTCAGGAAATTCTGTATGTGTTGTGTTTGGAGTGGGTCCTTGGGTGGTGCAGTTTTTGCTCTGCAGCTAACCTATAGGTTGGCAGTTTGAATTCACCTAGCAGCACTATGTGAGAGAAAAACTTGATGATCCTCTTCGGTAAAGATTACAGCCAACAACATGCAGTGGAGCCGTTCTACACAGTCACGTGAGATCTTCATGAGTTAGAATCAACCTGATAAAATTCAGTCTTGTCACAAGAACTACCTATGGAACTCAGGATTCACAGCCCTCTCTCCTTCCTCTGGGTGCCCCCTAGTATCTGGAAGCTTTTTATGCTTCAATCCCAGACAGACTGTTTACTTATGGACCTCACACGTTGTCAATTCTGTGTTGATGACTAGCCTCATGGAGCCTGTTTGTGACTGGATTACCAGCACAACTCCTCAGGTCCAGAGCTCCTGTGTTTTAGATGACCTTCTGTGAACAGGGCATGATAGGTGCCTGTAGTCAGCTCTTCACAGGCCACAGACACATATATCCTGTGTCCAGCTGCCATCTGAGGCCAGTGGAAGTGATGACACTCAAGTGAGGTGGACACATGGCTAGAAATGACATTGGCTCTAGACCTAGCCTGCACCCCTCTTCCAGAGTCCCTTGCTCCTGTCCTCATGTCACAATCTTTATGCCGGCTTGGCTGGGAAACATCTTAATATACTTGGCTGGAGGGGAAACTGTACCTAGAGGGTGCTGTGGCTTCCTGCCAGGATAAGACTGGAGATTTTCTTTTGTGTTTCTTGGTTCCCCTATTTGTGTCTGAGAAGATGATACTTTATATTACCCTGGCCTCCGGGATACCGTTAGGTATGCCACCTTGTCCTATGCCTGACTCCTAGGGCCATGTGACGCTCTGGGATCATTCCTGGATAACCCCTATTCCCAGCTAATTTTCATTTTAACATTCTGAAAAGGCTGGTGCACTCTGGTCCACATATGGACTGGCTAGCCTTAACCCTGAGGTACAATTGCTGCAGTTGGGTACATCACTGGTGAAACAGTTATAGCTCATAAAGGGGAACCCAGTAGGTGGTGGTGGCCCTGTCTGGGCCCTTGCCTTGTCCTGTGACCTGCATCATGCCTTTAGTGGTAGACATACACACACACACGATCTCACTTCTGTGGCCTCATCTATGCCCTCTGCTCCACACTGATTCAGCCTTTTGCTTCTCTTGGTCCCGCTGTGTTCGATCATTGCCCTGGCCCAGTGGTATATGTTAAGATGGAGTGGGTGACTTGGAGGCCCCAGTATAGTTGACTGCCCTCCTGCTCTCATACTAACCCCTCCTGGATGCCACTTGTTTTCCCCAGTGCATGGGCAGGCAACTGGTAGGGAACATGACAGACAGGCAGGTGGCACTGTTAGTTGGCTGGTAGGACTGACATGTAGACACAGAGGTCATACCACTATTTAGTAGTGAGTGTGTACCACCAATGGGGCAGTGTGTAATTCTGACAGTTGGCATGTCGTGCTGAGGTGTGAACATGTTCTGACATGTAGGCAGGTAGCACTGATAGTTGGCATGTAGTGGGACAGCTGGCATGTGGGCATATAGGCTGGCCCCGGAGACCATAATCACAGACCATTTTACAGTGTCTCCTTCAGAGTGCCTGTTCTGCATTTACTCATTTCTGTCACCACTTTTATATCCTGTTTCACTCGGGAGGATACCGTGTGCTGGTGACGAGGCTGAGCAGCAGAGGACTAATTGATAGGCCTGTGAGTGCTCTGTTCTTGGGGCTGGCCAGCTTTTCTCTGTATGCTGCCTCTGTAGGAGAGGCTAACTTCCCTAAATCTTACCTTCCCTGCAGCACTCCCTGTGCCTTCCCAAAGCTCAGTAGGATCATGCACCAACACTGACCTTGGCTTTGGAATCTGCCTTTGGGGGTACCTAAAATCTGGGTTCATTTCTCCGAAACAGCTGGGTTTGGAATGGGGGAGATGACCCAGGACCATCAGGCTCCTGTTAACAGGAGAAGGAATAGTGGCTGGAAGAGAGTTGACTGAGTTCCACCCGTCTTTCTGATGGGAGACGTCATGCTGGCCTAGAAGAGTGGGCACTGATGTGTAGGGTCAGAGGAAAGGGGGATAGGCTAGGTAGTGTGTGGTCAGTGAGGAATGGGGGCATCTCCTCCCCTGGTTGAGCCCATAGACTATGACTGGCCCATGACTTGGCAGGCCTCACGGGACTGGGGAGGCTGATAGGTTCCACTTGCCCAATTCATTTTCTCCACTGCTGAATCTGGGTGGCTAGAAGCTGGTTTTCCTTAGATTTGGGGGGGGGGGGAGTGGGTCTCCTTAGGGACTCAGGTCAAACCCTGAAGCAGGCCTTTGTCCCACGTGTGACTTCTGTGCCCACTTTTGAGCTGCCAGCCTGACACATGTAAAGTGTGTGTGCATCTTACTGGGAGTTGAGATTCCCAGCTTGGCATAAGTGATCTACACTTAACTGCTATCATGAAAGTTGGCAGTTAGTATACCTACAAAGTGGTGCCATTGTAGAAAAGCCTAGCTATGTGCCTCCACTAATGTAACAGCCAAGGAAACTTCTGGGGCATTCTCATTACAACGTAGGGTCATTGTGAGTCAGAATTTACTTGAAAACAGTGAGTTTGGCTTTATCTCTGAAAGACTTACAAACAAGTGTTTGTTTCGCTTATACTCCAACTAAGGTGCCTCTCAAGTACTTGGCATTTATCAGTTTGAAAATGGTCAACTCAGATGTGCTTCTGATTGCAGACCCCCACCTTTCAGTGGTGGGTACATTTCCTCGGGTGTAAGGCTTCATATCTTGTTAATAACTTTCCTACTTGTACTCAGCTTAATTGGCTCCTTGGCAGTGAATGGGAGAGGAGCGGGAAAGAGAGAGAGAGTGTGTGTGTATGTGTGTGTGTGTGTCTTTTTTCCCTCTCTCTCTATTGTTGACACTTTTGGTGCCTGGTATCAGATGGAGAAAGGAGTTAACTGTCACTCCAAAGGCACATGGCTCAAACCCACCAGCTGTTCTGCAATGGAAAGACAGCCAGTCTCCTCCTGTGCAGTTTACAGCCTCGGAAAACCGGCAGGACAGTCAGCTATGAGTCGTTTCTGACTCGGTGACACAGTGGGAATCACAGGCATTCCTGAACTTGACTTGTTGAACAGAGAAAGTGACTCCTCTTTCCTCTGTTCAGTCTACAGTCTCTTAGCACAACTGGGTGGATCAGTCTTCAAAGCTGAAAATGCCAACACTTGAGAGGCGCCTTACTGGTAGTGAAAGTGAAACGCCCATTTGTAGCCCACTCATGAAAAAAGACCAGAAACCAATCTTACTGCTGTTGGGTCCATTCCGATTCGTAGTGACCTTACAGAGTGTAACTGCTTCATAGTTTTTTTGGCCTTTGTGGAAACAGATGGCCAGCTTTTCTCTCATACTACCACTGAGTGAGTTCAAAATGCCAGGCTTTAGGGCTGCCTAGGGTGGAAGGAGGAGCAAAAAAAGATGGCCGTGCCCATAGCAGGTAGGAAGAGGTGTTTTCAGAAGATACAGATCTGTGTTTGGACAGAAGTGGTAAGATGTTCGTAGACCACTGGGACCCTGGGTGAAAGGACAATGACATTGGAGACACTAGACTGGACAGGAAAGAGGTCATAGTGGCTTAGGTTTGCTTTAATGTTTGTCTGCTGTCCTAGAATCCCCTATCTGAACAGTCCTCATCAGGGTGACAGGGACGGTGTTTCCGTATGGAGAGCAAGTGGAGTGGACAGGAGTCTCCATTGTTGTGGCAGCTAGTCTCCTAGCTCTTTTGCTACCTGTCAGGCCTGCCTCTCAGGGACAATGTGTATGCAGCTGTCTGGTGGGTGAATGAGTGAGCCTAGAAGACTCAGATCTGCCCAGTCTCATCTGCAGTCTCCCCCCTCCCGCCCTTTTGTTAGATTATTGAGCCCATGGCCTCTGATTCTGCACCCGATGCCCTGTCAGCACCTGCTGTGCTTGATGTGCCCAATGTGTCTGTAGTACCCTGACGACATGCAGTCCCAGTCCTCTTTGGGGTTATGCTGCCATCTTCTCAGGTCTCTGGTCAGCATGGTAGAGAAGATGGTTTTCCTTGTGGTGGGAACTTGGGCTGTGACCGCTCTGGAGTTTGGTTACTACTGCTCACCTGCAGCCTTGGATAAGGTAGAGTTGTGCTGTGTGAATATCTGCTGCTGTAGATGCTGTCAAGCAGATGTATGGGTGTGCTTGACAGGTCTTGCATGATGACAGTCCAGAGCTAGCCACAGTTTTCAGTCATGCTTATGCTGGGACATTGAGGAGACTTGAGTGGGAGAGAGTAGAAAGCTGTGGAGTGATGCTAACTCAAGGGTGGAGGTAGTACCTGGAGCTGCTGGCATGGTGGGTTTGCTCTGTTCTAGTCAGTAAAGTGAGCATGGCTTCCTTTCTTTATTGTGCTCATCTGAGCCAACTTTTCTGTCACTTATAACCAGAGTCTGGGCAGGACCAGTCTGTCCCTTTGACCAGCCCCTTTGTCTGTCTGCTCCCCTCCTCCTGCCTTGCACCGTGATGCCCCTTGAGGCTCTCATCTGACTGACTTGCATCCCAGTTCCCCTTCCTTGCCTTGTTCTTCCTACCTACCTTTTGGGCTCAAAACCTGAGCACCTCCCAAGACCACTGCCGTCAGTCTTTGAATCACCATCACAGCTCAGATCTGCTTTCACTGGTAATTTTCACTGGTTTCTGGTGGTAGTGATAAAGGTCTCTGTCTCCATTTAGTGGTGCTTGTGCTGTTAGGCATTCTCCAGGATAGGCAGTAATAATAATGTGCATGTCAAAGAGGGTGGGCATTACAATGGCTAGGCTTCTGGAGGACATGTCTTTATGGTGTCTGCTCAGCCCTTGCTCATTGTCTCTCCTGTGACCCTCCTAGTGTCAGAGTTGAGGGCCTGACTCTTGATAAAACACGAAGGGGAAGCATAGAGAGTGGAGGAAGTAGGTAGCCCATGAGACCTTCCATCCATGCCACCTCCCTTGGAACCAGGCACTGGCTCTGCCAGAAGTGTGTGTGTGGCTATGAAATGAGTAGCAGGGGGGATTGGGTGATGTGTCTCCTAAGCCTCAGTTTCTCTCGAGCCAGCAGTCATATGGTTTTGATGATGCACATAAGGATTGACAATGGTGTTAGTCAGTGAGATGGTTAAGAGAGAAACAGTGTTACAAATTGGCAAACTGAGTTAGGAACTTGTCTCTACCCAAAGCCCTGAGTGAAGAGAGCCTAGGCAGGACTCCAGCCCCATTAAAGCCTGTGGAGCATGTTCTGTCAGTATGCCCAGGAGTGCTGGTCAGTCAGCTTCACTCCATGTCCCCGCCCCAACCCCACTCCACCTCCAGGTGACAGTCTTATTTGTAAGATCTGTCTCTCTGTAGGGACTTCTTTGGGCTTCAGCAGAAACAGAACAGAGGACAGTTGCATCAGGGGTGTGTGTGTGTGTGTGTGTGTGTACACTTACACAAGTACTTGTTCTTGGTTGATAATACCCCATTTTCTAGATGAAGATACTAAGCTGGCTGAGGTAGCTGGGTTGCTATACAGCCAGCAGATGCCCAGGAGTCCACCTTTCTCTGGTCCTAGGATTATGCTATTCACTGTGGGGTCCAGAGACAGAAAGAGACAGAGCTGTGAGGACACACTGCTGTGTTGTTCTGTGTGATAGCCATATGGGAGGAGTGTATACTTATCACAGGCAAGAATGGTTAAGAAACTAGTCTAATTCTGTGTCATTTTACAACTAAGTGGAAATGGCACATGTTGCTTGTGTTCTGGAGACTTGGACGGTGCAGTTCTAGGATCTTGGGCTCCTTGGGAAGACGACACTGCATGGTTCAAAATTGGGAAGGGTGTACGCCAGGAATGAGTTCTGTCTCCATACCTTTTCAACTTATATGCAGAGCAGATTATCCAGGAGGCTGGGCTGTATGAGGAGAATTGTGGCATCAAGATTGGTGGAATTCCCATTCTTCAACGAGATGGAAAAGGCAATCTCCAATTTCGTATGGAATGGGAAAAAA
>NW_006399976.1:1555547-1559569 GCF_000299155.1 Elephantulus edwardii
CCCAAAATCTCTGTAAATGTTTATGAAAATTAATAAAATATAATTATAGAAAAAAAAAAGATTGGTGGAATTCCATCAACCATCAGCGTTTTGCAGATGACACAACCCTGCTTACTGAAACTGAGGAGGACCTGAAGAGCTTGCTGCAGAGGGTCAAGGATTGCAGCCTTCAATATGGATTAAGGCTTAATATCAAGAAGACAAAGATTCTCACCATTAGGCCAACTGGCAGCATCAGGATGGATAGTGAAGAGATTGAGATTGTTCACAGCTTTAGTTTACTTGGCTCCACAATCAACACTCTTGGCACCAGCAGCGAGGAAATTTAAAGACATATTGCGATGGGAAAGTCCACTGTTCAAGACCTCTCCAAAGTACTGAAGAGCAATAATGTCACTCCAGAGACTAAGGTGCACCTGATACAGACCATGGTCTTTTCAGTCACTTGCTATTCATCAGGAAGCTGGACATTGACTAGGGAGGATAGAAGGACAATTGATGCCTTTGAGCTATGGTGCTGGAGAAGAGTATTGAATGTACCATGGACTGCTAAGAAAACAAACAGGTTCATACTGGCATGGTTAAACTAGGCTGCTCCTTGGAGGCAAGGATTTTGAGGCTTCGTCTGACATACTGTGGACATGTTGCAAGGAGGGACCAGTCCTTGGAGAGGAGCATCATGCTTGGGACGGTGGAGGGACAGGACAGCGCAGGAGGGGAAGACCCTTTCTGAGGTGGATTGATTCAGTGACTGGGTTAATCGGGGTGGGTGTGTTGGAGACAGTGAGATTGGCACAGGACACAGAGCAGGTGTAGGGCTGTTGGTTTTTATGAGTCACAAGCGACTTGATGACACATAACAACAAAAACAACATGGGATGATGAGAAGTGGGAAACTGTGCCCCACTGGGCTATGAATGTGAGATGGACTCCTGGACTATGCCCCTCCCCAGCCCTGGGCTCCCTTAATGTCTCCAAAGCCTCTGAATCATATTAAGCCTGTTCATGAGGCTGATAAAGGGAATTTAACCATCTACTAGACATCTACTAGACATCTCTGTGAGCGAGGTGTGGTTTGTTTTTGTTTTTTTCCAAAAGAAAAAAGGAATGTCATTATTTAATATGTAAAGCTTTGGAAGTCAGAACTGACTGTAGGTCCCAGCACCTTATCTTAGCTGTATGTCCTTGAACATATTATACAAACTGCACATGATGCTGTTGTCTATGAAGCAAGGCTCACCTCCCCTCATTTGTTCTGTATCGTTGGTTGTCGTGTGCTGGTTCCAATCATGATAACTCCCTCTGTGTCACAATAGCACTGTACTCTGCTTCTTAGGATTTTTCAATAGCTCAGTTTTTTAGAAGTAGATTACTAGACTTTCTTCTCAGAGTACTTCTGGGTAGACTCAAACTTCCAAACTTTCACTTGAGGGTTGAGTGTATTAACCATTTGCTCTACCTAGGAAGGTCAATCCAAACCAAACCCAGTGCCATGTGTGAAGTAAAACTACTTCATGGGATTTTCAAGGTTATGACCTTTCAGAAGCAGATCACTAGTCTTTTAGCTACTGGTCATCCACAGCCTTATTAGGTGCTAGGAAGTCAGCTTTGATTCATAGTGACCTCTTGTACAACAAACATCTGGTGCTCCTCCATCCTTAAATAACTGTGTTTGAGTCAGGTCCCCAGTTCGAACACTGTAGTTTTCATGCCATTCTGTTTTGTTGAAGATCCACCTCTTATTTGCTGGCCCTCTAAGTGTGATGACCCCTCAGCCCTTGTCTCCTGATAATGTATCCAGTGTGTGTAAGAAGTGTTTCCAGCCTCACTCTTCAGGAATATGCTGGCAGCATTTCTTCCAAGACAGACTTGTTCATACTGACAGTCCATGATGTAGTCAGTATTCTTCGCCAGGACCACAGCTCAAATGTGCATTTCCACTCTAATGAAGGTTAAATAGTTACCAAAGTGAAATACTGCATAGTTCTTGTGTACCGTAGCGTAGGAACTGACTCAGAGCTAGCTGACCCGCCAGTGGATTTTCAGCAGCTTTAAATTGAAGAGAAGAGATTGCCCATCCTTCTCCTTGCAGAGCAGCTGGTGGATTGGTGTCACAACTCCTTACCACTAGGTCACCAGCACTCCCTTGCTGGTGAGTAGTGTTGTTATTGTTAGGTGCCATTGAGTAGAAATCATAGTGATACTATGAACGATAGACCTGAATCCTGTTCTATCCTCTGCCATCCTCACAATTTCTGACATACTTGAGCCCATTGGTGCAGTCACTGTTCCGTTTCATCTGGTTGAGGGTCTTCCTTCCTTTCGCCGACCTTTCCAAGCATGATGTCCCTCTCCAAGGAATAACCTCTCCTAGCAGCAGTGTGCCCAACATATGTGAGACGAAGCTTTATCACATTTGCCTCCAAAGAGCACTCGGACTTCACCTTCTATAAGACCTATCTGTTCTTTTGGCAGGCTATGGGATATTCAACACTCCTACCCAACTCCACAGTCCAAAGGCATGAGTTCTTCTCTCATCCTTATTCATTGCCCACCTCTCACTTTATAGCAAGTGATTGAAAAGAACATGGCCTGAATCAGGCACACCTTAGTTCACAGACATCATTGCTTTTTAGTAATTTAGAGAGGTCCCTAACTGGTGATACCAAAATGTTTGTTGTGAATCCTAATAAGATGAAGTTGTTGACAGTTTAAATCTTTTCTCCATCTATCATGATGTTGTAATTTTGGGTTTTTTTACTTTGTGATACAATCCATATTGAAGGCTGTATTTGATCTTCAGCAAGCAAGGTTGTGTCATCAGTATCATGAAGGGTTTTTGATGAGTCTTCCTCCAATCCTGATGCCACATTCTTCTTCATAGAGTCCAGCTTCTTGAATAATTTGCTCAGCATACAGATTACGATCCTAATGCACACTTTTTAAATACAATTTTTTTTTTATTATACTGGTTTACTAGCAGAGTTTGTATACATTGTTTTTCACACTGATATTTCCCATTTGCTCTATACACCCCTCCCTCCACCCATCAAATTGAGCAACCCACTTTGGGCATGTTGCAAGGAGGGACTGGTCCTTGGAGAGGGACATCATGTTTGGGGAGAGTGGAGGGACGGCACAGGCGAGGAAGACCCTCAATGAGATGGATCAGTTCTGTGAGTGGAGTGATGGGAATGAATGTGTTTGAGACAGCTAGGTTGGCACAGGATAGAACAGCATTTAGGGCTCTTGTACATAGGGTCGCTGTGAGTCACAAACGACTCAATGGCACACAACAACATGATTAACAACCCCCAACCCATCCATCCTTACCCTTCTGTTCCCCCACCCCCCCACCCCCTTGGATCCTCATACACGTTCTACAATAATGGTCTCATACAATATTTATCCTTATGGGATTGAGTTAGTTCACTTTGCATAATGCTTTCCAGTCCCTCCCAAGTTAGGTGATAATTTACAAAATCATTGCTCCCTTGTATTGTGTAGTATTCCACCATGTACCATAATTTCTATGCATAATAGTCCATCACATACCATAATTTCTCAATCCATTCGATTGTGGTTGGACATTTGGGCTGTTTCCATGGTTCTTGTGATGGTGCATAATGCTGCTATAAACATTGGTGTATAAGTCTATGCATCAGTTCTCGTTTTCTCAGGGTATAGTCCAAACAGTGGGATATCTGGATCATATGGAATTTCTGTGTTCAGCTTTTTGAGGAAATGCCAAGCTGTTTTTCAGAGTGGTTGTACCATTTCATAATTCCACCCAAAATATATGAGTTCCTATCTAGCCACACCCTCTCCAAAATTTATTACTTGCTGTTCTGTAAATTTTGCCACTGCTACTGGAGTGAGGGTGTTTCATTGTGGTTTTGATTTGTATCTCTCTTATTGCCAATGGTTTTGAGTATTTCTTCTTGTATCATCCAGGAAGAGTGCAAACGGTCATTGCAAAGACAGAAGAGGAAGAAAAGACCAAAATGGATGTCAGAAGAGAC
>NW_006399976.1:1561374-1571813 GCF_000299155.1 Elephantulus edwardii
TTGGCACAGGACAGAGCGGAGTTTAGGGCTGTTGTACACAGGGTCGCTATGAGTTGCAGACGACTCGACGGCACATAACAACATCTCTTGGCCATCTGAATATCTTTGTGAAAAGTCTTTCCATATCTTTTGCCTATTTTTTAATCGTGTTACCAGTCTGTCTTGTGGAGCCTGTAGGATTCTGTAAACTTTTAATTTTAAACCATGTAGTGTTCCCTTGCTTTGTTTACACAGTAGCTTCTTGGTCTAGGAATAGGTTTCACGCAAACACAAGTAAGTGTCCTGTAATTCCCATTCTTCTCTGTTAGTCATAATTTGTTATGCTCCACACAGTGCATAGTGGGCACACATGAATGTAAGCTCTCTTTTTTGATACGTAGTCGAACTTTTAATTTCTCTGAATGAGTTTGTTGTTATTTTAACTTGGGTTTTCACAGATGCTGTGCTTTCTCAAAGGTTATCTTTCCTTAGGAATTAGTAGTAAGCAGTTACAGGACAATATTGCATGGAACACATTTCTAAAAGCTCCCTAGGGGAAAACAAGACATTAGTTGTAGAGCAGAATTCCAGAGGAAAAGATGTTCTCTTTGGCAACCCCTCCCACTGTGGTTTACTACCGTTTTTAAACTGTTCTTTGCTACAGTTGCAGATGGTGTGAGGAGAAGCCACATGTAGGTGAGAGATTGTTCTTACAAAGTAGTATCCTTTCTGCATAGTGCCCTTCATACAGGAACATTTGTATACTAACGAAAAAAAATTAATAACTCAGACTCACAGTGTCTCCTTTGGAGAAAGATCTGATGACCTGTTTCCTTAAAGATTGAAGTCTAGAAAGACCTACAAGACTGTTCGACTTAGTAACACCTGGGTTGCTATGAGTTACTATCAATGCTGTGGCACCCCTAGCAGCAGCAGTTCCTCCCGTAAGGAGAATGAACTCATGACGACTTGCTAGAGCTCTGAGGCATAACTCAGCAGAGGAAAGCTGATTTGATTGACAGAGAGAATGCTCCTTGAACTCTGATCTGTTTGAATAATGGCATGGGCAGGGAGTAGGGCTGACTGGAAGTAGCCTGGTTTTATTTTCTAAGTTTTAGTTTGCTTGGCTCCATAATCAACACTTGGTACCAGCAGCCAGGAAGTCAAAAGATGAATTGCACTGAGAAAGTCTGCTGTCAGGAACCTCTCCAGAGTACTGAAGAGCAGCAGTGTCACTCTGGAGATTAAGTTGTGCCTGATCCAGCCCATAGTCTTTGCAACTACTTGCTATGCATTAGAAAGCTGAGCAATTACTAGGGATGACAGAAGAATTGATGCCTTTGAGCTGTGGTGCTGGAGAAGAGTATTGAATATACCACGGACTGCTAGGAGAACAAATAGATTCGTCCTAGAGAGGGTGAAGCCGGGCTGCTTCTTGAAGGCAAGGATTCTAAGGCTTTGTCTGACATGCCTTGTGCATGTAGCAAGAAGGGACCAGTCCTTGGAGAGGGACATCATGATTGGGAGGGTGGAGCAACAGACAACACAGGAGAGAAAGACCCTCAATGAGAAGGACTGATTCAGTGACTGGGGTAATGGGGGTAAGTGTGTTGGAGACAGTAAGGTTGGCACAAGATAGAGCAGGGTTCAGAGCTGTTGTACATAGGGTCACTGTGAGTCGCAAGCGACTTGATGGCACATAACAACAACCACCCCCTACATCTTGGGCACTCTGTTAGTATAGTCTGTAGGGAATTGAGCCCCTAACCTAAAGGCTGCACTTTTCTGGCTGTTCGCATCCACTAGTAGCTCTCTGTACGAGAAAGATGAACAGTCTCCTCCCATGCAGTTTACAGCTTTGGAAACCCACTGGAGAGTCAATTATGAGTTGGTTCTGAGTTGACAGCAATGACTGACCCTTAGATTCACTCCACCCAAGAGCTCACCCTTGGAAACCATTTATGTAATAAGAAATAGAAGAGTTGGTACCCTTTGACCTGATAGTTTTAGAAACCATTCACAAATGTGTGACGACTTTTGCTAAGCAATTATAGTAGACATAATGATATCATCACAGTCTTCTTCTTGTGTACCTTGGAGTTGGAACTGACCCTTCATAAGATTTTTAGAGGCAGTAAAAATCACACAGGAGATTGTTCATGTTCATCTTTCTCCAGTGGAGCAGCTGGTGGATTCGAACCACATAACTTTTGGTTGGCAGCACACCAACAACAATGGATAATGTTAATCACATGACCTAGACACCCAGGAACCATGGTACATCTATTGAGTAGAGGAGCAGAGACCTCCGGAGGGTGGGACACCTTGCCCAAGAAGAGAGGAGGGTTGTCAGGAGGTATGTGGAGGCGCAGAATCCTAAACTAAAGGTAAGACAGGGTGGACTTGGGCTAAGAATGTTTTGTCTCTTCTCCCCCCTTCATATCCCTATGCTTCTCATCTTTTCAGTTAAATAGTAAAAACATGAAAATAAAAGTCAACTGCTTTAGCCTGTGAAGAACACTCAAGAGCTATTAAGAGCAATCACATTGAGTGGATTGTAGGTCCTCCATCTTGCAGCCCCTGGAGAGGAGAAGATTAGTGCCCTCTTAGACCTTTCCAGAAGGTTCCAGCCAGCAGTGTGCAGCATTTTACCACTGCAAGTCCACTAGCTATGTTCTCAGGTGACATCCCATGATGACAGAGGGCACAGCGGGTGGAATCACAGACTTTCTTGGTCACTGATGTGCCCACCTTAATATATTTCATACATTTTCTTTTTATTTATTTTTTTTTACATTTTCTAAATGTATCCTCTTTGTGCAGATGTTTGTGCTGGTCCATTAATTTAAAGGTTGGTAATTTGAACCCATCCAGCAGCTCCACAGAAGAAAAGCCTGGTGATTGGCTTCCTAAAAGCCAAGAAAACCTTATGAACAGTGCCTTCTGGTGCTCTGTAACATATGTGATTGCCATAGGTTGGAATGGATTGTCGTGTACTATCAAGTCAAAACTGACCCTCCAGTGGCTTTTCAGAGATTGTAAATAACACTGGAGGATATTGCTCATCCTTCTCCTTGGAACAGCTGGTAGATTTTGAACCTCATAAATTTGAGTTGGCAGAACAACTCCTTACCACTGTTGTTATGTGCCGTCGAGTTGCTTGTGACTCATAACGACCCTGTGTACAATAGCACTAAACCCTGTTCTATCCTGTGCCAATCTCATTGTCTCTGACACCCCTGCCCCCACCACCCCAGTGACCGAATCAGTCTGTCTCACTGAGGGTCATCTTATGTCCCTCTCCTAGGACTGGTTCCTCCTTGTACCGTGTCTAAAGTATGTCAGACGAAGCTTCAGAATCCTTGCCTCCAAGGAGCAGCCTGGTCTCACCCTTTCTAGGATGAACCTGTTTTTCTCCTAGCAGTCCATGGTATATTTAATACTCTTCTCCTGCACCACAGCTCAAAGACATCAATCCTCTTTCTGTCATCCCTGGTCATTGCCCAGCTTTCTGACGCATAGCAAATAATTGCAAAGACTATGGCCTGGATCAGGTGCACCTTAGTCTCCGTACTGACATCTTTGCTCTTCAGTGCAGCAGACTTTCTCAGTGCAGTTTGTCTTTTGATTTCCTGGCTGCTGTACTAAGAGTGTTGATTGTGAAACCAAGCAAACTGAAGCTGTTAACAATCTCAATCTGTTCACTGTTTTATCATGATGCTACCAATATGCCCAGTGGTGAGAATCTTTGTTTTCTTGATGTTGAGCTTAAGTCCATATTGAAGGCTGCAGTCCTTAACCTGCAGCAGGCAAAGTTGGTGTCATCTGCGTAATGTAGATTGTTGCTGAGTCTTCCTGACGCCACATTTCTCCTCATAGATACCAGGCTAAACTCAGCCATCTCTCTCTTGTGTAACCAGCTTCCTCTTGCCTCTGTCAGACCACACTACTCTTAAACCTTCCCACCACTTTCAGAGTCAGCAGCCACATTCGTACTTGTTGTGTGAGTTTTACAATGAGAGACATTCTCAGCTTCTCACATCAGCTTGGACCCCTTTTCACTTCGGTTCTGATGCTGAGCTGTTGGCCTTTTGTCTCCTGCCTTATGCATTTCTGTACCAATACCAGGGCTCCTCTGTGACTAGTTCCCTTCTCACTGCCACATCACCTCCTGCCCCACAGGAAATGATGGGATCAGCACAGTGCAGAGATGACCAGAGGTGGGACGTGGTGGGACACCCACATGTCCTACATCTTCAGTGAGATTCTAAGAATTTCAAATGCTTAGATATGCATTCAGTATTGAATTTGGATTGAATTTCCAAGTAACACTTGCTTTTAAAAAGTGGAGAGCATTATGTCCACAAACTTAGCTTTTTATGGATTAGGGTTTTTGTTTGAGTAATCAAACACTCTGAAATTTTGTTTGCATGAGAAAGTGGTAATTGTTATTAGTTGTCATTTAGTTGAGCACGACAAAGCAACCATATGAACAGCAGATCTAAAACCTGTTTTTTTTCTTGTGCCATCCTCACAATCTCTGACATACTCAGTCCATGCTGCAGTCACTCTGTCAGTCCACTTGGTTGAGGATCTTGCTCTCTTTCACAGTTTCTCTACCTTTCCAAGCGTACTTCCCTTTTCCCTCTCCAAGGAATATGCCTAAAGTGTGAGAGATGGGCCTTTATCATCTTTGCTTCCAAGGAGCACTCTGAATGCACCTTACCCAAGACATACGAGTTTGTTCATTTGGCAGTCAGTGGGATAATCAGTACTATTTTCCATCACTACAATTCAAAGGCATCAATTCTTCTCCTCTCATCCTTATCTATCGTTGTATTCCCAGCAGCATAGATGTACCTTAGTCTTCACACTGATATCATTGCTCCTCAATAATTTGGAGAGGTCCGTAACAGCAGACTTTCTCAGTGCAATATATCTCTTGATCTCCTGACTGTTGGTATGACAGGTGTTGATTATAGTTTCAAGTAAGATGAAGTCATTAATAGTTTAAATCTATTCTCCATCTCTCATGATAATGCCAGTGGTGAGAATTTTTGTTTGCTTGACATTGAGATGCATCCATATTGAAGGCTATAGTATTTGATCTTCTTCAGCAAGCCCTTTAAGTCCTCCTCAGTTTCAACAAGCAAATAGTGTCATCTGCATCATTATTGTTAAGTTTTCCTTCAATCCTAATATCCCATTATTCTTAGAATACAGTTTCTAGAATAATTTGCTCAGTGTACCTATTGAATAGGTATGGAGAAAGGAAGGATACAACTCTCACACATCTTAATTTTAAACTATATGTTGTTTAATAGCCTCTTGGTCTAGATAAAGGTTTTTCACAAGCACAATTAAGTGTCTTGGGATTTCCATTCTTCTCAATGTTAGTGATAATTTGTTGTGATCCACTCAGTCAAATGCCTTTGCGTAGTCATTAAAGCACAACTAGACATTCTTTTTTTTTTAATTGCATTATTTTTATGTGTACCGTCAAATCAGATCTGACTGGTACAGGAGGAGATTGCCTCCTCCTTCTCCAGCAGAGCCTCTGGTGTATTTGAACCACGTATCTCTGGGATTGTAGTACAGCGTCTTGCCACTAGGCCACCAGAACTCCCCTAGACATTCTTCTGGTATTCTTCCCTTTTAGCCAAGATCTGTCAGCAGTGATATCCCTGGTACTATGTTCTAAATCCAGCTTAAACATTTGACAGTTCTCTGTGTATGTATAAATACCCCGCATTTTTTGTACATTTCTCTAGACCGAGAAAATGGTAACAATCTAATATGATTTTACTTAGACATTCAGAAATTTATGAATTGGAATATATAAAGACTTCATTCTTTGTTGAAGTACAATAATGTGGATGCATTTGCATTTTTACTCCGACTGTTTTCAAGCATATCATTGTAAGATGCTCTGCATTGCTAAATAAATGCACATTCATAGGTAGAAGCAGTAATGTCTGGATAAAGGTTTGCCACCTGATTGTTGGAGAAAATAAATGCAAGTGCATGCATACATACATGCATACCAAAATCCCAGCTCTATACCATGGCCTCCTTCCCAGTCATGCTTGTGAGGACACCAGGTGTGTCAGAGGTGACTGTCACCATTCTTGGTTATAATCTTAATGGAAGGAGGCTTGGAGGCACAACAGTTAAATGCTTTGCTACTCACTGAAAAGTTGATGGTTCAGGCTCGTCCAGCAGCTCTGCAGATGGAAGACGTGGCCGTCTGCTCCCATAAACCAGAAAGCCAAACCTATTGCTGTTCAGTCTCTTCTCATGGTGAGCCTGCATTGGGTTTCTGAGGCCACACATCTTCATGAGAGCAAACTGCCTCATCTTTCTCCTGCAAGGAAATACTAACATGTGACTTAGCAGCGTCCAGCCTTTTGGTGACTCATAATGCCACCAGGACTCTTCCATAAAGATGATAGCTTAGGAGACAGTTCTGTTCTGTAACATGAAGTCATAATGTGTCAAAAGCAACGCAGGTGTGCTGGGCAGCAACATTGCAGAAGACTCTCCCAAGTCTGTCTTCCTGATATATATAACTAGGTTTCTTCATACCACAGACCTGTGTTTGAACGAAGTGGCAGGTTAGTATTTGAGCACAAATCATTTGTATTACCAGCCAACAGCACACAACCATCATATTCCACACCTGGTGACTGTAGGATGGAGTAGGATGGCCGGCCTCCAGTGCTCAACCTACAGGACCATCAGGGCTCCTTTTGCACCACCAAAGTACTGATAGGAAGACTGTTAGTTTTAGGTGCCATTAAGTCACCTATGCTTCACCGCAATCTACCCAATCCAGCACCATCCTCAGTTTCGGACATGGTCAGCCCCATAGTTCCAGTCACTGTGTCAGTACATCTTATTGAGGGCCGCCTTCTGTTTCAGAGAAAGAGACCTTCCCCATTTCCCAGCATGTTAGACTTTCTCCAAGGACTTGCCATTACTGACAACATGCCCAAAATACATGAGACACAATTTTTTTTCTCTATAATTATACTTTATTAATTTTCATAAACATTTACAGAGATTTTGGGTTTCCATTCATTCATTGTTGCACTATTCTCTCTACCCTCCTCCCAGTTTGTTCTTGTCCAAATGCCACAGTGCTTGTCAAAGCCAGTTCTGATTAATCTTCTTTGTCAGTGTGTCCTTTGCCATTCCCTATCACTCCTCCCTGAGAGAGACTTCACCCTGAGTCATAAGGAAAAGGGGATGGCGTATTCTCTTAGCTACTTCCTGCTGAAAAGGGACGCTGTGGGTTTCAGGGTGAAGATCTTCTCTCACTACTCTAAAGGGCCCCTTTGGCAGTAGGAAACACATAGACTATTATGGAGATTGATTTTGGAATTTAGATGCACTCTTATTGATTGTGCTTGGCCGTACATGTTCATATCCTTGAAGATGTATCATGGGGGTGTTGCAACCTAGAAGACACAAATTTGACTAACATGAGTCCAAAAATTATGGAAAAGTAAAAGAAAAGATTCTTTCATTGTTTTACAAACACTCCCCCAGGTCCCCTCCACCATGCAGCCCTCGCTCTAGTCTCCTGTGATGACAGAAATACCTAGTTATATATCATGAGACACAATTTTATCAACTCATAAGGAACAACTGGCTGCACTTTATATAAGACAAATTTGTTCTTTTGACAGTCTGCACAGCACCAGAAATACAAGACATTGCTTGTTCTGTCATCCTTATTCATTGCCCAGCTTTCAGATGGATAGAAAGTAATTGAAAAGTACCATGGCTTGGATTGTCACCTTAGTCTCTAAAAGTATGTCTTTGCTCTTCAGCACTTTAAAGAGGTCCTTGAGGACAGATTTTCCCAGGACAGCATGTCTTTTGGTTTCTTGATTGCTGCTTCCATGAATATTGATTATGAATCCAAGTAAAATGAAATCCTTAACAACTTCAGTGTTTTCTCTGTCATTATGTTTCCTATTCGTGCAGGGTGAAGATTTTTTTGTTTTCTTGATTTTGAGGAGTGATCTACATTGAAAATTATCTGCTGATATGTCTTCCTGAAATCTTGATGCCATATTCTTCATGTAGTCCAGATTCTAGAATGATTTTCTCAGTGTACAGATTGAATATGTATGGAGAAAGCATACCAATCCTGAGGCCTTCAGCTCCTGATCTTACACCATGCAGTGTTCCCTTATTCTGTCTGAAAAATGGTTTCTTAGTATGTACATAGATTTTGCATGAGCACAGTTAACTCTGCTCCATGCCCTAGATAACACCCTAAACTGGAAGAGGTGCTACCTGACCTGTCTCACGTCTCGAGGTTTTGATCACCACTTGGAAGAGCAGAAACTCTGACCTGACTGGGCACTTCAACTCTAGATACACTGGTCCAGACCAGACACCTTGTTTTCTATTTCTGGTAACAAGCATGTTTGTTTAATGATATTTATATGTGTGTTAGTTTTATAATTTATTCTTCTGAGTATGGCATTTATCTGTTGGACTGTGGTGATTTGTATGTTACTTTGCTTCTGGAAGTTATCCTACTGATAATTCACATACCACCAGTGTCACTCATGGTATATAGGTTTTATAGCAAAGCTTCCAGGGTAGGACAGGCTAGTAAGCAGGGCTGACTGTCTACTTCTGAAATAATAGGACCATGAATAAGAATGAAAGAAGAGGAATAATCCTCTTTGATTACTTTATATTTGCTTTTGTATAGCCACACCGTGTCCTTTTTCAACTGACTTAATTTGCTCGGCATAATGATTTTAAGGTTCATCCATGTTGTGACATGTGTCAGGACTTCATTTCTTTTTGTGATTGAGTGGTATTCCATTGCTACATCACTCTCTTAAGTCTGTAGAAATTGGCAAACTTGGACTAGGTGATATTTCCAGCTTTGTGGAGCAGGCAGTCTCTGTGGTAACCCTGCTGTGTAGCACAAAAGCAGCCATAGACACATTTAAACTAATAGGTGTGGCTGTGTGCTAATAAAATTTTATTGACAAACCAGCTATGGGCTGGATTTGGCCTGGGAGTTTGTAAACTTCTGATGTAGAGTCCATCAACAGAACAATAAATCAAGCCTTGATTTATAGTACTTACTGTTGTCTTGATGTAAATCCTTTCACCATGGCTGATTTCAAGCTCCTGAAGTTAAGTCATTCCATGCAGAACACAATACAGTACAATATAGTGGCATAATTATGAAAGTAATGAGTTTTTAGTATCTCATTCCTTTTTTAAAATTTTCATTATACTCTTCAAGTTGTGCAACCATTTTCATTCTTAAGTATCCATTACTTTTGTTTTAACATGATATTATTAAGTGCAGTCAAGGAGGTTCTGACTCCTAGTGATTCTGTGGACTGTGGAACGTTGTCCAGTCCTGTGCCATCCTCAAAATCATTGCTCTTCTTGAGCCTATTATTGCAGTCACTGTGTCACTCCATCACATTGAGTCTGCTTTTGCTGACCCTCATCTGTACCAAGCATGAATTCTTTCTCTGGAGACTAGCCTCTCTTTTTTCTTTTCTCTCTCTCTCTCTTTTTTTTGACTGATTGATAGATATGTTTAATGATAACATTGCTCGTCATTCAGGTTGCTGCAGAGACTTTAGCCTCAATCCAGGAGTATACAGCATTCAACAAAAACCAGTCAGAGGTCTGGCATAAACTGACTTCTTACTGCAGCTACCCTGTAAACATTGAACCCCTTTTTCTGTCCTTCCTTCCTCCAAAATAAGTAAATTTCTTATGAAAACAGCCACCATGGGGGAGCGAAAAGTGAAAAACAAACAAACAAAAAAACACAAAAACAACAACCACACAGCAATTCAGTGTTAATTGGTGATGATGGGAAGTGCTGTGCCCTTCACTGTGCTGCTTTGTTCTTTTTACTCTTTTTGTCCCTCTTCAGACTTTCCTGTTCGCTCTGAAGATGGTGGAGTAAGCCATCTGAAACGTAGCTTCTTTGGAGCTTTCCCACAGTGCTGATCTTCCATTTCCCATCACTAGCTCTTAGTAGACACTTGTCAGAAGGTTCAAAGCTGTCCACTGTACCTTTCCTTGGAATGGGTTTAGTGTGACCATCATGCTTCTTCCAGGTGATGAACACGCTTCCTGACGCCCAGCACTTCTGGAAGAGCCTGGTCAGCTCTGTCAGGAACTACCTGCTCTCTCCAGCAGCAGCGTGCCCTCTCTCTTTGAGGGTCCTGTCTTTTTTTTTTTCCTTACTTTTTTTTTTTAAATTATTTTATTCGTTTTAATGAACATTTACAGAGATTTTGGTTTTCATTGATTCATTGTTGCACTGTTTTCTCCACCCTCCTCCCCAGTTCTTTCTTCTTTCCCCACCCCCAATGTCTGTTTTAATTGTCCAATTGCCACAGTGCTTGTCAAAGCCAGTTCTGATTAATCTCCTTTGTCAGTGTGTCCCTTGCCAT
>NW_006399976.1:1574561-1579404 GCF_000299155.1 Elephantulus edwardii
ATTGTTTTCCTTATGTTGAACCATCCTTGCATACCTGTTATGAATCCCACTTGGTCATGGTGAATTATTTTTTTTATGTATCGTTGGATTCTATTTGCCAGTATTTTATTCAGGATTTTTGCATCCATTTTCATGAGAGATATTGGCCTATAGTTTTCTATTTTGGTGGTGTCTTTTCCTGGCTTTGGTGAGGGTCCTGTCTTGATAACTTGCCCAAAGTCAGTCTCACCATCCTCACTTCTAAATTCTGATTTATGCCACTTAATTTTTTTTTTTTGCAGTTTGAAAGCTTCTTTATTGTGTTAAAAATGGCGGCTGCGCTCGCCCCCTTCCTCCTCCCAGCCCCTTATATACCCTTTACCTAAATAGCTTCTATGCTTAATTTCTATTGGCCTATAACTATCTATTCCTATTGGTTTATAACTATCTATTCCTATTGGTCTATAACTTCCTATTCCTATTGGCCTATAACTACTTATTCCTATTGGTCTATAACTACTTATTCCTATTGGTCTATAACTACTTATTCCTATTGGTCTATAACTACTTATTCCTATTGGTCCATACTTACTTATTCCTATTGGTCTATACTTAACTCTAACTCTCTAATCAATTTTTGCCACAATTGCCATTGCCATTCATGCTTCCTGACACGTCAGCACCTGCAGCTCCGGCAGTTCCCCCTTTTTTGTTTCCACTTAATTTTTAATAATGACTTTATTTAACAGCTGTCTTCCCAGATTTTTGGTCGCTGTCAGTTGCAGTACCACTGGCTTGGATGTTGCTGAAGCAATAAGTGTTGGGGTACCATGATGGTGATCTGGGCCCAGGATTTCCCCAGTAGTGCCACAGACTCCTGTCTAAGTTGTCACCTGTGCCTACGTGGCTGGCTGTTGGGCCATTCTCCTTTTGGTAGGGCATCTCAGTCATGCTCTAGGCTGCTTGGATAAGCCAGCTGCCCCAGGTTCTCTGGCCTCATGGGACTGAGGTGACACTCCTGGTCTATTGTTTGGGGTCGGGGTGGGGGGAAGCCCTACTCTTAACAAATCACTCTGTTTGTCTTCATCATAACCATTAGTACTAATGATCATAATACAGTTCACTCACATGTTGTCTGTCTCCCCTCATTGCTCAAGAAAGATGTGGTTGTAATCCCTGCATAAACATGCAAGGCCCTAGTTAAGTACACCCCATTTCTGCATGTAAGCCCTATGAGGACCTGGCCCCATCTGTTTTCTGTGCCTCCCTGGCTGGCACACCTGCTCAGCTAGCACTGAGTCAGGAAGGACCACTGAGCGCATACTGAGGAGCTTCCATTCTTGGGAACCAGACAGGGTACCACCACTTCCTGGCCTGTAGAATGCAGCTTGAATGCTCGGGAGGAGCCCCAACAGTGTAGTCTCCAAAGTGCACCAGCCAATGTGAACATCAGTATGTGGACTCTGGGTTCTTCTGACAGAGAAATGACAAAGCAGTCACTCTGTGGAGCTAGCCACTACATTGGTGCTCCAGTGCCACTTCTCTGCCGGCTCCCATTTTGGGTGAGCAAAGCTATGAAGTATGAGAAGTTACATGGAGCTTATGGAGGTATGGAAGTGTGTATAAGAGGAGATGTGTATGCATGAAGGTGGGGAATGTCCACTGAGGGGGATATATACCTGCGGAGGTCAGACGTGCTTTCAGGAAGCTGTGGAAATGGCCACTGAGGAGTGTGCACACTCAGAGGTGTGGCAGTGTTACATGCACAGATGTGCAGTGTGCGGAAGTGAACGTAGAGATACAATGTTGGGGAGCTCTGGAAGAATGTGAACAGAGGATGTCTGGTGCTCAGATGTGGAATGCACACTGGTGAGAGAGAGAATGTGTGGGGGAGACTTGTAGTGTGTATGCACAGAGGTGTAGAATGTGCAAGGAGATTGAGTAACATGTGAAGAAGAATGTGCACACAGAGGTGTGGAGTGCACTAACTAGAACGTACGCAGTGTATGAGTGAGGTGAGGGAATGCTTATTCAGGTGTGAAGTGCATATGTGCAAACGGGAATACACAGTGTAATGAGGGAGGAAGGACAGTAGGTTCATTGGGTTTGCAAAAAGCAGTACAGAGTGTCAGCTTCGTAATTGGGCACTGCTGAGAAGACACAAGTGAAAGTGCGTGTTAAGGGCAGCACATAGTGAGGATACCAGCAGCATGTCCCTGGAACTTCCCATTTCAGGACTCCTCCTGGGACCTTTCCCTCTCCCAGCCACTACCTCCAGGATTCGTTTGCAGGCTCACTTATCCCCAAGATTTCCCTTTAGCTCTTTTGCCCCCATCTTGCTGAGGCTCAAGGACACTGTTCCTGGCCTTGGGAGCAGGAGATGCATTTGGACAGTTTGCACCTGGTGTGTGTGGGTGTTGGGGGCCCTCCTGCTTGGCCTTCAAGGGTCTGGGCAGCTGTGGGATTTCCTGTCCCTTCTCCAGTGAAAGCAGACTCTAGATCACTCAGTTTTCTTACATCTCTTCCCCTTTGAGAGATCCGTGTTTCTTTCCCCTAATTCACTTGTGCTTTTCTTATCCAAGCATGAGGGACCCATGGCCTTCACAGATGTCCTGCCTTGCAGATGTGAGGAGGGCTGTAGTGTAGCACCAGGTGGCTGACTAGGCCCAGAACCAGCGGGTGGAGCAGAATTCACATCATCCCAGTCTTACTCATTCAGTTCTCACTGACCTGACATGTGCTCTGCGTGCACTGACTCCAGCCCTCAGAGCCCTGCATGGTGAGACTTGGCTGCAGGCAAAGGACTCTTCTCAGCCCCTCAGCCTTCTTCTTCCTTTGAGCCCCAAGTCCTATGTAGAGAGACTAGGAATAGAAATGGATAGGTTTTGGTGTAGAGCTGAGTCTGGAATCTCAGATGTGCCTCTGGGATAGTGGTGACTGCAATTCAGCTTACTACCTGGTGCCCTTAAGTGGACCCCCGAGGTACCCCAGGGACACTCTTGCATGCTCCCCTCAAATCATCTCATCCAGTGTGCTCCATGGCTAGTCTTGATCAGCCCTCTGGAAGCTTTGCACTTGTCCAGCTCAGCCTTTGTGGGCTGGTTCCTCTGCCTTGGCCTCAGCATTCTTCCTTGTGTTCCTCTCCTTCTGTGTTCCCCTCACCCGCTCCCCACATGGACAAGTGTGGCTCCAGCTCCTGCCCCATTTATTGTAGGTACTGGAACTTGGACCTCTTTACCATGCACCCTTCCATGAGCTATGGGCTGAGGGAACGGGGGCAGTGCTGGGTGTTCCTTTAATTGAAAAAGGTTGCCAGGAAACAACCTGAGGTGTCCTTGTCCCATTGTCAGGCTGACATTGTTTGGTTTGGGTTTGGTAGCTGTGCATCCTTTTGGTGGCTACTCCAAAATGACAGTCAGGTTCACAGAGGTGAGATTTCTCAGGTCACATTGCTTAAGACAAGGGAAAAAGAATAACCCCAAGTCATTGTCGGAGAGTCAGAACCAGTGCATAGTAGATTTTCAGAAGCTGTACATCACATGGGAGGAGATTGGCCATTATTCTCCCACAGAGCAGCTGGTGGATTCAAACTGCTTGTCTTTGGCTTGGCAGCACAACTTGTTACCCATTAGGCCACCAGTGCTATTTTAAGAAGAGAGGTCTCCAGCAGATGTACCCAGAGTATGCCTACCCCAGTGGAACCAGGGACTGAAAATCAGTTGTTTTCTTACTTGCGCTATATCTTTTATTTACTGTTTCGGTTATTTTGCTATAGCAATTCAGATTTGTATTCAGAAATGTCATAGCTGAGCTCGTCTTGCTTGTTATTGAGACAGCATGTCCCAGACCTAAGGCATTGGTGGCAGGTGAAGTGCTTGCTGCCGTCTGCCTGCTGTGTCTCCTCTCTATGGAGCTGTCCCTTCCTACTGCGGGTGCCTGTGGGTGGGGACACGGTGCAGGCTCCCCTGACCTTGACTTGTCAGCAGCCTCGTAGGGGGTGTGGGTGGTTAAGGGACTGACTGCTCAGAGATTAATCAGTGCTTTGGGTTGATTTGTACACTTTGTGCTTGTGATGAGAGCAGAGGTTCTGGGCCATAGGACAAGGAGGGCAGGTGTGGGATGCTACCCTGGGGAACCCAGGCTACAGATGGTCTGAAAGCTCAAGGAGGTGGCTTCTCATCAGCCCTCAAAGAGCGGTGGGCAGCCGACAGGGCTGTAGTGCAGAGGCCAAGATGGAGGAGGAGTAGCATGGTGCTGGTGGCAGTGGGGCCTCCTTCCTGAACCCTCCCCAGAGAATGTGCACCTGATGAGTCTTAGTTTGTAGGTTTTCTTCTTCCATGCTGTGTATCTAGAAAGAATAGTGGGAGACAGCAGTGGTGAGGTGATGCCCCACCTCCACAAGGTGCTATCAGAGCCCACTGTGAAGAGTCTGCAGCCTGGACTGTTGCTGTGAATTGTCAGCAACTGCTGTGCGAGCCCGTGTCAGACCCTGCCTCTGCCTGCTCCCCAGTGACATGGGGACACCAGGCCTGCCTTGGAAGATGGATGTTTTGAACTGAGATTTCACCTGTGACATTTTGGTGTTGACACAGCTGTGCTAGGCTTTGCCCAGGCTCAGGGCCTGGTGGACATGACCTGACTGCCTGGTCTTGAAAGGACTGAATTCTGTATGTGGCCTGGTAAAGTTGTAAAGACCTGATTTATCCCAGAGCTGCTTTCACTGTTTCCTCCTGCTACTGTTACTGCCATCCTCCTCCAGCCTGGATCTGGATCAGGATCGCTGCTGGGATGCAGTCCAGGAGGCCGGGTGGGTGGGCAGGGCTGAGAGCCGGTGCCCGCCCAGATTCTCTCTCTCTCTCCCCCC
>NW_006399976.1:1579504-1601408 GCF_000299155.1 Elephantulus edwardii
CTCTTCTGCTTTGCCTCAGGTCACTTGAAGAATGGGTACCCCTCCATCCCCCCAGGTCTTCCCACCCCCTTGTTCCTTTTTTTTTTTAGAACTCAGAATGTTATGTGGGAAGGATTTAGTTTGCTTCCACTTACCCACAGGAATTCTTTTATTTTCCCAGGTAGAGTGGCAGTCTATTAATGCTACTTGCCTGTCTCCTCACTGCCTTGGGAGCTAGTGCTCTGGGCAGGCCTACGCTGTCTGAGGGGTGTTTGTGCAGTGACAGTAGTGTTGGTGTGGCTTGGAATTCCTGGAGGCTTATTTCCATGTCTGTGCACCCAGTCCCCTGTCCCTCCCCTGCTGGACTCCATATTGGGAATTACTGCCCAGACCCAGTGATAACAGGGATCAAATGACAACCTAGCGAAGGAACAGGGACGGACAGGGCTCACCATGTTCAAGAGGGTGAGGAAGCTCCTTGTCAGCTCTCTGCAGGCAGCAGGCCCTTGGTGATTTCCTGCTTCCCTTTGTGAGGTGCTCACGGCATGGTAGAAGCTAAGAGGGAAGAACAACTGAAGCAGAAACTATTTGTCATGAATCATCAGGACCCTTGCAGTAGCTTGACACCTGGGAATCTTTTCTTAAGTGAGAGATGAGGGCAAGTAGGTGTGGATTTGAAGATGTTCCTTGCGCTTATTGTTATTAAGTTCCTTCAAGTCGTAAACAACTCATAGTGACCCTATGAATGAAAGACCTGAACACTTGTATAACTTTCATCATTTCTCCAGGTTCATAGGGTTTCCGGAGGCAAGCTGTTTCGGAAGTGGATGCCACTCCTGCTTCCAAGCTTGTTTTAATCAGGGAGTGCCACCAAACACTGTCCGCCATGGGTAACCATTATCGCATTTGACACATAAGTGTCACAGTTCTTGCACTTAGAAATGTAATTTTTCAGAGCTCAGAGGACGTGATTCCTGGTTGTATGCACCAGGACTTTTTAGTTGAGTGATAGTTCACAAGGCAATGGGAAACAGTGAAAAATGGGAGGGACCCAATAAATAAAGCCCTAAGTATCAGTTACAGCGGTGTAGCTTTGAATGACTTGAACCTGGGTATAAGAGCCACCCAGAGAAGATTACTAGCACCAGGCTGGTGGGAGAGGTCTGCCTGCACTGACTGCCCTGACCTATCTGCTGTCCAAGCTCCCAGGAGGGTGTCTGCCCTCCCTGAGTCTCTGGTACTGTTGGGGTTTAGAGAGCTCACATCTGATGACATTGGTGGCCCAGTAAATGGTCTCAGAAGAGTGGCCCAAGAGTGATGATAAGTGGGAAGTGAAGGAGCTTCCTGTGATTTACCTTGTACTGCATCAGGTCCTGCATAATTGGATTGTAAGACACATGGTACAGTTAGGCTGAGTATAAGGGAGAGGATTGAAAAGTAGAACCATCCTGGTTTGCAAGAAAAGTTTGTGGTGAAAACTGGTTGCCATTGTGTTGACTCTGTGTGACAGAGTGGTACGGTAGGTACACTGTGTTTTTCTTCAGTGGTTCATTTTTTGTGATTCTCAGACCTTCTCCATTTGTACAGCAAGGAACTCCAAAGGCCTCAAGTTTGAAGTCATGATGGAGTTAGTGTGAATGGGTGCCTGGGGTAGGGGTGGGGGAATGAGAGAGAAAGGTGTGTGACATTGAGCCCCAGACCAAGACTAACCCCATCCTAGGAGTGAAAGTGCTCTTCCCCAGGGCATTATCAGTGCAGGAGAATGGGTCGAGGGGACAGCAGATGGTTAGGGTACTTGATAAGATAGACACTGATGGGAGGCAGTTGGCCTCCAGGGGTGACCCAGGCAGAGTGAAGATCCAGAGTTGTCTGAGATGGTTTTGCCCAGGAAGAGATGGAGAGTAAAAAGGGTGGGAGGACACCACAACAAGATAAAGGTAAATAACACAGTCTCTTAAAGACAAATACTGTGTAAGGCCATTATTGTAGAACAAGTACGAGGATCCAGGGGGGGCTTAATTTTAGGATCACACAATTTGATGGGTGGAGGGAGGGGTAAGTAAAAGAAATGGGAAAGATCTGGTGTAAAAAATAATGTATATGAACTTTATGAATTTTGTAAGTAAACCAGTGTAAAATAAAATTTTGTTCAAAATTTTAAAAAAACAAAACAAAACAAAAAAGGTGGGAGGAGTGGGACTCGAGATGAAGTGGAGGGTGATGATACCCCAGAAGTAGGTGCAAGGGGCTCGGGAGGTGAAGCTGCTGCCCAGAGGTTATGTAGAGAAGGACTGATGGGTTGGTGTTTTTACTTTGATGACGTTGGTGGCCTCAGTGAGCAGTTTTGGTGTGGTGGTTGGGGTGGGATCCAACATATTGGAAAGTGTAATTCTAGTTTAGCTTGCATTGCAGACCCGCAGCACTTCTCCCTTAGCTGCACCTGCTTCCAGTGAGTAGTCTGGTTTCATTGGAAAGGACCGCACCACTGAGTGGAATTAGGGTGAGAGGAAGGAAACTTGAGGAAACACACATTAAGGAGGGGTGTCCATGAACAGCATATTGGAACCTTGCCCTGTGTTGCACCATCCTCACGATGATCTTCAGTGGTCTTGTTCTAGCCCATTGTTGCCATCACTATGTCATTGAAGCTAGAGGTAGCAACATAAGGAAGCAGCATCATAGACGGCCTAAGAAGGAACTAAGGAACATCTCTGGTCTCCCAAGTGCTTGATGATTACTTGTACTCTTTGCCTTCTTTGCTGCCTGAGAATGCAAAGCCCCAGGGCAGGCTTCCAGGTGGGGTGGGTGCTCTGCCCCTCACCCCTGACGTGTGGAGGGTGCCAAGGGTTTGTGTTCTGAGAAGTATGAGACTCGCTACAGACTAGACAGGGGCTGCTGTTGAGGAGCTCAGATCGTCTTTGAGATGTCCCGAGGCTGTCCTGTCCCTCAGTGGGAAAGCTGGGCAGAAGCAGTAGATGTAGCTAGGACCTCAGGAACCATGGTGCCACCGTGTGGTCATTGGCTCTGCCTTCAGGTTGTCTCCCAGGATCGCACAGTCTGGCTTCACCGTCTCCTAATGCCTAGCTTTGACAAAACCTCTCAGAGTTCTGCTCATGTAACCTTTTTGGCATAATTTCAGGAATGCCAAGAAGGTGCATTTGAGAAAACATTTGTGGTTATGGTAACTTCCAGGAACCACTAATTTAGAACTTGAAGGTGTTTGAGAAACCGGGTCTGGTTGAACGATTATCTTTGCCTGAAGGAATCACAAAGCCATGCCACCCCTGACCACAGGACTGGGGGGGTACCAGAGCGGCAGGTAGTGAGAGGCATGAGTACACATAGAAGCGGGCCTTGAACACTCTTCTCTTGCCACATTGTCCGCGAATGTCTGTCCCTTCATGGAACCATATGAGCACTGCTGAGAGAAACCTCAGGGTACCTAGGACACTCCAGGAGTGACTGCTGTAGGTAGTAGCTGCAAATAGAGCAAAGTTACATTAGTGTCCCAAACACGTTAGCTTCTCCAGCATGAGTCCCTGCAATCCCAGCTTGCCCCGGAGGGAACCCCAAGGCATTTGTGCTATTGGAGTAGCATAGTGCTACAGCCAAGAACATTCCTATGTGCCACTTGTTCTTGCATCTCTCCTTCCTTCCATCCATCTCTCTCTTCCTTAGTTACTATTACGGAGCTCCTCCTATGTGCTCCATCCTCCATCTGTCATATGGGGGGGGGGTGTTCATGCTGCTGTAATTCTACAAGACTTCAAGTATCATCAGCGTCACCCAAGATGGGCAAATTTCAGTGGAACTTTCAGAGTAAGTTAGCCTAGGAAGGAACTATCGGATGATCTGCTTCTGGAAACCCTATTGATCAAAGCGGAATACTGTCTGGTAGAGTGCTGAAGATGAGCACTGCAGTAATACACAGTAGCCACAACAATGAGTGTGAGCATACAGGCCATTGTGAAAGAGGAGGCAGCTTTGCCATCAGTTGAGTGTGGAGTTGCCATTAATTGGAGCCTGTTACAGAAATTGCTGTGTGCTGAGCACCACTCTTAATTACTTGGGATACTACTGTAACAGAAGATGCCTGCCTTGTGCATCCATGTCAGGTCAGGGACAGGCAGTATGGCAAATGTAGGAAAGACAGAATATACACGTGCACAGCCTGGGCAGTGGAGCCTATGAAGTGTCCCCGACTTCCAGGTAGCTTCTTGCCTATGTGCAGGATGTTACCAGAGCTGTTGAGATCCTTGTTCATCTGGGGACTTGACATTCTGGGTGTCCTATTTCCTATGGCAGGTGGCTGCCTGCAGGCTCTTGGCCACTGCCAGCCATGGTTAGAAACCCCATGCTGCCCACCACTGAGGGTGTAGCTGTCCAGTGCATGCCACCTCTGCTGAATGACCTCAGGCACAGGCCAGCACCTGGCCAAGTCTTGGGCAAGGATGTGGAAGTAGTTGTTTCAAGTGATATTTGTTGTATTTAGGGAAAGTGACACTCTGACAACTGTTGCCATTTGCACAGTTGTGTGTGGTGACTTGAAGGTGTCTGCTTGGCACTGAGAGCAGTACCAGCCTTGTACATGGTATGGGTCCATCTCGTGGAGCAGAAGTGGAATTATCCCTGAGACCCTGGCTTGAGGGTGAGGAAGAAGGGAGAGGAGCTTGATGAAGATGGCTCAGGGCAGGGCCCTGGAGCCCGGAGAGAGGGATGGTGGCCTCATGCTGACAAAGGCTACTTGCTCACTGTCCAGTTGATTGTTTGCAAGGAATGTGTTAGTGTGATTTGCTAATTTTGTGCCTTTTTTGGATTTAGGGTTACACCATGCCACATCTGGGAATAGCCCTGTGACCTGGCACTGGTGCAGGTAGTATTACGGTATTCTGTAGGGAGAGCCTGGGCTTTCATCTTGAAGAAAGATACCAGGCAGCACAGGGCCTGAGTACATAACAGACTGCACCATCTCTCTTAGAGTGGAGTCCCTGTTACCTGAGAATCTCATCCAAGTGCAGGCTAGGCCCCGAGGGGTCAGTGCTAGAGCTGAAAGAGAGAGGAAGGGGTTCCATGCCTGACCACTGGTTCCTTTGGAGAGAAGTAAGGGTTTCAATCAGCTTGCTGTCCCTGGAGCTTTGCAGAGCAGGGAGAGGAAGGAGGTGGAGGGTACACCAAGGGCATTTCAGCAATAGGAAGGGATATTGGCTGTCTCTGCACCAACTGATGTAGTTTGGACACTGGACACATCAACAGCTGCCACCCTGTTTAAACCTGGAACATCTCACTGGCAGTCGCAGTCCACACAGATATGCAGGCAACTGGCTTGAGAGCATGATCGGTAAGCTCAGCCCAGGTTGTTCTGCTGGGTGTTTTATTAGGTCACAGATGCATTTCTCTGCTTCCTGGCATCAGGTGCAGCGTGTCCTAAGAGTAGTCCAGCCTTTAGAAACAAAGAGTCCCAAGCTTTTCTGTTAGTGTGCATGGGAAGATGGTGTGCTCTGTGCATTGCTGCTGTGTCCTGAGACCCCGGCTCCAATTAGATAGTGTGATGATGTTGAGTACGGTCAAGTTAGAACTGACCCATAGCTGACCCTCCAGGTTTTCAAGGCAATTAATCACACAGGAGGAAATTGCCCATCCTTCTCCTTTGGAGCAGCTGGTGGATTTGAACCACCTGTCTTTGGGATTGTAGTACAGCTCCCTACATCATGCAATAGATATCTTAATTAAATAGATACCAGTTTAATGACTAAGCTGTGGCTGATCCAGGCCATAGATTTTTCAGCTGCTACATGTGCATCTGAAAGATGGACAGTGAGTAAGGAAGACCAAAGCAGAATTGATGCCTTTGGATTGGGACGCTGGTGAATAGTATTGAATATCCTATGGACTTCCAAAAGAAATAAATCTGTCTTGGAGAAAGAGCAACCAGAAAGAATGGTGAAAGTTTGTCTCATGTGCTTTAAGTGTGTTGTCAGGAGAAACTGTACCACAATCAGAATAATTAATGTATATTCATTTCAAAAAATTCCTCATGCCTTTTAGAATCCTCCCTTCCTGCCCACCCTGTCCCTTTCTAGCACTGATAGATTATTTTGCCCTTTCTGACAACTTAACCTTTTTTGTTGTCAGCCCATAGCTGACCCACTGGCGTTTTTGTCCGAGGCAGTAAATCACACTGGACCCATTCTTATTTTACAGAGCAGCTGGTGGATTTGTACCACATGCCTTTAGGATTGCAATACAGCTTCTTACCACTAGGCCACTGAGAGCTCCCTCCTTTTGGGTGCTATCACATCAGCTACAACTCGTAGTGACCTGTGAAGAGATGAGAACTTTTCCCTTCTCTGCACCACCCTCACGATCTCTGCCATATTAGAGCCCACTGTGGCAGTCATTGTGGCAGTCCCTCTTGTTGAGGTCTTCCTGTCATTCTTTGACCCTCTGCCTTTCCCAGCGTGATGTCTTTTCCCAGAGACTAGTTCCTCCTGACAACATGCCCGAAGCATGTGAGACAGACTTTGACCATTCATGCCTCTAAGAAGCACTGTGGTGGCACTTGCTCCAAGACAAATGTGTTCTTTGGGCAGTCCATAGGATATTCACTACTTTTCTTGCACCTCAATCCAAAGGCATCGATTCTGCTGCTGACTTCCTTATTCATTGTCCAACTTTTCAGATGCATGTGAAACAACTGTAAATATTACGGCTTGGACCAGGCACATCTTATTTGTTAAACTGATGACTCTTTAAACAAAGATACCTATCACAAGATATAACTTGTTTAATGATCTAACGAGGTCCTAGGAAAGACAAGAGAGGAGATGGAACCTCAGGGCACAGAAGCAGTGCATGGAGCCCGCAGTATGTGCTCTTTGTTGTTGCTGTCTTTTTTTCCCCCCGCATACTTAATTTTGAGGTTCAGCTATTTCCAAGGTGGTTCTGCCATTAGCAGTGTTTGAGAATTCCAGGTGCTGCACATCCTTGCTCACAGTTGATGTTAGCCTTCTAGTGAGTTTGTAGGGAGTGCTGATGGCTTAGCCCGTAAGGAGTTGTACTGGTAATCCAAAGGTGACACCTGTCTGGGGGTTCAAGGTGCCTCTGAGGCAGAAAGATTGGTATTAGCCTCTCATGCCGTTTACAACCTCCAAAGACCCGCTGGACTGGTACAACCATGAGTGGTTCTGAATTTGGGGTTTTGTCTAGGTTTCTTGAGTGTGTGTTTAAGAGCCTTTGTGGCACGGTGGTTAGATCTTGGTTGTTAGCCAAAAAGTTGTTGGTTTGATCCCACCTAGCAGCTCTACAGGAGCAGCTCTGAGAAAGGGGGGAAAAATCTGGTGATTTACCATCAAATCGGAACCAACCCATAGCTGACCCTCCAGCAGGTTTTCAGAGGCAGTTAATCGTACAGGAAGAGGTTCCCCATCCTTCTGCAGAGCAACTTTTGGCTTCGAACCACATGCCACCAGGATTGCAGCTGCACAGCTTCTTGCCACTAGGCCACCAGAGCTCCCTTTAGTAGACACTACAACCAAGAAAAGTCTACAGAGCAATTCTCTGTGACCCATGGGCTTGTTATCATTTAAAATGGATTTAATGACACATAACAACAGAGAGTATGCAGTGGTACCTAATGGTAATTTTCATTTCTGTTGTCCTAATGATTAGCAATGATAATGAAAAATACTCACTATACATACCATGGACTGCCAAAAGAACCAACTCATCTATCTTGAAAAAAGTACAGTCAGAATTCTCTTTAGAAGCTAGAGCAGTGAGACTTTGTGTCACATACTTTGGGCATGTTATCAAGAGAGGCCAGTCCCTGGAGGAAGATGGCACACTAACATAGACTGTCATCCATTGTGAAGGGGGAAGGCTGTCGGTGTGGTCGATGTGTAGAGCAGCTGCAGCAGTGGGCCCAGCACAGACTGAGGCAGGCTTAGGCAGCGTGGTTTTCTGTTGCACATGGGTCCCTGTAAAGTGACACCTAGCAATGGTGATAGTGGCATTTTTTCAAGTGTTTTTTACCATCCACGTCTTTGGTGTAATGGCAGTGCAGATAACTTGCTTGTTTATTTCCCCTTGGACCTGAGTTTTTTATAGGTTATCATCATGTATTGTCATCCTTATTCATTGTCCAGTTTTCACATGCATAGCAAATGATTGGAAAGACTATGGCCTGAATCAGACACACCTTAGTCTAAATAGTAGAATAAGGATGACAAAAGAATTAACACCTTTAAGGTGTTGGAGAAGAGCACTGAACATCCCATGGATGGCCAAGAGAACGAACAAATACAGATATGTCTTGAAGAGGGTGCAGTCAGAGTGCTTTTTGTAGGCAAAAAATGATGAGGCTTCGCCTCACATACTTTGGGCATGTTGCTAGGAGGGGCTCTTCCTTGGAGAAGGACATGAAGGGTGGAGGGTCAGTGACGGAGAAGACAACCCTCAACCAGGTGGATTGATGAGGTGACTGCTGCAATGGGGCTCTTGTGTCAGAACGTGTGAGGATGGCACAGGATAGAATAAGGTTCAGATCTTTGCTTCATAAGGTCACTGAGTCGTGATGGCACAGCATCATGTATTATATTACAGATAAGGCCCTTGTTTATAAATATTTGCATTTATTTCCTCCTGATTTCTGGTTGACCTCACTTTATTGTCTTTGAAGAGAAAAAAAGAAAAAAGATGGTTTTTGTTTTATTGAGCTTTTTAAAAAGTATAGTTCTTCGTTGTTTGTGCTTTTTGTGTAACATATTCTTAAATCTTTGCCAAATCCATGTTTTCTCCAGCTGTTTTGCAGTCTTAGCTTTACACTAGGCCCTGTTGTTTTGCCATCATCCTTAACAGCAGCTCAGCAGTACCTCCTCCCCCTGCTAGGTGTGACGAAGAGCCAACTGTAAACCCGAAGAGTCAACGAAGAGTCAACCGGGCAAGATGCCTAAGTTCCTTTTGCAGTGTGATCTTCAATTTGCCCCCTGCTGCCCTAAGTGTCCAGTTACTGACTTAACTCTTCCAAGCCCCAGCACCTTTGCCTGCCCCTTTCTGTTGGGCAGGAGTGACTGGTAAGGTACCATGGGACTGAAGCAAATGGAATTCCTGGCCACATTTAAGTATAAGAGACAAATCCGCTGTTAGGGACCTCTCCAGGGTACTGAAGACCAATGGTGTCACTCTGGAGACTAAGGTGCGCCTGATCAGGCTATGATCTTTGCAATCACTTGTTATGCACCAGAGAGTTGGACAATGACTAAGGAGGGTAGAAGGAGAATTGATGCCTTTGAGCTGTGGTGCTGGAGAAGAGTATTGAGAGTACCATGGACTGCTAAGAAAACAAAGATATTCCTCCTGGAGACGGTTAAACCGGGTGGCTCCTTGGAGGCAAGGATTCTGAGGCTTCGTCTGACATACTTTGGACATGTTGTAAGGAGGGAGAGGTCCTTGGAGAGGGACATCATGCTTGGGAGGGTGGAGGGACGGCATAGAAGGGGTAGACCCTCTATGAGGTGGATTGATTCAGTGACTGGGGTAATTGGGATGGGTGTGTCAAAGGCAGTGAGATTGGCACAGGTTAGAGCAGGGTTTAGGGCTGTTGTACATAGGGTCGCTATCAGTCGCAAGCGACTGGACGGCATATAATAACAACATAAGAGACAGGCAGAATAAGATGGTATGCCAGCCTTACATTACTTCTCAGCTACTTCCGAGTGCAGGAAATGGACCTCTTGGAGCCACCCCCTATCTTTTAGCCCCTCCCCCGACAGATCGTCCTGCCTGTTACCATGGAGATGTCCAGTCTGAGACTGAGTGCTCCCCTCTTGGCAGAGTACATCTAGGGTGGGGGCGTCGTGGCAGGCAGAGTCCGCTGCCTGGCTTGCTGCTCACTGCAGTGTGGACCACACTTTGCAGCGGCTGGGGTGCTGCTGCTTTCTATTGGCACACACCCGACACTGAATTGTGGGGTCATTTGCAAGACATGGGGTTTATGTTTCATGGACAGTGTTGACATCTTTGGTCTTCTCCCTGGTGGCTCCATCACAGAAGCACCCACCAAGAGATTCCTTCCTGTGTCCACTTCCCATTCAGCTCCCACAGGGCCCGGGAGCAGCAGTAGGGGCCCAGGCAGCCACTTCAGACTTGGCCTGCCCACAGTATATTTGCATGGTGGTTCTGTAGGTGTTTGTCCCCTGTCACCTCCTATCTCCAAGTCTCTAAGACTGACCCACTTAGTATTTGGGGGGAGACAGAAGAGTGTGCCCTTAGACCCCCTGGGATTCCCCTGCTTGGTAAGGCTGAGGCCTTTCTGGTGCCCTTAGATCTCTCAGAGTGGCATGATTCTTTTCTATATCCCCAACCCTCCTCACCCCTGCCTGCCTTTCCATTCCTAGGAAAGACAGCTTGTCTGGGATAGGAAGCCTGCATGAGCATCCCTAATAGGAATGCAGAGCTGAGTCTCACTGTGCTACAGTTACATCAGGGTAGAGTCAAGCCCTCCTTTGCAATAGGCTGACTCCAAACAGAAGTGATCAGGAAGAGCCAGGATTAAGGCCGCCTCTGACCCCTTCCCAGGCTGAGTTGGACATTGTGAGTGCTGCATCTTGCCTGGTCCTCTTGGCTTGGCCCAGGAGTCATTTGCAGAGTTTTTGTGGTGGTGCTGGAAGTCCCCTTACCAAGTTTGATTCGTGCTCTCAGTTGTGTGCTCCCATGGGGGTGGGGGAACCCTGGGGAGCAGCCTCTCACGCCAGGAAGCTCTTTGTAAATGGTGAGTAGCAGGCAGTCTTCCTCTTGCAGCCCTGGGCAGGAGGGTGCAAGGCTCTGTGGGGCCCCTGGGGAAGAAAAGGGGATTGTAGCCACCTAGGAAGGCTTGAGCCCCAAACAGCTGTGGAGGCAAGCCAGTGCTCACTAAAGGATTGCAAAGGAAAGCAGACTAGGTGGGACTGGTCAGGAGCAGGGGCTTCAGAGACAGAGAGGGGCCCTTTGGATGAACCCCTGCCTCTGGTGCTACATGGTACAGGTTTGGGTTGAGCAGATAGCTTTCTCGCTGGTGACTGTCCAAGTTAAATGGTCTGTGTAATCTAGTCTATTTTGCATGAACCCCAAAATTGGTTTAAAGTGACTTTGTGTTTGCGTACTGGGCTGCCTAGACCTGTCTACTGCCCCTGCCATATGGAGGGCCAGCAGCTGGGAACACCATGGGACTCCAGACATCCTGAAGGGCAGGAGGGAGGCCTAGGCTTAGATAGTGGCTATAGCCCATGTTAAGGTGGTGGCGCCTGGCCTCTCCCCTCCAGGATAGGCCTTAAGGCCAGTGCAGATGCCCAGGAACTCCGGGACCACCACTGTTTCCCTGGATGAATATAGCCTCACTACTACCTGGTGCCTCTCCCCCTCACTGGGTAGAGCCTCAAATGAGGCATGTGGGCAGGCAGAGTCTGCCATGTCCAGTGGGAAAAGTCACCTGCCTGGCTCCACTGTCCTTGTGTGTAAATGTGTGTAAGGATGATGAAGGAAAGGGCTTCCGCCCCTGGGGCCGAAGAGGAGGGCTGCTTGCTTGCTCTGCTCCTCCTCCTGCCCGCGGTCAGTGCTCTTGCTGGGGGGAGGTGTGGAGTATAAGGTGATGTATGTCCATGCCAGCACCAAAGCCCTCCTTCTCAGTTCCTGTTTCAGGTCAACCCAGAAATACTCCCATGTGGTGTCTGGCCATTTTTTGATAGGCCCTGGAAATTGAGGGCTGTTTTCAGTGTTGGGGTCTACCGCAAGGCTGGGTTTTGGGAAATTCTGTATCTCTGACACAGGAAGATCTGGGCTCACTTAAGTGCAGTTTGTTTTGGTGACCTATCTCCAGTTTTGTTATGGGGAGGGGTTTTGAATGCAGGTGGCCTCCCGGGCCTGGGATTTCACAGAGAAGTTCCTTGAGTTGGAGTCTTGGCTCCAGCAGGGACCGGAGGGACCAAGAATCCTCACACTAATGTTGCAGGAGCCAGGCTACCAGGGGTAGACAGAGCCAGTGCTGTAGCCACCTCTTCATTGAATCCTGTGTCTGCCTTCCAGGCATAAGTGGACAAAAATCATGTGAGGGTTGGGGGTTGCAGACAGCACTGTGCACCAGTTGTTAGGGACACGTGGATAACCTGGCTGCAGGCTTGGTCCTGGCTGTCACATACTCTTTTAGGAATGCCATTTGGCAGGTAGGTTCTAGGGGTTTCTTTTGAGACTGTGTGCCAGGGGAGAACTCTAGGGAAAATGTCTGACCAGGGCATCAAAACAACTCAGGCACTTTCCTTTACATGCTACACCTTCATAGACCAGAGATGAGGGTGGGCAGAGACCACCTTCCCCTCACAAGCCACACTGTCACAAAACTTGGAGGAGGGTCAGCAGAGACCATGTTGTGTGGGGCTCAGGGAGGGTGATGTGCTGCCTCCCTACTTTTGTTTTACCACCTTGTCCACTTCCGTACTTGGAGGCTCATGTGTCCCTCTCTCCATCCCTCAGATTCTGTCCCCTTTCTTTCAGCCAAATTTTTTTATTCTTCACAACTTCCCTATTCTGCTCTTAGTCTTATCTTCTGCCCCAATTGAGAGCCCTCTGATGAAGGTGATGGAGGCAAGGGCCCACCTTATTTTGATCCCCTGGGTCCCAACTTCACTTGGTCTAGAAGCCTTTAGAGGGGGCTTCTCTGCCAAGCTTGCATCATCTGGAGGCACTGAGGGTTGGGGGGTTGGGTGAGCAGGGAGCTTCAGGACAGACCCTTCCCAGGGCACCAGCCTTAGCCATCATTCAATAAGGGAAGGCAGGATGTCTGTCCCAGGCCTTCCTGGCCAACATAAAGGCTATGAGGGATCAGCCCAGTTGATCCAGACCTCCTGGGCATTCAGATTTATCCCTCCTAAGAGCTGAAGGCCTCTGCTGTGCCTGAACTCAGGGGCACAAGAGCATGTGGCACCTGGCCACAGCTCCTAGGTATTCTCGTTTCTTGATGTCTGGCAGCAGGAGGGCATCCAGTCACAGACACTGTGCATCTGACTGGCTGCTCCTGGGCGGGTCAGTTCCAGGACCTAGCTTTAAATATACCCACGATACCAACCAGGGTGGGACCTGTTGGTGCCAGACCTGGGAAAAAGGGCTGACCTTGCTGCCTCAGGACCTGCCTGCTCACTGCCCATCAAGGCGTATTTGCCAGGCATATGGCTCCTTCTGTGGCAAGAAGCTGTGGCTTGAGATGGGGAGAAGAGTCAGGATCATCCTAGATTGAAGATGGAGAACAGACCAGGCTGAGGAATACAGTAACCCTCAAAAGCTGAGCTCAGAAGAGCTCTGGTGGCCTAGTGGCAAGAAGCTGCACTGCAATCTTGAAGGCACGAGATTCGAATCCACCAGATGCTCTGCCGGAGAAGGAAGGCTAATCCCCTCTTGTGCCAGTCGGATCCGATTCAATGGTATACGACAAAAGGGGGGGGGCGGAAGCTGAGCTCATCCCTCCCTTGGTTTAATGGATGGGCTAAGGGTATACACATATACTGGTATTTACAAGAAATGCTTCCAAAAACACAGGCAAATGCCACAGGTTGTGAGTGTTCTTTGATGTCACTTATTTGTTTCATATACTGCTGGAAGAAAATTTGGATGTTTGTGCAGAGGGGTGGGGGTAAAGTTGTACTCCGTGCAAGTCACAGCAACCAAACTGAGGCCGCACATGTCCATGGATCTGCCCCACCCCTCAATAAGGCCTCTTTGTCCCTGGCATAAGCCCCAAAAGGCTACACCTGCCAGAAAAGTCATTGAGCTGCTGCTGCTGCTGTTAGGTGTTGTCAAGCATGACTCATAGCAACCCTGTGAACAAAAGATCTGAACCCTGCTCTATCCTGCACCGTCCTCAACATCCTCACACACAAGAGCCCATTGCAGCAGTCACTGTGCCAGTCTACTTGGTTGAGGGTCTGCCTCCTTCACCAACCCTCCACCCTTCCCAGCATCATGTCTTTCTCCAAGGCATAACCATCCCCTCCTAGCAACATGCCCAAAGTTTTTGAGGTGAAACCTCATCGTTCTTATCTCCAAAAAGCACTTCAGCTATACTATCTCCAAAACCTACCTGTTTGTTCTCTTGGCTGTCTATGGGAGCTCTTATCACAGCTCAAAGGTGTCAGTTCTTCTTCCGTCATCCTTATTCACTGCCTAGCTCACAGATGTATAGCAAATGACTAGAAAGACTATGGCCTGAATTAGATATACTTTAGTCCTCAAACTGCCATCATTACTCATCAATAATTTAGAGAGGTCTCTAACTGCAGATTTTCCCAGTGCAATGCTCTCCTTATTTCCTGATTGCTGGCACCAGGGGTATAAATTGTGGATCCAAGCAAGATGAAGCTGTTGGCAATTTCACCCTTCAACCATCATGACACTGCCTGTAATGGTAAGAAACTTTGTTTTCTTGACATGAGGTGCAATCCATAGCGAAATCTGCATTCCTTGATCTTTTGCAACAAGCGCTTCAAGTCCTCCTCACTTTCAGCAAGCAAGGTTGTGTCATCTGCCTAATGCAGGTTATTGATGAGTCTCCCTCCAATCCTGCTGCCACACTCCTCTCAATAAAGTCCAGCTTCTTGGAGAATACACAGAATCACTATACCAGAAAGAATTGATTTACACTGAAAAATTTCAGGAAGTACCATGTCAACAGGAGCCAGTGGCAATGAAGGAGGAAGTAGAAGCTGCATTGAAGGCATTGGCAAAAAATAAGGCCCTAAAATTTGATGGGATACCAGTTAACTTATTTCCGTTAACAGATGCAGCCTTGGATGCATTCACCAGTCTGTGCCAGGAAATTGGGGGGACAGCTGTCTGGCCAGCTTGATTGGAAGAGGTCCATATTTGTTCCCATTCCCAAGAAAGGGAATGTGGAAATTATCAAAACAATATCCTTAGTATTACACGCAAGTAAAATACTGCTGAAGACCATTCAAAATCTGCTAGAACAGCACATAGATGGGGAACTGCCAAATGTTCAAGCAGGATTTAGAGGAGCCTGTAGAACCAAGGATATCATTGCAGATGTCAGATCGATCCTGGCTGAAAGTAAGAAATACCAGAAGATTGTTTATTTGTGCTTAATATTGACTATGCAAAGGCAGTTGACTGTGTGGATCATAATAAGCTGTGGCTGACATTTGAAAAGAGTGGGAATCCTCATATTGAACCTATATTTGGGCCAGGAAGCTATTTTCCGAACAGAGCAGGGTTTAAAATTGAGAAGTGAATGCATCACAATCTCAGAGGCACGTGGTTCAAACCCACCAGATGCTCTGCTGGGGAAGGAGGGACAATCTCCTCCTGTACCAGTCAGATCTGATTTGACGGTACATGCACACACAAAAATTAAAAAAAAAAAAAAAGAAGAAGAAGAAATGAATGCATCAGGGTTTTATTCTCTCTCCATACCTATTCAATCTGTATGCTGTTTCATCGAGCTGTAGGAGCTCTTTATATATTGTGGATCCAAGCCTTTCACTGGGTACTTGTTTTGTCAGCATTTTTCCCATGGTTTATGATGGCTTACCTACTTGCTATGAAGCCTGGTGGCCCAGTGGATAGGGAGCTGTGATGCTATCCTAAAAGTAGCACTTCTCTTAAAATTTGGAGTGGCTTCTCAGGAAAGACATGGACATTCTCCTCTCATGTGACTTACAGCCTCATGAGGTTCTTCTAGGAATCAGTTTCAACTCGACAACTATGAAGACTTGCTAACTGGTTTTTTACTTAGCAGAACTTAAGCCAGTTGGTAAAATATTTTCATTTCCAGTAGTTGGTGCTTTGGGACTCCTAAGTTAGAAGTCTTTGTACTTCAAGGATGCTGCTGTTTCTTCTGAGAAGCTTAACTTCCAAATTTTGAGCTCTAATTCGTGTTGGGTGTTTAATGTAACTGGAATCAGTGTATTTTAGGGACTTGTTAATGCGGCTCTCATTGCTGTGTGGGTTCCTCTGGAGGATCCTGGTCGAGTGCTTCGACTCTTGCTGACTCTGTTATGACACCTGTAGCCATGCTGCCATGGGTCTTCTCAGGGTGAGGTCCTGACCTTGAATGGGGTCACTGGAGGGGACAGTCCATCATCTGCACAAAGGATGAAGATGATCATAATAACACTTATCTCATGGGTAATGACTGGAGGATTTTTACTTAAAACAGGACTTGCACATGGTACGGCATGGGGAGGACTTGCTGGATCCCTTCATGCCTGACTTCCCCAGGTCATCCCACCCCACCCCAGGTATACCAGCTGCTGCTCTGCTAGGTTTCTGTCTATGGTTCATGATCTTCATTTCTAGTTTTCTGATTACTTCCATTTATTCATGTGGAAGTATTTTGGTCCTGTTTTTAAAAATGTTTTGAGACAAGCTAATGGAAGTTGAATGAGAATAGAAATAATAAACGATGTTGACACAGTGTGAAGAATGTAATCAGTGTCCCTGGTCATTTTGCTAGAAACTGTGGAGAGTGGGTTGTGGTGTGCATATTCTCACTGAAAAGAAACTACTAATTAAAATGAAAAAGAAATATTTTTTTCATATAAAAGTACACGTCAGTGGTTTTTAATCCTGTACAGTGTTATGCAGCTGTCACCACCATGATCTAGTTTTAGAATGTTCTTTCACCTCAAGGAGAAACTCTGGCCTCTTCCTTCCTACTCAAAACCCCTGTAGACTTCTCATCTATCTTTGCAGACCTGCCTCTCTGGGAAATTCCTATAATTGGTGCTCTTTTCCTCAGAGTTCATCTCTTCGTGTTCCTGTGGTCTCTTCGGAAGACCTCCATTTCCATGTAATCACACTGATCAGTTTCTTGTGTTATTAAACATTTTAAGGAAATTCTGGTGGCCTGTGGAGTAAAGGGTTGGCTGCGAAACCAAAGTGGGTAATTAGAGTCCACCAGCTGCTCTCCCTCTTTGGAACTGTCGGAGCGGTCAGCTGTGAATCAGTTCTGATGGCAGTGAGATCAGTCATTTTCCTTAGGCTTTGAGATTTTTACTTGATAAATCCTTTGATCTCCTTGCCCCAAATCAGATGACAAGTGGGGTTGTGTCCGAGTCATGATAAACCAAATGCTAAAAGGAGCTGGGAAAGGGGGTCCTTGGGCAGGTGGGAGCATGAGGAGCAGGACAGATGTTGACCTGTGCTTTTGTCTTGCAGATCCGGAACATGGTGGCGGTGCTGGAAGTCATCTCCAGTCTGGAGAAATACCCCATCACCAAAGAGGCGCTGGAGGTGTGTGCTGTTCCTGTCCTGGGTGGGGCCACTCTGGTGGAGTTCTAGGGCCCCTCTTAAGATAGATTCGCATGGTGGCTGTAACAGTGGGCTCAAGTATATCAGAGTTGGTGAGAGTGGCACAGGTCAAGGTCAGGTTCCGATCTGTCATTCATAGAGTTGCTATGAATTACAGTCGACTTGACAGCACATAACAGAATGGGCCGCCATAAAACCGAATGAGCCACTGCCCTCTCTGTGAAAGACCTCACAGTGTCTGCATGTTCTAAGCAAGACTCAGTTGTCCCATGAGTCCCTGCAGAGACTTTGTTTTCACCCCATGGGCAGGCAAGGTGGTTCCTGGCACATGTGAGCTGCATAACCGGGGTGGCCCACTTGTTTGGTGGGGTGCGTGGCTGGAGACCCAGGTTCTTGGGCCCCAGAAAGCAGGGTAGGGGTGGAGTTATCACAGAGCTCGCCTCTTGGGTGAACTCTGCCCTGTTCTCACGGCACTCTGCCTCTGTTACAGGAGACGCGGCTGGGGAAGCTCATCAACGACGTCCGTAAGAAGACCAAGAACGAGGAGCTTGCCAAACGAGCCAAGAAGCTATTGCGGAGCTGGCAGAAGCTCATTGAGCCTGTGCACCAGGGCGAGGCGGCACTGCGGGGACTGCCTGGCACCACTGGCTCTGCCAACGGGGGTGCCCATAACTGCCGACCAGAGGCAGGGGTAGCCTCTGGGCCCCGGAGCATCCACGACCTAAAAAGTCGCAATGACATCCAGAGGCTGCCCGGGCAGCGGCTGGACAGGCCAGGGGGCCGCAAACGCCGGGGGGACCAACGTGACCTTGGTCATCCTGGGCCACCACCCAAGGCCACCAAGGTCAGCCATGAGCTCCTGGCCCTCAGCTCATCCCCACTGCCCACCAATGGGATCAGTGGGAGCCCTGAGAGCTTCACTGGAGCCCTGGATGGCAGTGGGCACAGGGGCCCTGAAGGTCGCCTGGAGCCTGGTGAGAACGACAAGCACAGCAGCTGGATCCCGGTCAACGCCGTGAGGCCGCACACTAGCTCTCCAGGCCCAGGTCTGGGGGCAAAGACTGCCTCACTGCAGCCACTGGACCGGGTGGATGAGACCCCAGGGCCCCCTCACCCCAGGGGGGCCCCTCGCTGCTCCTTCAGCCCTCGGAACTCACGGCATGAAGGCACGTTAGTCCGGCAGCGGAACCCATATGTGCCCAAGGGCTCAGTGCCCAGCCCCTCCCCACGGCCTCCATCACTGGAGACTACGCAGGCACCCTCGCCACTCCCTCTGGCCCAGCCCCTTACACCCCCTGTCCGGAGGCTAGAACTTCTACCTAACTCGGAAAGCCCAGGGCGCTGGCCTGACCAGCCTGAGGGTCACCAGAGGCTGGCAGGGCCTGGCTGTAAGGCAGGGCTGCCACCGGCAGAGCCACTGCTCCTGCTGCCACGAGCAGGCCTCTCACCGGACTCCTCCAGGGCGGACAGTGATGCTGCCTCTTCAGGTGGCTCAGAGAGCAGGAAGAAGAAGCGGTACCGGCCGCGTGACTACACAGTGAACTTGGATGGCCAGGGGGCTGAGGCAGGCGTTAAGCCTGTGAGGTTAAAAGAGCGCAAGCTCACCTTTGACCCTATGACAAGACAGATCAAACCCCTGACCCAGAAGGAGCCTGTGCAGGCTGAGAGCCCTGTGCGTCCTGAGCCACCCCGGACTGAGCTGGATGCGCAGGAGCCCAAGGGTAGCCTGCAGAGCCCCTTCGAGCAGACGAACTGGAAGGAGCTATCACGCAATGAGATGATCCAGTCCTACCTGAGCCGGCAGAGCAGCCTCCTGTCGTCTTCGGGTGCGCAGACACCAGGCGCCCACCACTTCATGTCCGAGTACCTTCGGCAGGAGGAGAGCACCAGGCAGCACAGCACCCGTGAGACACATGTACTGATGCCACACAGCCCACCTGCGGACCTGCCTGGGTGCACGCGGGAGGTCACGGAAGATGACCTGGAGCGAATCCAGGCCCACCAGTGGCCAGGCGTGAACGGGTGTTACGATACACAGGGTACCTGGTATGATTGGACGCAGTGCATAGCACTCGACCCGCATGGCGATGATGGGCGCCTGAACATTCTGCCTTATGTCTGCTTGGAATGACCGCCTACTGGGCGGAGGGTGGGTGTGGAGGCCCAGGGAAAGCACCTGGGGTGGTGGAATGGGTGCCCCTGTGCTCTGCCCTCATGATTCTCCTTCTTTTGTGAAATGCTGCTACCAGTTTACTAACAAACTTGCATAGGAAGGACTTCGGGAAGGACAGCAAAGCGAGTTCGGAGCACTCCAACAGCCACCTAGATGGAGTGCGGGTCCCGCCCGGAACCCCAGCTGCAGGCAGGCACAGAACACTTGTGGAAGATGTTACCTTTAACAGAACCAAGAGCACACATCTTATTTATGTGCATTTGTTTGTGTTGTCATTTGGCCCTGAGGTGTCTGCAAAGGTTGGCAGGAGCGTGGCCTTTGTAAGCTGTGTGCTGGGTCCAACCCAGCCACTGCTGAGTCTTGTTTCCAGCCCCCTGGGGCCAGGTGGCATGGTGCGGACAGCCCCTGAGCCACTAGTTCAACCCCACGTTTCCAAGGCAGCCACACTTCTTACCTGGTTTCGGTTACAATCCTGTTTCTAAGGAAATGCTGCAGAAATTAATTTTTCAAGAGTTAGTTTTCTCCCCTGTTCCATCTTACCACTGTTCCATCTTAACACCAGCCAAACAACTTTCTCCCTTCTCATCCTTCCCTCCCTTCCTGCACATATCTTGAAAATCTCATCTTTCTAGAGTGCCCCACCCAAAAGAAGCCCCAGAGAAGTCACCGAGGGTGCTATGGGGTGTGCGCTGTGCTGGGCAGAGGCAGCCTGTCTGGGCTGGAAACACTCGTGACCATTCCTTTAGAGTCGTTTGCCTTATGGTTATCTGTCAGAAACGCGAATTGCAAAAACAAGGAGCCTTAGTGAATGTACAGTACCTAGACTTCTGGGTCCCCAGGACGCAGAAGGGGCAACTTTGCTATTTGGTCCAGTAAGTGGACACCTTGTGATATAAATGTGGAAATAAAAAAAGAAAAAAAAAACCATTTGCACAAACCAGCCTAGGCGTCTTTTCTCATTTGGTCTTTGCAGCCGAACCAACACTTCACATATCCTTTCTTGGAATCTGGATGAGCCAGAAGGCCTGGCCCCACCCCTAAGATTGTGTCCGCTAGGGAGGTGGGGCCTACGGTGGCAGGAAGTCACCTAACTGCTTTCCAGGTGAAAATTCTGGTCTCCCAGCAAAGCCACGGATGCCACTCCTACCTTTGGGGATCACCCGTTAGATTTGGGTAGCAGAACTAGGGAGGCTCACATGGAGGCATCCTGCTCCACAGTCACCTACCCCACAGGGGGACATCTAGAAATATGCCCAGGTTTCGAGGGCTGCATGATGACAGCAGAGCAGAGCATCACTCATCCCATCCCCTCCCTAGATGAGAATGCACATGGCACAGAAAGGAAAGGTTATATGACCCCTTCACTTTGTGGGGTTCACCCCCTTAAAAGTACTACATGCTCCTAGAGGCTGAGTCGCTCACCCTTTGGCCTGGCCCCGGACTGCCTTAGTATCTGGCTAGTGTGTCCAGTTTTTAAAGAACTTTTCTCCTTTTGGATAGATAACCTTGTCCCCATCTACCCCCACAGATAAGGCGCACACGTGTCTTTTAAGAGGGACAGCCCCACTGTTCACACAACACATTCCATTGTGGAGGCAGCGCTGAACTGTGCGGTGCCTCAAGCCTGAAGCTGCTTAGGGCGATGGGGGTGAAGGGGCTGCCTGCCAGCTCTGCTGGAGCCCTAAAAAAGTTCTCTTAGCACTACCTGAATAAAGGGTCCCAGGTGTAGTTGGAAGACGTCAGAGTGCTGATGTCGGTGCCCCATGAGTACCCTGTGCTGGACTTCTGGGTAGACCCCGCCTCAACAGATGTCCTGAGCACCAGTAAGCCCTAGGAGACCTGTGTTTTCATAACACTTAGATAAACTGATAATGAACTATGATTACTCTCAATATTCTGAGACTCAAGTTGAAGGTGTCATGTCTTAATTCGCCAAGTAAATGTAGAATTTTATCCACTCCCAATCTCCTCCCCCCCTAGCTGAAAGCACAATATTTTTGGAACAAATGAACACTTTTGGTAGCATAAGTACGCTTGCACCCGGGCTTTCCTCCCCTGCAGTCTGAGCCGGCAGAGCCTGGCGCCGATGAGACTGATCTACGGACTCTGCCCCGCCATGGACACCTACCGCACGGAGTCTTTTTTTTTTTTTTAAGGGAAAAAAAAGGGACATTTTCGCGATCTGGCTTCCTCCGCGAAACCACCCGTACCTCCCACAAATGACCCAAGAACCGACACAGCGGCTAGTGTCCAGCGGCCCTCCTTGGACCCACAGCCCATCTTCCGCTTCCGATGGAGGCCGCGACCCCTCATTCCGGAAGCCGCCTAGGAAGGCGGGGTTGGCACTCGCGACGTGGTGGTGGGTGCGTCGGTCGGCGCGCAAGTGGTGACGCAGACTGTAGCTGCCAATGGAGGACGTCTCCGGCATCGCAGCCCGCCCGCGGCCCCGCCCCCGCGTCGCCG
>NW_006399976.1:1602641-1618611 GCF_000299155.1 Elephantulus edwardii
ACAGAAGAAGCAACTTTGGGCAAAATCCAGCCCAGTCTTAGGGGTTGTGATGCTGTTCTAATAAAAGAAGCTTGTGTTCTGGAGATGGACGTGGCAAACATGCACACGCAGGGCTGCCTCAGTAAGGTGCTCTTGGCACAAATCCACGTCTGTTCAAGATGCCAAGCCAGGGTGTTTCCTACTTGGGGTGGCGGGCGGGAGAAGCTGGGGCTTCAGCCAGACACAGCCTCCTTCCTGGGAGCTTAGATGGCAGCCCGAGCCCAGCTGGAACCCATTTCCCTGCTGGACAGAGCACTCCTGTCCAGGTGGTTGGTTTCTGTCTGGCATGGTGCTTTTCCTGTAACTCAGAACTGTCGCTGTGCCCTGGATCTGCTCGTAGAAACTGGGCCACCTCTGGCCGGGCTTTTTATTCTAGTCTCTTATTCTTGGTAGAGGAAGGTGTGTTCTGCCACCTGTCCCTGGGTGACGTCAAGGGAATGACTGTCACGCCAGGGTCTGGGTTGCCTGGGAGGTGTGCTGCAGTATCACTCGATAGCCCATCGAGTTTATCAGGTTTCCCAGTGGCACGTTGCAGGGACATTGTACCCAGCCCGGAAACCTCTCATATATAGGAAGGGCCCTGGGAGCTGCGCATGACTAATACTAAGTAACTTTGGCTCAGCACCCCCACCCCCAGCCCCTGAGACAGATAACACAGGGAATCAGATAAGGGGACTTAAAGGAGACAGTCACACACCTGTGAGTTGGCACTGCACTGAGGAACTGGGGTCAGGGTTTGGTAGTGACAGTGCCCCTGGGGCATCACATGCTATCAAGGAACTGGGAGTAGAGGCCGTGCCTGGAAATTGAGCAACTTTCCAGCAGAGCTTGGGATGGAAGCCATCCCCTGCCTTGTCCTGGAATGCTGGGGCTCTGTGTTCACAAGCATCCATACAGGCAGCAGTCAGCAGAAGCCTGCCCTGACAAGAGTGCTTATTAAAAACACAGGGTAGTTATTGTGTTGGAGATGCTGGTGGCTCCGTGGTGGGATGCTCACCTGCTGTACTGGAGACCCACGTTCGGTTCCAGGCCAGTGCACCATTTGTCATGAAGGCTCATGTATTGCGGGGATGCTGGACAGGTTTCAGCGGACTTAGTGAAAGGCTACCAGGCACTATGCTGGCAGTGACAGGGTGGTATTTCAGCTCAGCACCTCTCTCAGACTCACCTGTCCCCTACCTGCCCTCTTTATAACAAAAGTCCCGTTTCCTTGCGTGTAGGGGCAGGTAAGGGACCTTTTGGAATCTGAAGGGAGATGTTGGTCAGACAGAAGAAGCAACTTTGGGCAAAATCCAGCCCAGTCTTAGGGGTTGTGATGCTGTTCTAAAAAAGAAGCGTGTGTTCTGGGGATGAGTTAGCCAGTGAAAACACAAGGGGTTCGCGATCGTTCGTGGGCATGGATCACAGAGGGCTGATGAGACTCTGGTGCTTCTGTTGCACACAGGGCAGCCACGAACCAGGGCCAGCTCAGCAGCAGCTAACAGTGATGTTGGATGAAGCGTGATGCCATAAGAGGTGGCGCAGGTGGCAGTGGGCACCCATGGCCAAAGGGCATTCAGGGCCGGTGTGGGGCAGGGGCTGTTCTCCTTAGGATGATGTGAGAACTGAGACCTGCGGGGTGAGGAAGGGTGGTGGTGGTATGTGGGTAGAGGGTGACCGGCCAGGGGTGTATATTTGAAGTTGGTGGTGGTGTTGAGTGTTGTCAGCTTGAAACTGACTCAAAACTGACCCTCCAGTTGGTTTTCAGAGGCAGTGAATTACACAGGAGGAGATTGCCTGTCTTTTCTCCTTTGGAGAAGCTGATGGATTCGACCCATATACCTTTGAGTTGGCAGTGCAACCAACCGTCTTGCCATTAGGCCATCAGAGCTCTCTTTTGAAAGAGTGAGGACTTGAGTAATGTTTTCCTCAGTGGGCAAGCTTCAAGGTGGTGCAAACTGTGAATATGCTCCATTGCCTACTGCTTGGAGTTTGAGTCCCCTCAAAAAGTACCTTGGGAAACAATTCTGACAGTGTCTTTCCAGAAAATGAGTCATGCAAACCCTGTGTGGTCAACAGAAGTCGTCAGCCCAGTGGTGGCTGGTGATGTCGATGAGAGTCTCAGACATTTGGGTTTTCAGAGTCTTATTTTTTTTAAAAAAAAAGTTGTTTTTAAACACTTTGTTGAATTTGCATGAAAGTTTACAAACCATACTGGGTTTCATTCAGTCATTCAGATGCTTTTTGTTTTATAAAATCAATTAAAGTTAACTGATAACAGTTTAATGGTGCTCTGATAACCTATTGGGTAAGGCAGGCAGTTCAAATGAGACAGTTACCCTGTGGGTAACCCAGAGGCAGGCAGTTCGAATCCTAGAGCTGCTCTGTGGGGGAATGATAGGCAATCTCCTCCTGAGTGATTTACAGCCTCTAGAAACCTGATGGAGGACCGGCTGAGAGTCAGTGCAGATTGCACCAGTGAACAACAACAATGTGATTCATGACAGTGTCTCATCACACCCTTATTGTATATTGCCTTTCCCGTTACCCAGCATTTGGAATAGGAGATAAAGCCACCTGTGGCAAGACAGCCTGCCTCAGACACACTGTGGCCATCTGCTCCGTGCCGTCCCAGCCCCCGTCCCCCCGACTCCGCTCATTCGGTGTCCCGCGGGGCTGTCCTACCGTGGCGGGTCCTGGAGCTCGTGGTCAGCCCCTGCCTTCCTCCCCAGGTCTACCTGTCCCTCATTCCCATCATCAGCGGCGTCCTGCTGGCCACCGTCACGGAGCTGTCTTTTGACATGTGGGGGCTCCTCAGCGCGCTGGCAGCCACCTTGTGCTTCTCCCTTCAGAATATCTTCTCCAAAAAGGTACTGGGTCACAGCTGGGGCATGTGTGGTGGGTTGGGGCACACAGTTGGCAGACAGAATGGGAAGACAAGAAGAGATTTCTCCATGCTGGCGTGGGAAAATCCTCCTTGCTTGTCTGCTGGCTTTCTGTTTGTCAAGTGTATTGTTGTATTTTTTTTTAATGTAGTTTATGAAGCAAACTGAAAAAGGAAAGCCCAAAATCAAAAACCTTCGAGGCCTGAAAAACACTGTGGCAGACCCTGTAGGGGGTGTTGGAGGTGAATGAGCCTGCTCCTTGCCCATGCACTTTCCACGGTGCTGAGCACAGTCCCAGATCTGTCCTCCAAGGTAGTGCTCCTTTCTCCTTCCTGGGTAACAGAGACGTGCTGTTACATCTCTGCACCCACCCCTCATGCGTCCAGGCAGTTCATCCTATTAAAAGTCAGGCAATTAATAGGAAAATTGGTGTTATGCAAAAGTGAAGGAGGACCACGTCAGGTCACAAAATAGAGTATGACGCCATCATTGCGTAACCACCGAACCTCTGCGAATCACGGCCCAGCGAAGGGAGCACATCACCTGAACTATCCCAACCAGTGTCACTCTCCCCTCACACCTCCCCATTCATTTCTGCCAGACGTACGTCATTAACAGGTCAGATAACAAAGTAGCTGATGAGTGAGGAGCAGGTGTCTTTTAAAATCTTACTTTGTTCACTCACCATAAATGCTTCCCCATGTCATTAAAAAGTATTGCTCTTAACTGCTTCAATAATTATCCCCTCCTCAGGTGCCACAGTGAAGGCCGTCTGATCCTTACTGGACAGACAGGTTCCCAGCGGTTCATTGTAAATTACGCAGTCGCAGATATCTTAGCGTATAACGTTTTCTTGCTTTTAGGTTCTCTTCTAACGATACGTTTCCAGTTCTTGGGTCAGAGAGTATGAGAGCTGTATGGCTCTTGAAATACTTTGTCCTTAAAGGTGATACCAGTTCATCCTCAAGCCAGCAGTGTTTATGAATGCCTCATGTGCTGTAGCTTCACAAGTGTTGTTACTGGTTCTCTGGATTTGGGTTTTTTTTCTTCTCATCCTTCGCAGCACTTGTTCTGGGCTCTAGTTTCTGTCTCTTGTAAGTGCACTTGGAAGTTCAGTTATCGAGTTGGAAGTCAGGGTCATTGTACATTCACTCTGTTTGGGGCCCGGGGCCCCTTTTCCGGCCATGATTTTGATCGGTTTATAAAGGGTCTTCCTCCTGCCAGGTGTTGCGAGATTCCCGGATCCACCACCTCCGGCTGCTCAACATCCTGGGCTGCCATGCCGTGTTCTTCATGATCCCCACGTGGGTTCTGGTAGACCTCTCGGCGTTCCTGGTCAGCAGCGACCTGGTAAGTGGGCCGGCCCCAGCCAGTCACCCTTCCGACGAGTCTGAGTTGCTGCGTTTATCGGCGTGTCACAGCCCAGAGTTGACAGCTGGTGCTGGCGCTCTGATGCTGAGCTCATTGTCATGACGAATGTTAAGTACACCTGAGGGGTTCGATCCCCTTCAGTGGTTCCCTCTCCGTCGCCCTGGAATTCCACAGCTGATGGCTGTTGCCGTGTTAGCAATGGTGTCAAGGAAGTGGCTGTGTGAGGGGCCCTTTCCTGTCCTGACACATCTTCAGATCTCACTCAGACATTGAAAAAGAGCTTTACTCAATGGCTTTACTCATGTTGTCTCTGTCCACGTGTCAGTCTCCCCACCTTCTGCAGCAGTGGGCCTCTGAGAATATACTAAAAACAACACAGGTGATAGTGGTAAGAAAGGCTACAGTGGCTCCTGTAGGTTGTTCATGGTCAGAGGGAAGGGTGAGGGGCTTCTTGAGGACTTACTGTAGGTCCACTCAACTCTTAACCTGAAGGGACCCTCTGGTGGCCTCGTGGTGAGGAGTTTCCTTGGCAACCCAAAGGTTGGCGGTTTGAATCCACCAACTGCACCGTGGGAGAAGGATGGCAGTCTCCTCCCATGTGATTTACTGCCTCTGAAAACCTGCTGGAGGGTCAGCTATGAAGGGTCAGCTGTGAGTCAGTTCTGACTCAGCGGTACATAACAACAAACCAGAAGTTGGCAGTGCACACTCAGCAGCACTGAGGAGGAAAGGGGTCTATGAGTCTGTTATGACTCGATGGAACTTAACAACAACAACAACATTATTTCTGTTTTTATCATACTTGCATCCTTGCCACATTTCATATTATTTTTCCTATGAGATTTGTTAACAGCTTTAGTTTCTTGGCTCCATAGTCAACGCTCTTAGTACCAGCAGCCAGAAAATCAAAAGATGAATTGCATTGGGAAAGTCTGCTGTCAGCGACCTCTCTAGAGTACTGAGAAGCACTGATTTCAGTCTGGAAACTAAGGTGAGCCTAATCAAGGCTATATTGTTGTTGTTTGGTGCCATCGAGTCGTAGGGGACTCATAGCGACCCTATGAACAAACAGCCTGAGCACTGTTCATACATAGAGTTTCCGGAAGCAAGCCATTTCGGAAGTAGATGCCGCTCCTGCTTCCAGGCTATAGTCTTCACAATTACTTGCTATGTATCAGAAAACTGGACAATGACTAGAGATGGTAGAGAATTGATGCCTTTGAGCTGTGGTGCTGGAGAAGAGTATTGGATATACCATGGACTGCCAGGAGAACAAACAGGTTCATCCTAGAGAGGGTGAAACCAGGCTGCTCCTCAGAAGCAAGGATTTGCCTCCCCATTTCGCCACAGGTAACCCACCTCTTATGTGCTAGTTGACTCTCAGTGTGTCTTTTTTCCAAATAAGAGTACATTCATGTGTACATTCATCCCTTCTTACACAGGAAGTCACTTTTGATACACACTCTGCCATAACTTCTACGAGCCAAACCATGAATAAGGATGGTAGAAGAATCAATGCATTTGAGTTGTGGTGTTAGAGAAAAGTGCTGAATATCCAAAAGAACAAAGAATTACGTGTTGGAAAAAGTACAAACAGAGTGTTCCTTGGAGGCCGAGTTGATGAAATCCCGTCTCACATATTTTGGGCATGTTGTTAGGAGAGGCTACTCCGTGGACAAGGACATCACGCTTGGAAAGGTGGAAGGAGGGCCAGCAAAGGAGAGCAAGACCCTCAGTAAGATGATCGATGCAGCGTCTGTGTCAGGGATGATAAAGATGGCACAGGACAGAGTTCATTTGTTCACAGGGTCGCTATGAGTAGTGCTGAGTAATGCTCAACTCGACCCCACTTACCAGCCGCAACACCTTGCTCTCTTCATCGTGCGTCCTGGGTGGACAATGCTCTGTATTCACGCATCATACGTTTTGCTAGGTCTTTTAATTACAGTATTGTTAACAGGCAGGTGCCCACTCTGCTAGACTTTTGAATGTATAGCTCCACCAACAGTGTGATGTGCACATGGAGACGCGTGTTTCATAGACTCTCACTGAGATCGCTTTTCTTGTATTAATGTGGATTAAATGTTGTGTCCCAGCAATGTGTTGGAATCCTACCTACCTCCTCTACCTGTGGAAGAGTCCCTGAGTGATGCAGAAGTTCAAGCACTGTACTACTTACAGACTGAAGACTTGGTGGTTTGAGCCCATTAAGGGGTGCATCAGAGGTAGTCTTGGTGATCTGCTTCTGAAAGGCATAGCCTTGAAAACTCTGTGGATCACGTGGGGTCATCATGGGTCGGAATCCACTGGAGGCGAACAGTGGCACCTGTAGATAGAATTCCATTTGAGAATCAGATTGTTTTCTTAATGAGGCCACATCCATGCAGAGTATATCTTAAGCCTGTTCCATTTGAGTGATGAAAAGAGAGGAGAAGTCGCAGAAGCTGGAAAGCACAAGTAAGGGAGAGACGGATGCACGTGGAAGTGGAGAAAAGAAGCTGGGTGAAGCGAGGACTTTCTCCCGGAGGGGACAGAGAGAGCCTTTCCCTGAAATCAGACTGGTAGCCGCCGGTATTGTTCCTAAAGCCACCCATTTGTGGTATTTCTGTCAGAGTGGGCTGAGGAAATGAAATACTTGATGGCGACAGTGTATCTTCTTCTTCTTGTTAGGTCAAGTTAAATACGGCTCATAGTGACAGCATGACCAACAGATTTGAACCCTGCCCTCTCATGTGCCACCCTCACCGCCCTCCCACATGCTCATGCCCATTGTTAGAGTCACTGTGCCACTCCGTCTTCCTCTCTTTCTCTGGCCCTCCTCCTTTTCCCGCATGATGTCTTTTCCAAGGACTGGCCCCTCCTGACAATGTCCCTAAAATATATGAGACCAAGTTTCACCATCCTTGCCTCTAAGGAGCATTCTGAAGCTTCCAGCGTGTACCAGAGGCACCTGAACATCTGAGGGAGGGGCCTTTACAGTCACAGGAGCTGTGCTTGGGACGCAGAATCCATGGCTGTCAAGTGGTCACAGTGACGCTATAAGACAGTAGACTTGCTCTGTGGTTTCCAAGTCTCCAGCCTTTACTCAAGGCTATGAACAGAGCCTCGGGAGACACTAAATGCCTGACCTTTCTGGAATTGTTTTCTAAAGGAGGAGAGAAAGAATTCTTTAAAAATATTCATGAGGAAATAAGGCTTAAAGATTTGGCAAATTTTACAAAAGACATATCTACAGGTTCTCGAAACTGAACTCTAAGCAGGATTGATTCATATCCAGACATCACCATCCAGCTTCTGAAAGTTAAAGACAGAAATAAAATGTATCTTGAGCTGGGCAGGGGGAAATTATAGATTTACTCATGAGGGAACAACAGGTTCAATAACTACAGATTTCTCAGCAGAAACTGTTGAAGACTATAGAAAAGTGGAAAAATTTTGAAGTGCTGAAATGGAAAACCTATCAGCCTAGGAAGCCAGCAGCAGTGTAAAAGAATGGAGCACCACTGTCCACACAGGGATCTGCAGATTTTGTGGCTCAGTTGCAGCCACTTGGTGCCTTGGCAGAGGACTGCGTGCCCTCTGCCCACAGTGCTGGCCCTGTGCTCCCATCTGAGCTGTAGGTGGTGGCAGGATGGGCACCCTGATGCCCTCTTCAGTCAGCCTCATGTTGGTGGCCCTGCTACAGCGGGCAGGCAGGAAGGAGTAGAGGCCTGGGAGCAGTGCACGGCCCTCCAGGAACCAGCCCTAAAGAGAAGCTGTATGCCCATCACTCAGTGCTTCACCAGCTGCCTGGTCTGGCCTGTCTCCGTGTCCGGATAGCAGCTGGGCTCTTTGGGGAACATCCATGTCCTCCCTAGCTGCATCATCCTGGCTTCTAAGACCCCTCCCGTTAATCAGAGCAGCCCCGTGCCAGCAGCGGCCAGAGGATGACTTAGGTTTTGCTGATAACGTTGCTTTTTTTCTGTTTGGCTTGAGATGTTTTTAAAGCAAGGGTTGGGAAAGCTGAGCAGAGGGAACTCTCTGGACGTTGCGTAATGCCTTCGTCTCTTGGAGCTGCTGTAACGGAAATGCTTCAAGAGAGTGGCTTTAACGAACAAGTTTATTTTCCACAGCGCAGGAGTCCAGAAGTCCAAATTCAGGGCACTGGCTCTCGGGGGAGGCTCCCTGTGGTGGGGGTGTGCTTAAGGGGGGTAATCCTTGACTTGATTTCTTTAGGATTTTCTCAGTGTTCCTTTGGCATTTCCACCTGGCTTCTGCCTTACCCCCTGTGTACTTCAATGCCAAATCTGCTCACTTCATATCTTCAAAGTCATTAGGTTTAAGGCCCACCTGCACTGACACAGCCAGATGAACAGAGCAGAGAACACTGTCTTCCCAGATGGAGTCACGTCACAGGGATAAGGGCTAGGATTCTGGCACCTGTTGGATGAACACAGTTCAGTCCAAACAACAGACTCAGAATGGTCTAGCAGCTTCCTGGGGGGCTCCCATCACAGGGAGTGTTCCTAGGCCCCGGTTCTGTCCATGCTGAGGATTCCTCTCCCCTCCACGTGGAGCATGGACTATCCATTCGTCAGTCCTCTACTGAGCCACAGCTCCTAGCCGATGGCTTCCTGGGATGAGTGAGGGCATTGGTCACCTCTCCCTCAGGCACGGGGAAGGGGGGCTTCATCTCTCAGAACCTCTGCCATTTGTCACAGGATCAGGACGATTATGCCTCTGGTGAAGTATCAGGAAGGTCAGAGGTGATACAAACACTGAGTGCTTCGCTGCTAACAAATTTGACAATTTTATTCCACTCAGAGATACCACAGTAGAAAAGCCTGGCTCCCACTTCTGTTAGCTTGGCCATTTGGAACCCAGACGTGTACAGCTTAAGACACAGGTTTTCCTGGAGTCAGGGAGGTTCAAAGTCAGCTGGTTTATCGTCACACAAAGTGTTCTCTTCCAGCTCAGGGATCTGAGTAAGCTGCTTAATTCCTGCACCCCGTCTTCTAGCCCTTTGTCCTGTTGTGGGTTGACCGTGGAACTGCGGTTGTCCCTCACACGCTGTCTTGTTCGCCCCCCTGCAGACCTACGTGTCCCAGTGGCCCTGGACACTCCTGCTCCTGGCCATCAGCGGCTTCTGCAACTTTGCCCAGAACGTCATCGCCTTCAGCATCCTCAACCTCATCAGCCCCCTGAGCTACTCGGTCGCCAACGCCACCAAGAGGATCATGGTCATCACCGTGTCCCTCATCATGCTGCGCAACCCAGTCACCAGCACCAATGTCCTGGGCATGATGACGGCCATCCTGGGTGTCTTCCTGTACAACAAGGTGAGCTGGGGAGAGGTGGCCGTGCCAGGCAGTGCTGATGAGGTAGCGGGAAGGCCCGGGATGCCCGGCCTCGGCTGTGCTGCTTGGCAGGTTGTGATCTCCGCCGTGGCCCTGGGTCGGCACGGGCCTCCTTCCCTGTGTGATCTTTTGAAGCCAGGGCATGTCAGTGTTGTGATTATGAGGTGTACACGACGCTTTGACAGCTAAGTAGCTGAAGATTTCTCTGCGTTTAGTGTGGTGTAAGCTCTGGTGGCCTAGTGGTAAGAAGTTGTGCTGCAGTTCTGAACGAAGGCACATAGTTTGCATCCCCCAGCTGCTCCGTGGGAGAAGGATGGGCAGTCTCCTCCCAGGCCTCAGAATACTCCCTGGACAGTCAGCTGTGGGTTGGTTCCGACTCAGTGGTATGCAGCAACAACAGGGTGCATAGAGGAGCCTGGATGGTGGGAAGAGTTCGAGTGTAGGATTGTCTGCTAAGTCAGAGGTTGGCAATTCAAATCCACCCAACCATTCCTTGGAAGAATGGCTGGTGAACTGCTTCTGTAACAGAGACACCCGAGAAAACCCTGCAGAGCACTTCTGTTCTGCACCCGTGGGGTCCCTGTGAGTCAGGCCAGCTCAGCAGCAGCCGACAGAGTTCTGGTGAAGGTTTGCTCTCAGCTGCTGGACAGAAGGTTAGTGGTTCCGATCGCCCAGTGGTGCCACAGAAGAAAGGCTCGACCGTCTGCGTGCATGAGATGCAGCCAACAAGAAGCCTCTTTGGAGGCCTTTCCACACTGTGTGTAGCGCGGGTCATCAAGGGTCGGCTGACTCAGGGACAGCGGATTTTAAGGTGCAAGTTGACGGCTAATAGGACTTGAATTCAAGCCCTTCTGTTCTTTTTGGGTCTGTTAACTGTTGGCCATGCCTGCGCCCTGCTCTGGGCCAGACTTGTCCATCTCTTTGAATAACTGGTTGGTTGAATTGGGAGCCCGCTCTGTCCTGTGAGCCTCTCCTGCAGAACGGCCATTGCAGCATCTGCCACCACCACCACTGTCTTTGTCCACTGTGTCCCACCACTTCTGGCATAAACTCCCCAGCCAAAACTCCCTCCTGCATCTAATAATCCCTAATAATCTTTGGTGTCTAAATATTTGCATCCTTCCTATAAGCTAGATTACATGCTGTTTGCCCTTTTATGACTGTTTTAATACTTCAGGATGTTTTCAGGGTTCACCCGTGGAGTAGCCGAGGCTGGGACTTCATTCTGGTTTCATGGGTCGATGTCACTGTATGAGTGGACCGTGTTGTGTTTATCCATCCGTCTGTCGATGGGCATTTGGTGCTCATGAAAAGTGCAGTGAGCACGGGCGGGTGGACGGGTTTCTGTTTGTGTCCCAGCTTTCACTTCTGCTCCTACAGCGGCAACTGCTGACTCACACGGAGCGCCTGTGTTCAGCTTCGCAGGAACCGTCAAGCCGTCTTCCAGGGCGACCACACCAGTGGACAGTCCCACAGCAAAGGGGGAGGTTCCTGTTTGTCCCCCACCTCGCTGACTCCTTCTTCTTTCTGTTTGGGTTGGGTTTTTTTCCTTGGTTGTTTGTTTGTTTGTTTTAATTTTTTTATTTATTTATTAATTTCAATGAACATTTACAGAGATTTTGGATTTCCATTCATTCACTGTTGCACTTTTTTCCCCGCCCACCCCACCCCCATCCCCAGCTCACTCTTCTCTTTGAAAAGTAAAAGCCATTTGGGTTTTTTGTGCTGTTCTCATTTTTAGAGTGAAGTGTTGTCTCACAGGTTTTCTGGTGCATTGCTAGTGGCCAGGAACCACTCTGGTGGCGTAGTCCGTAGGGGGTTGTGCTGCTTACCCAAGGCAGTGCCTCTCCTGTGGTTCGAATCCACCAGCAGCTCCATGGGAGAAAGATGGACAATCACTTGTGTGATTTACAGCCTCTGAAAACCCACTGGAGAGTCAGCTACGATCCAGTCCCGGCTCAAAGGAATGAGTGGGTTGGTTGATAACAGCTAACGGTGGGCCTCTCTCCGTGCCTGTGAGCCATCGCATAGCCTTTTGGGGTCATGACTGTTCCAGACCTTTGGACATTTTTCAGTTGAGTTATTTATTTTATTGTAGATTTGTGGTTTTGTGCTGGGTGATTTTCCGTTTCTCTTTCCCACGCAGACCAAGTATGATGCCAACCAGCAAGCGAGGAAGCACCTCCTGCCCAGCACCACAGGGGACCTGAGCAGCAAGGAGAAACCCCAGAACGGCCTCCTGTTCCCCCAGCACACGGACTATCAGTACAGCCGCAACAGCGTCCTCACAGACCACTTCCAGTACAGCCGGCAGAGCTACCCAAACACGTACAGTTTGAACCGTTACGATGTGTAGAGGCGGGAGCTCGGAGCTCCTGCCCGCCACCCCCAGCACTACCAGAAGCTTCTGGCAACCAGTGACTGTGAAGTCGAAAGGGCAGTGCAGAACCATGGGGTGGCCCAGCTCCCGGCCTTCTGTGCTTCCCTGGGCAGCGGGAGGACCAGCAGAAGCCGGAAGACTCAACAGGCAAGGAGTGGAGGAGGCCCTGGGAGCATTAGTAAATTAACTCCAGCACAGAGGGACCCACTTTTCCCCAGGAACCCCGGCGGCCATTCACAGTCAAGGGCAAACTGTTCTCTCCGTGCAGAGCAGTTGGCATCACGTTCCTGTCACCCAGCTCCTTGGCTGAATTGGCGCTGGCCCAGATTTACCGAGTCAGGAAATCGCTTCTCCTCGGCCCCTTCCTGCCCTTGCCAGCAGCACAGTAGGTGTCCCCTCCAGGGTGGCAGGGGGAGCGAAAGCAGAGCAGCTCACTCAGGTGGCGAGGACCCTGCAGAAACCCTGCGCGGTGTCTCCTCGTGGCGGTTCCTGTCATCCGTGTTCCGTGTTCAGTCCTGGGCTGACTCGGGGACAGTTGGTGGGGAGGAGCTTGCTCTTTTCTAGGGATATTTTATAGTTGTGTGTTTTTATGTGTTGGTCTCCGTAGGGGACCTGTGAGGACTGGCTTGTGGATGGAAACTCCCTTTTTTTATGGTTCAAAGCAAACAAAATTCCTCCCGGGGAGGTCTGCCACATTGTGGTGTCAAACAGGAAGCAATGAGGGCTTGCCAGGCTCCCCTTATATGACTCCAGCTGTTGAAATGAATCAAGAATACGACCTCCATGTTTGTATACTAGGCGAGACCACAGCGTTTTGGCTATGTGATCTGGTTTTGTGTTACTTTATGTTTGAATGAGAATCATGTTGTGGGCTAGGAGAAGCGAGACAGCAGCATGCTAGGCTTGGCCTTGCTAAATCAGGCTCTGGCTGAGAATGAACAGGAGTTCTGGCAGTATCATGTCATCAGAAAGGTGGCAGGTACCTCCTGCGGGCTGGGCTTCAGGGAGGGACCGCCAGTGGGCAGGGTCTTCAGGGATGGGAGCATTCTGTGCTCGGCACTGTCCCCAGCCTCACAGATGGTGCTGGTGCTTGGGGAGAGCTAGTGGCAGATGTGACAGGGACTTGCCCCTTCTCCTGGCAATGGGCACGTTTCCCTATTTGGAGAGAGAGAATCATGTCACTCCTGCTGACTCTGGTTTTTATAATGGGCATTTTCCATTTATGTGTCTGTGTTCCGGATGTCAGGTACTGTCAGAGTGAAACCACCGCATGGGATTTTCAAGGCGATGACCCTTCAGGAAAAAATCTCTAGACCTCTCTTCCAAGGCAGCCCTGGGTGGATTTGAACAGGAACTGCTGGCATTTTACACTTCAAAGGTTCCGTTTTGTCAGCGTTAAGAGTTCTAGGTGGTGCAAAAAAGGTTTGTGTTCCACTACTTATCTGAAGGCTAACAGTTCAAATCTCCCATAGGGAGGGGCCTTCAAAGACAGGTCTGGTGGTCTGCTTCCATAAAGATTACAGCCAAGAAGACTCTAGAGAGCTCAGCCCTGCCCCGTCAGGGAGAAGGTGCCAGGAAGTCAGCGGACGTTGGGTTTGTGGCTCTCCTTGGGCCACGGGTGGGTGACTCCTGGCTGTAAGTGTCCACACCACTTGCTTTAGAGTCCCTCCATCTGTTCATCTGCCTTTCTCTTGCTTTAAGACACTTTGGTCTCATGTTTTCAGATTATCTTGATTGAAAATGAGGTAAGCCAATCCCGAATGGCATTATTATGACAAGGCTTTGCCAAGCCCTTTCACCAGAGGCGGCAGCCTGTGGCTGAACTTGTCTCAAGGTGAATAGCAAATGGGGGTTATTTTTCCCATCAAGATATTCTTTGTCAAGTTGTCCTTGAGATTGTACAGATTCCTCGGACATGGAATTGAATTCCAGTTTGTACCTTAAGTTGTTTTCCTTTTCCAAGGCAAGATCCACTGCTGAGGGGAAAATCGCTATCTGGCTTTATGGTTTGAACATTAATAAATGAGGTATTATGTGCATAAGAATGAATTTACAGCAGGTACATAACACTGGAATGAGCGAGACAATCCTATTTGATCAAATCATCAAGATATATTTTTGAGGTTTGCTGGTTTGACCTCTCACCCACTCTACTGCCTCCTGGCCCCAGCCCCACCCCCAGCCACATCTGCAGTGCTGGCCCCTCGCACCCCCTTCTCTGCTGGGGTTTGTGCTAGGGAAGCCCACCTGTGGCCTGATCATGCCTGAATGCTGACTCTTAACTGATTCTTCATTTTACAGAAAAAGAAACAGGCTGAGGGCATTTCTGACCATTGTGGTCTTTTTAAGCACCTTCTTTTAAGCCAGCTGTCATCAGGAAAGAAGAGACTTGGTGGTGTAAATGACTAAGCTCTTGACTTTTGACCAAAAGGTTGATAGTTCAAACCTACCCAGCAACACTTTGGAAGACAGGCCTGGTAATCTTGCTCCCAGACATCACGGCCTTGGCAACCCAAGAACCTGGGGTCCTCTGCACCTGAGGTCACCACCAGTCAAAATCGATTAGACAGTCGTAGGTTTGGGGGCTTACTGAGAGGAAAACACAGCTGTTCCAAATCCAGACAAGCGCCATGTGTTCAAATGAGAACCCATTTCTACTTCACGGGTTTCCTATACACTCGGCATACATCTTGCAACAAGCCCGCTGTTATTTCTGGGACAGACCCAGTCAGGTACTTTTAAGGTCTAACAGCCTCAAAGCTGTAGAACATTAATTGCTCATGGTCTGAAAACAGTTGAGCTTTTTGGGTTGGTGGGTTTTGGTTTGGGGGTTTTTTTTATTCAATTGTCACCTGTTTCCAAGACTCAAATGCAACAGGCTGTTCTTTAAGAATGATGCTGTGTATATTATTGATGGCACTTACCAAAAATAAAGATGTCTCCAGGGACTTGAGGTGGATTTTCATTTGTCAGCTGATGCCTGGAGATGTGGAGTAACCTGCTTCCGCACGTGTGCACCAGCAAACAAAAATACAGTGACCAGGGTCTCGATGGGCAATCCATTGTAAAGGGTAATCCTCTTTTGTTTTGAATTTTTTTGTAGTCAAAATCTAGAACATGTCAGTTGACTGTGTTGGCTCAATTCATTGCCTTTTACAAGAGCTATAAAAGTTGTTCATTTTCTTTACCTCACTGTCAGTTGCAGTGTTTTGTTCCTGGACCTACTCGGTGGCAGCCCACAGCCCCTGCAGTGCCTTTCCTCCGTGTTTGTGAACTCTGACAGGTGGAGGAACAGAGGCCCAAGGCAGTTAAGTCATTTAAGATCACAGATTGGGCCAGACTCCAGAGCCCCCATCCCCCATCACACTCCAAAAACTTCCTCACCAGAATTTCCTTCAAACATAGTCAAGGCTGAGGAGTAGGAGTTTCTGCTGAAGCACCTGCCTGCCGCATCCTTCTCAGTCATAATCCTTTCATCCGACTGTTACTGAGCATTTCATTAACGCAAAGTAATTGTAAACATAACAGCCTCCTGCTCATGGACAAAATGCCAGGCAACAAACAGACAAGGTAGTCGTTTGAGTGGCATACGGGAATGCTCTCCAATTTGTATTTACGCTCTTCTGGGTATTTGCACATTTTGTATTCTTTAGGGTGCTTCAAAGAGAATTGATGCCTTTGATGCTAGAGAAGAGTACTGACTATACCAAGGACTGCTAAGAGAACAGGTTCAACCTGGAGAGGGTGAAACCAGGCTGCTTCTTGGAGGCAAGGATTCTGAAGCTTTGTCTGACATACTTTGGACATGTTGCAAGGAGGGACCTGTCCTTGGAGAGGGATGTCATGCTTGGAAGGGTAGAGGGACAGCGCAGAAGAGGAAGACCGTTGATGAGATGGACTGATTCAGTGACTGGGGTAATGCGGGTAGGTGTGTCAGAGACAATAAGTTTGGCACAGGATAGAGCAGGGTTTAGGGCTGT
>NW_006399976.1:1619516-1653237 GCF_000299155.1 Elephantulus edwardii
AATATACCACAGCTTCTCTAGCCATTCGTTTGTTGATGGGCACTTAGGTTGTTTCCAACTCCTTGCTATTGTGAACAAAGCTGCAATAAACATGGGGCATTGGCCCATTTTAGAGACGGAAATGGAGGCAGAGGAGGTCAGTGGTGGGCTTCTACGGTAGGCCTAGAACCCCCTAAGTGTCAGTCTCCCGGGCCCATGGCTTTTGGTCCTCCGAGCAGCCACGATAAAGGCAGCTGTCCCCAGCTTCTGACCTTTACCTTAGGTTGCTAGGAGCCTATGGGAGCAACCGTGTACCTTGTCTTTGACTGGACCTTATGGGCAGTTAAGACTGGAGGAGTCATGATGGTCTGGTGACCTCCATCATTCTACAGGCTGCCATGGATTAGGGCAGGGCTGTGGGAGGTGCAGCCTCAGAATGGGATTCCTGCCTTAAGGGCCAGGGTCTGGTTTGGGTCTCCTTTGTTTACTCCCAGACACATAGCAAAGTCCAAATTCCCATTTGCCCTTCCAGGCACTTCATGACATATAGGAAACTGGACTCAGATCCGCCAGCATTCCCCAAGTCCAGCCCCCCCATCTGGGATAGCACAGGACCTGCTGCTCCCACCGTCTCCCTGGAATCAGGGTGGAAGCTGATGGGCTTCCAGATTCCTGAGTGGCACAAATGGTTTGTAATCAGTTGCTAACCACAGGGCTGGCAGTTCAAATCTACTCAGTGGTACAAGAAAAAAGGTCTAGTGATTTGCTTTTAAAAGGATTACAGTCAACAAAACTCCATAGAGCAGTTCTACTTAACGTACTCAGTTACTCTGAGCCGAGTGACTGCAGTGACAGGCCTGCTGCTCGGGTTTGAAAGTTGTGGCTTCAGCTAGCTGACCACTGGTCAGATACTGAAGAGATGAGGTGATGGTTACCCCAAGGTTTGGCTTTACTGAGGCTCTGGTTTTGATGTACCTGGATTTCCTCTTGTCACCTACTACTCTCCATAGTTTTTATCGTCTGTGTTTCTTAAAAGTTTGAGGCATTCATATTAAGGCTAAACAAGAATCAACACTACTGTAACTTCAGTAATGGTTCTGTTGATCAGTTCTTTTTTAGTACAGTGACTCTGTATTCCTTACATCTCCTCTTGATGTTTCCTGCAACAGAATGCAAAAGGTATCAAACATTATTGTTAAAACCACATGCACAGAGGTGCACGGTTCGAATCCACCAGATGCTCTGCTGGAGAAGGAGGGATAATCTCCTCCTGTACCAGTCAGATCCAATTTGACAGTACACACACAAAAAATAATAAAAATTTTAAAAAATTTAAGAAATCACATGGAAGTCAAATCTTCCTGAAGATTAAGAGACTGTGGAACGTGGGATCTTGCTGGTCTTGGATGAAAGCATAGAATACCACAGAGATGATTACTTGTATTTTATTGACTCTGCAAAGGTGTTTTGACTGTATGGCTCATAACAAATTATGGATAACACAAATTTTGAGAATGAGAATCCCAGAACACCTAATTGTGCTCATGTAAAACCTAGATAATAGACCTAGAATCATCTGTCCAAACAGAACACAGGGACACTGCATTATTTTAAAATCACAACTGTCAGTTATATCCTTTCTCCATACCTATTCGATCTGTATGCTGAGTGAGTAATTCAAGACCCTAGAGGATATGAAGAAGAATATGGCATCAGGATTGGAGGAAGAATCAATGACGACAACCCATGTTGGGCAGATGACACATGCGTACTGAAAGGCTTTTGTTGATGGCCATCAAGTCGAAGCCTTTTTATAACTGTCATCATTTATCAAAGTTCATAGAGTTTCCAGAGGCATGTTGTATAAGAAGTGGTTGCCACTCCTGCTTCCAAACTGAAAGATTAAAGACCTTCAATATGGAATTATATCTCAGCAACAAGAAAACAAATATCCTCACGACTGGACCAGTAGAAGCAAGATGGATGAAGAAATGATTGAAATTATCAGATTTCATCTTGTTTGGATCCACAATCAAGACCAGCAGTCAAGAAATCAAGATTTTGCCTAGTGGCAAGAAGCTGCACTGCAATCCTAGAAGTACGTGGTTCGAATCCACCAGATGCTCTGCTGGAGGAGGAGGAACAATCTCCTCCTGTACCAGTCAGATCCGATTTGACGGTATGTACACAAAAAATAATTTTAAAAAAATTGTTGCAGTGGGGAAATCTGCTGTCAGAGACCTTTTCAAAGAACAAAAGAGCAAGGGTTGCAGTTTAAAGTCTAAGGTCAGCCATAGCCAAGCAAGGTGCTTTCAATTGCTTCCTCACATCTGAAGACCAGAGAAGAATTGGTACTTCTGAATTGTGGTGTTGGTGAAAAAGGATTGATTATCCCATGGACAAAAGAGCAAACAAATCGGTCCTTATGAGACCGTGATAGGGAAACTGGCTCTCAAATACTCTGGGCATGTTGTCAGGAGGAGCTAGTCTTTGGAAAAAGACATCATGCTGAGGAAGGTAGAAAAGAGAGGAAGACTCTCAAGGAGATGCATTAATAGAGTGATTTTAACAATGGCTTCAGCATGGCAGAGATGGTGATGACAGATCAGATCTGTTGTCACAGGGTCATTGTGAGTCATAACTAACACCTAACCTACTGTAACTTGGAACTCACTGCTGTTGGCAGGAACCTTTAGGATAGGGTAGAACCACCAAAAGCCTCTCATCTCTGGATGACTGCCGCCATACTTTTCCCAAGGACTGACTGGTGGTTTGAACACTGCATCCTTTCAGTTAGTCGCCGAGTGCCTCAGCTGTTCAGTACTCGGTGCAGCACAGCGTCCTGTTGTTGCTCATTGCTGTCAGATCAGGACTCATAGCTGATTCTCCTGCAGGTTTACAGGGTTGGTAAATCCAATGGGAAAGGATCTTTGTCCTGCAGAGCACTGGTAGATCCGAACCACCTGCTTTTGTCTTGACAGTGCAACTCCTTACCCACTAGAGTTCCTCAATACTAATGTCAAAGAGTGCACTCGTATTGCCTTAATAAACCTTTTTCACTTGTCTTACAAACAAAAATAGCAGAGTGCACTACTTGCCAAAATGTAGCGTGCACTCTATATGGATGGGACATTTCCTGAAATACATCATTGAGTAAAAGGAGGCTTGGTGGAATCACATATATTAATTCAAGAAAGACCCCAATGTGGATGAATTCCTGAAAGCACACTTACACAATCAGAGCCAGCAGTGGTGTATGAGGTTTTGCTGCCTGTTTTGCTTTGTGAGTGGATTCCCTCAGCAGCCACCTCCCCGAGGTGTGTATTCTGCACTTCTTTAGGTCTTGGAGTTTTCCCCAGAGGCTGCCTCTACTTCAGCCAGCTCTATCACTTCTCTTGTGGAAGTTCATTTGGCCCATGAAATACAACTTAATACAGCCCCTGTGGTGGTTAATCCTCCTGTCTCAGACAAAGAGCATTTTAAATACTGCAAAGAACGTATGAAAGTGGTGCTTTATGAGAGCATGTCCTGGAAGTCAGCTGAACACAGTTATTTTGTGCCATTATGTTGGAGCCAACTCACCGCTGATCCTTTAGCTGGTTTTCAAAGGAGCTCTGGTGGCTTAGTGATAAGGAATTGCACTGCCAATGCCAAGGTGTACGGTTCAAATCCACTAGCTGTTTGGCAGGAGAAAGATGGGCAATCTCATGTAATTTACTGCCTCTGAAAACCCACTGGAGTCAGCTATCGATTGGTTCTGAGTTGAGGGTACACAACTTGCGCAGAAGGAGACCACTCACCTTTGTCTTGCAGAGTGGCTAGTGGATTCGAACTGTGCGAGTTTGGATTGGCAGCACAGTTCCTTACCTATCAGACCACCAAAGTTCCACTGGCTGAACACCATCAGTACCAAATAGGGATTCCTTTGGATTAGCACAAGATGCACATAAAAGGCTGTTTGTTGCAACTTTTGTAATCCGCACTACAGAGTCCAATGTGGTCATAAGGAATTACAATGGCTTCATTAACCCTTAATGCATTTCGGTGCATAACTCCTGTAAGAATTTTTAAGTGCTGTTAAAATGTAGATGTTATTGAGATTCCTGCAAATGTTTTTAGCCCCTGAAAATGTATGTATGTACAAATCTTTTTATCACAGTGCTTTGATCCCTGAAGTCTACTCGGAATCCCTAGGTGGTGCTAGTGGAGAATTTGGCTGCTAACCACTAGGTTAGTGTGTCATGTCCATCCAGGGGAGCGCAGAATGTTAGGCAATCGGCTTCCTCCCAAACCAGCCACTGAAAACTCAAGACTCTGGTTCTCCTGTGACACACATGGGGTCATTAGGAATTGGAATCAACTTGAGGTCGTTTGGTGGTTTGGGAATCTGTTCAAGGTGGATCCCAAGTTTAAAACCTCTTGAGGTCAAACTTTACTGGTACAGAACACTGTCCTCACTCTGCAGACTGGTGATCGATCACAAGTCAGTCCACACTCATCCTTCTGTCCGTGGTGGTCTGCCGCATCGCCCTGCACCCCTTCTCTGACCATTTCCTCAGTGACTCCTCACACTTGCTTGTTGATGTGTGGTGAGGGCAGAGCAGAGGTCAGACTTGTTCCTTGCTCTACCTGCAAACCACATCCAGCCTGACACTTGCTTTTCTAAGGCCTGCGATCCCAGAACAGTGTTTACAGATGAACGTGAACTGTGGTCAGTCCACTTGACAATAAATACGATTAGCTTTGAAACCCAACTGGGCAAAATGTTATTCCCAAAAAAGAATTCCAGGGTTTTGTTTTTTCGTGGGGTTTTTTTTCCCATTTTGTTGTTGTTGTTCGGTACTTGCAGAGTCAGTGCTGACTCCTAACCATCCTTGGTTCAAGCATCAAACCTTGCTTGATTCAGTGCCATCCTCACAATCTCTGCTGGTTACAAAAAAAAAAAAAATTAAAAAAAAATCTGATTGTTGCTATTAGGGAGCTCTGGCAACCTGCTGGTAAGAAGCTGCATTGCAATTCCAAAAACAAGTGGTTCAAATCCACCAGCTGCTTCACGGGAGAAAGATGTGCAGTCTCCTATGTGATTAACTGCCTCTGAAAAATCCAGTGACTGGTTAACTATGGATCAGTTAACAATAGATAGCACACAACAATATTGCTATTTCTCACTATCAGAGATCTTACATCCGTTTTGCAAACCAGTGGCTGTGGAGTCAAAAAAACTGACTCCAGTTCAAAATAATCTCATGTGTGTCAATGTCAAACTGAAACTACTCCACAGGGATTTCTTTGGCAGACGTTCCAGATGTACACTGCCAGGCATTTTTCGGAGGTGCGTCTGGGTGGGTTGAACCTTCAACCTTTGACTTAGAACAGTAATGGTTTGTCTCACCCAGAAACTACTTTGTTATGTAAAACCTATTATGATAATCCTTGGTTTTGCTTCTTGGCCGGCAGAGCCTGAAATACTTGCCGTTGGTTCCTTAACCGAAAAAATTTTGCTTTTTTCTGGCCTGCAGTATTTGGTGTGATGAACAAATTCTGTAAAAATAAGTTAGCATATCTAAAGTACACATGCATCTATTTGCAGAGGTCACAAACTGGGAGTGATGATCAATAAAGTTTCACAGTAATGATCTCCTAACGTCCAACACCCAGGACTTCTGCTGTCTCCGTTGCTCGAACGGTTGGTTGCTTGTAATTTATTTCCCCACAATTAGCGTCTTAATCATTTTAAATGCAATCTAAGTGTATCCTCCAGGAAGGCAGAGTCCTCTCACATGAAATCTTTCTAGAAGGGGAGTTGTGGGCGCCCATTCATCCCACGGGGCATTCCTGAGGCTGGCCAAACCCCAAGAGTTCTCCCCCAGAAAGCTGCGCCAAACAGAAGAAACAAGAAGTGAATCCTTTGGACCTAAATCAGCCCTTCTATTCAGAAACGTCGCCTCCAAAACTCCGCGAGATATTGGTGGGCCGAAGTGGACGGACGGCTATCCAGCTGGTCGGCTCCCAGACCTACCCAGGCTTGGAGTCTCCTTGCCACAGCGATGCCTGGAAGAAATGGAGGTTTCCTGGGAAACAAAGAACTTCAGGAAACATTTCCGGCTGTGAAGGTCATGGTCCCGTGAGGTCACAAGCCTGAAATCAACCTTGCAGCATCTTAACGGTTGTTGTTGTTGTTGTTGTTATGTGCCATCGAATCGCTTGTAACCAATACATCATTTAAAAATGTATATGCCTCTAGAGCAGTAAACTGAAAGCTGTGGGGGAAGGGGGAAAAGAGTCCCCACCCAAACATCAGCCAATCCTGTATTGCCCTGTTTTCACGGGCTTTCCCCTTTAAATAGGCGGGACAGCCCAGAATTGAGGCTGCAGCCATTTTCCCTGCTGTATTGGCACGGATCAGAGTGCGGCCCGGATTCGAATCTGAAATAAATTCCCTCTTGCCCTTGAATCGGTGTCTGTTCCTTGGTGACTTGCGGGGAACTGGATTTGGGGCATAACATCTGGGGGCTCGCCGGGATCCCCCCACGATCCCAAGGAACCCTAACTGGAGGGACGAACTGCTGGCCAGACGGGTGAGTGTGTCTATCTGTGTTTTCATTCTGTACCAAACTGTTCATGTTGTTTTCTGAATTCGGAGCAGTGAAACGTGGCTAAGGTGGACGCGCTGGGGGGCCACCACTGCAGGGGCTCGGAAGACGTTCTGAGCCCTATATCTGAGTGCTTGGGTGAGAGTAAAGAACCTCACGCCAGGCTTCTGTCCGAAGAGGCGGTTGAGATTTTTCCAAGACACCGCTCTTCACTGGTTTCAGCTTTCGAGCCTTGCTTATAGAGGAAGGCTGGAAGACTTGTCTGTTTTGCTAGGACCTTGTTATTTGTCTGTCTGTATCTTTGTCTTTACTGTTGACGGACATAATGGGACAGACTACTTCCACCCCCCTAGACCTGGTACTTGGACATTTTAAGGATGCTAGAGAGCGAGCCCATAATCTTTTGGAAGAGGTTCACAAAGGGAAACTAACCACTTTCTGCAGCACGGAATGGCCGCCGGAAGGGACTTTCAACCTTCCAACCATCACCGCCGTGGAGAAAGTTGTCTTCCAGCCACAGGATGGACACCCTGATCAGGTCCCTTACATCACTGTCTGGAAGGATTTAGTTACTAACCTGCCTTCTTGGCTTAAATCTTTTCTTCCTCCACAGAATGTGACCCTCATGGTGACTACAACAGAAAAACTCCGGTTGAAAAAGAATCTGAAGCCCTCTGCGCCTCTTTACCCTATCCTACAGGGAGGGGCTGAGGAAAATGTTATCTTCCCTCCTCCTTACCCACCACCACCCCAGCTGCCGGGGCCTGGGTAGCTGGGGCCTGGGCTGCCGGGGTTTCAGCTGAGGCCTGAACCAGGCCCTGCCCCAGCCTGGATCAATGGCACCCAAGCCGCCATCCAGGCCCCCGGCTCCATCGGTATTGGCTACTGGCCCTGCACAAGATACTAGAGGAGCCCTTCAAAGAGGCCCCCCACCCGAAGCAGACTCTACAGTCCTTCCTTTACGGGCTGCAGGGCCTGTAGAGGCAAATGGAGACCAGCTTTATCATTATTGGCCTTTTGCCACTAGTGATCTCTACAACTGGAAATCTCAAAATGCTCCTTTCTCCGACAATCCTAAAGAGCTGATTAACCTTCTTGAGACTGTTCTGTTTACCCACCAGCCTACCTGGGATGATTGCCAGCAACTGCTACAAGTACTGTTCACAACTGAAGAAAGAGAAAGAATCATTCTGGAGGCTCGGAAATTGATTCTGGGCCCCACAGGCGTCCCGACTACAATTCAAACAGCTATTGACCTTGCCTTCCCCCTCAGCCGACCCGAGTGGGACTACAACACAGCAGAAAGTAAGGAGAGACTCCGAGTCTACCGCTAGGCTCTACTGGCAGGTCTCCAAGCAGCTGCTAGACGGCCCACTAATTTGGCTAAAGTTTATGATTTAAGACAGGGACATGATGAAAGTCCAGCTGCTTTTCTCGAGCACATAATGGATGCCTTTCGCCAATACACTCCCATTGATCCTGAAAAACCTGAAAATCTTGGAACAGTGGCATTGACATTCATAAATCAGGCGGCTCCGGACATAAAGAAAAAGTTGCAGAGAGAGAGATTTGGTAGAGCTAGCAGAGAAAGTTTATAACAATAGAGAAACGGCTGAAGACAAACAGATAAAAGCTGAAAAGAGGCAGACCAGGGACCTGGCTCGGGTCCTCTTAGTGGCCACTGCATAACCAGGAGAATGCAGGAGACAGCTGCAGCAACTTGCCTCCGGAGATGACAAGCTGGAGCGCAGAGACAGGCTGCCCCTGAACAAAAACCAGTGTGCATATTGCAAAGAGGAAGGCCATTGGGTATGCAATTGTCCTAAGAAAACACCTAGAGCAAAAATCCTGATTGAAGAAGAAGATTAGAGGGGACGGGGTTCGGTTCCCCTCCCTGAACCCAGGGTAACCCTAAAAGTGGAGGGGAAGCCTACCCAGTTCCTGGTGGACACAGGAGCACAACATTCTGTTCTACGCGCTGGGGGGCCTATTTCCAACAAAATGTCATGGGTACAAGGAGCCACGGTCACTAAACAATACCCCTGGACCACCCAGAAAACTGTAGACCTCGGAGTGGGCTGAGTATCCCATTCCTTTATGGTCATCCCCGAATGCCCATACCCCCTACTGGGCAGAGACTTACTTACTAAGATGGGAGTGCAAATCAGCTTTCAACCAGGAGGTGAAACCATAGTAAAAGATAAATGGGACGCCCCATTCATGTTCTAACCCTCAACCTAGAAGATTAATATAGACTGTACCAACAACATACTACCTTATCCGATGATATGACTATCTGGCTCCGAGACTTTCCCCAGGCCTGGGCAGAAATGGGGGGAATGGGGCTAGGGTGGCACCGGGCCCCAATATTTGTAGAAACTAAGCCAGGCGTCAGTCCTGTAAAGGTTCGCCAGTACCCCATGTCTCGCGAAGCTCACGAGGGCATTATCCCACACATTCGACGCCTGCTAGACTTGGAGATATTGCACCCTTGCCAGTCCGCCTGGAACACACCCCTACTGCCCGTGAAAAAGCCCAATTCTAATGACTATAGGCCAGTACAGGACTTGAGGGAAGTCAACAAGCGCGTGACTGACATTCACTCAACTGTGCCCAACCCATATACTCTCTTAAGCTCCTTGTCACCTGATCAGCGCTGGTACACCGTACTGGACTTAAAAGATGCTTTCTTCAGTCTGCCCCGGCCCCTCACAGTCAAGAGTTATTTGCCTTTGAGTGGTCGGATCCTGAGAAAGGAATCCATGGGCAGCTAGCCTGGACTCGTCTCCCCCAAGGGTTCAAGAACTCCCCAACCCTTTGACGAGGCCCTGCATGAGGATGAGGACTTAGGTGAGTTCCGCTGGGAACATCCCGGCCCGAGTCTCTTGCAATATGTAGATGACCTTCTCATCGCGGCAGATGAACCAGAAACTTGCCTGCAGGGAACACGAGACCTGCTGAGAACTCTTGGAGACCTAGGATACCGGGCTTCTGCAAAGAAAGCCCAGATCTGCAAGTCCCAGGTAAGCTATCTGGGTTACTTGTTACAGGATGGACAGAGATGGTTGTCGGATGCTAGGAAAGAAACCATCCTTAAAATCCCTACCCCCCAGACCTCACGTCAGGTGAGGGAATTTTTGGGATCAGCAGGCTTTTGTAGGTTGTGGATCCCTGGGTTTGCTGAGATGGCTCGGCCTCTCTATGAGGCAACAAAACCTGGACAGGAATTTAAATGGACTGAAAACATGGACAAGTCTTTCAACCAGATCAAGAAGGCACTTCTAGCAGCCCCTGCTTTGGGGCTCCCAGATATAACTAAGCCCTTCCACCTCTACATAGATGAAAGTAAAGGAATAGCTAAAGGGGTGCTGCTGCAACAATTAGGGCCCTGGAAGAGGCCCACAGCCTACTTTAAAAAAAAAAATTAGACTCTGTAGCAGCTGGGTGGCCAAACTGCCTGCGTATCATTGCTGCCACTGTGCTGTTAGTAAAAGATGCAGACAAGATTACTCTGGGACAGACTCTCTACGTGACAACACCGCATGCGAACGAGGGGGTTCTCAAGCAGCCCCCAGATCGATGGCTAAGCAATGCACGGCTCACCCACTACCAGAGCCTGTTGCTCAATCCCACCAGAATCATATACTAGGCACCAGCCACCCTTAATCCAGCTACCCTCCTACCTGACCCAGACTTAAATGCCCCTCTTCATGACTGTGCTGACATCCTAGCCCAAGCCCATGGGGAGCATGCCAACCTGAGAGACCAACCCTTGGCAGACGCGGAACACTCCTGGTTCACTGATGGAAGCAGCTTCATACATGAAGGACAAAGGTATGCGGGCACAGCAGTTGCTTCTGAGTCTAAAGTAATCTGGGCGGGACCCCTACCTGCAGGAACCTCGGCCCAGCATGCTGAATTAGTAGCACTAACCCAAGCTCTGACCTTGGGCAAAGACAAGAACATCAATATCTATACTGATAGTCGGTATGCTTTTGCCACAGCCCACATCCATGGGGCAATATATCGGGAAAGGGGGCTATTGACGGCAGAAGGAAAAACTATCAAAAACAAAGAAGTTCTTGGCTTGTTAGTAGCCTTATGGTTACCGAGAAAACTGGCCATTATCCACTGTCCAGGACACCAGAAAAATGACACTCCAATTGCTAGGGGCAACCGTCTCATGGACAGGACTGCCTGTCAAGCCACCCTAAAAACAACAGTCGTGGCCGCTGCCAAGCTCCCAGATCCAGGGTCCCCAAATCTGCCTGAAGAGCCAACTTACATGCCTGAAGATTTAAAATGGATAACTCAGTTGCCTATGACTCAATACCTCCAAAAATGGTGGCACACTGCTGACAATAAAGTCATATTACCTGAGAAATTAGGAGACCAGCTCCTAACCAAGATATACCGGACAACCCACATGGGCACCAGAAAGATGCAAGACCTCATCAGACAAGGAGGAGTTAAGATTCAGGGCATGCAGTCCAAAATTGACCGCATTTTGTCTGAATGCAAAGCTTGTCAATTGACAAATGCCATCTCGAATCCACCTAATCCTGGCACCCGGAAATGTGGGGAAAAACTGGGGGCCTATTGGGAAACTGACTTTACCGAGATAAAACCTGGTCAGTATGGGTATAACTATTTATTAGTTTTTATAGACACATTTTCAGGATGGGTAGAGGCCTACCCCACCAAACATGAAACAGCCCAGGTGGTGGCTAAGAAGTTGTTAGAAGAGCTCCTGCCAAGGTATGGTTTCCCTGCTATGCTAGGGTCTGATAATGGACCAGCTTTTGTGTCCAAAGTAGTTCAGGGACTGGCATCAGTGCTTGGGGCAGATTGGAAATTACATTGTGCATACAGGCCCCAAAGTTCAGGACAGGTAGAAAGAATGAATAGAACCCTAAAAGAGACCTTGACAAAATTGACTAAGGAGACTGGCGGCTACTGGGTGGCTCTCCTTCCCTATGTGCTTTTCCGGGTGCGTAACACCCCATATAAACTAGGTTTAACCCCTTTTGAAATTATGTTTGGAAGACCCCCTCCTATTGTACCTAGCCTGCAAACCAAAATGATTAATGACCTAGATGATGATGATAATACACTTGTCCGTTCCCTTCATGCCCTGCATCAGACCCAGAGACACATCTGGACCAGACTAAAAGCCTTATATGAATCTGGACCACCACCAGAACCTCACCAATACCAGCCAGGTGACTGGGTGTTCGTCAAGTGACATCGGCGAGGAAGCCTGGAACTGCACTGGAAGGGACCTTATGTAGTAGTCCTCGTGACCCCTACTGCACTCAGAGTAGATGGCATTGCAACCTGGATCCACTATACCAACGTACGACCAGCTGACCTCTTTGCCCTTCAGGAACAGTACCTTCCATCAAGATGGACAGCGTCAAAAGATCCCGCAAACCCACTGAAGCTCCATATCCAAAAGACTTATTACTAATCCTTGTTGTATTCATCATTGACTCTGTTAACTGTAGTCCCTGCCCTAGTGACTGCTGGACCCCATTAACCCCATGCAGGGGGGACAGGTACTTTACTGTTTCAACCTATGTCCATGCCTCCTGCTACACACATGCTGTAGAGTGCCAGTATTGAGGAAAAGGCTATTTCACAGCAACTGCAAAGCGGGGGAGTAGCCATACGTCCAGATGCCCTAGTCAGCCAGTTAAAAAGTTCTGTTTTTCCTGACTTACCCACTATGGCATGTCAGACGGTGGGGGAGCTCAGGATGGAGTCAGGCAACAGATTCAAGAAGAAGTAAAGCAGAATCTGTTAACTCTGGGCAAAGAGTTAACCCCAGAATACAGGCCCAACCAGCTATTAGAACAAGTCCAACAAGCTCTTCGGCCTCTGGACTTCTCCCACCAGATTATTACAAGTCTAAATGACACCTATCAAGTTTTGAGTGTAGATCTAAATAATACCCCTTGCTGGATCTGCCTGCCTCTAAGACCAAAACCCTTTTTTGCTTGGCCAGTCCCCTGGTCTTGGATTGAAACTCAAAATCTCACTTCTAATTTGACCAGGGCTAAAAACTCAACCCTAGTAGTAGGTCCCTTAACAGATGAAATCGTCCTTATGTCCAATAATGCCTCCTGTGTAATTACTAACCATACCTTGTTGGTGGAAGTCCCCTGTAATGACTCCTCCAGCCTTCAGGATACAAGTCCTATCTGTGGTAAGCCCGGAATATTCTTTGTAATGGCTCTGTTTTAATGCAATGTCTCCCTGCTAAATGGACACAACCCTGTACCCGTGTTCCTTACCCCACCCCTAATTGTTTTTAGCCCTGCCACTATGACCTCCATGACCCTGTCCACAAGGCGCCAAAAGTGAGCTCTTCCACTTGGAGCTCTGCTCATAGGAGGAAGCCTGGCGACCGCTATAGGGCTGGGAGCAGGAGGCTTGGACACAGCCACCCATTTTTATTACAAACTCTCTATGGACATTAGTCAGGACATAGACAAGGTAGCAGATTCTCTCCTGGCCTTACAAACCCAGATAACTTCTCTGGCCAGGGTGACCTTACAAAACCGTCAAGCTCTAGACTTGCTTACAGCAGAGAAAGGAGGTATGTGCCAGTTTCTAGGGGAAGAATGTTGTTTCTTTGTGAATGCATCGGACATAGTCCAAAATAAGGTCCGAGAGTTAAAATAATCTGTTAAAAAGCACCTGTCTGAGGCAGAAGCCTTTGATTTATTTAACTGGTGGAAAACATCCCGAGGTAAATGGCTTATTCCACTCCTTGGACCCCTCACTGCCCTGATGCTTATCCTAACCCTAGGTCCCTGTATAATTAGCAGAATACTCAACTTAGTTAAAGAAAGGATAGGAACAATCCAGTTGATGGTTATGCGGTCTCAATACCATTACCTAGAGACCGAAGAAGAAAGTGCTCATGATTGAGCTAGGGTGCAGAAGAAGGGGGGAATGAGGGACTACATTTTTGTAACCAATACGTCATTTTAAAATGTATACGCCTCTAGAGCAGTAAACTGAAAGCAGTGGGGGAAGGGGGAAAAGAGCCCCCACCCAAACATCAGCCAATCCTGTATCACCCTGTTTTTGCACCCTTCCTTTGAATCAGTCAATCCTGTATTGCCCTGTTTTAGCAGGCTTTCCCCTTTAAATAGGCGGGACAGCCCAGAATCAAGGCCGTGGCCATTTTCCATACTATATTGGCACGGTTCAGAGTGCGGCCCAGATTCGAATCTGAAATTCCCTCTTGCCCTTGCATCGGTGTCGGCTCCTTGGTGACTTGGGGGGAACTGGATTTGGGGCATAACACTCATAGCGACCCTATGTACAAGAGCTCTAAATGCTGTTCTATCCTGTGCCAACCTAGCCATCTCAAACGCACTTATTCCCACTGCTCCAGTCACAGAATCGATCCATCTCACCACAGGTCTTCCTCTCCTTCACTTCCCCTCCACTCTGCCAAACATGATGTCCCTTTCCAAGGACCAGTCCCTCCTTGCAACATGCCCAAAATATGTCAGCCGAAGCTTCAGAATCCTTGACTGCAGGGAACACTCTGGCTTCACCCTCTCCAGGACAAACCTGTTTGTTCTCCTAGCAGTCCATGGTATATTCAACACTCTTCTCCAGCACCACAGCTCAAAGGCATCAATCCTCTATCAGCCCTATTCGCTGTCCAACTCTCTGATGCATAGCACATAATTGCGAAGACTATAGCTTGGATCAGGCACACCTTAGTCTCCAGCCTGACATCGTTGCTCTTCAGTACTCTTGAGAGGTCCCTCACAGCCGACTTTCCCAATGCAATTCATCTCCTGATTTCCTGGCTGCTGTTACCAAGAGCATTGACTGTGGAGCCAAGTAAATTAAAACTGTTAACTATCTCAATCTCTTCACCATCCATACTGATGCTGCCAATTGGCCCAGTGGTTACAATCTTTGTTTTCTTGACATTTAGCTTCAGTCCATACAGGAGGCTGTAGTCCTTGATCTTCTGCAGCAAGCGCCTCAGGTCCTCCTCTGTTTCAGCAAGCAGGGTTGCGTCATCTGCATAACGCAGGTTGTTGATGATTCTTCCACCAATCCTGATGCCACATTCCTCCTTATCTTTTTAAATTTTTATTATTATCATTATTAATTTTAATAGACATTTACAGAGGTTTTGGATTTCCATTCACTCATTGCCGCACTTTTCTCCCTGCCCACCCCTCCCCACCAGCTCGCTTCCCCCTCCAAAGAGAAAAAAAAATTCCTTCATTAGTATACAATTCCCACAGCCCCTCCCCCCCACCTCCCACCCTGAGTACACTTCTCTATGCAACCTTAATCCTGGATTCCTGTGCTAACCACAATACTCAATCATATATCATTTCTAATCTGTTCTTTCCCTAATCTGTTTCAATACAATATACATAATTTATCCAGTTTTTTTCTGTCATACCCCCACCCTGATGTCAGACCCATTTTACAACAGTGGCACCATCCTCTTCTTAAATTAACCGTTAGCAGCGCCGTTTATTCGTCCCCAGACGTCACTAGCCAATCCACTCACCCCGCGCAAGCGCGGGGAGCGGTATGCGCATGCGCATGCGCAGCGCAAAGCCCCGCCCACACGCCCGCCCTTCGCACGCCTTCTTCTCTGCCTCCCACTCTCACTTCCGTCGTTTCCCAGCGACGGCCGTAAGTGGCGGGCGGAAGCGGCCCACTAGGCTCGCCGTAAACGGCCCGGCTCGCGCCACTTCCGGCCGCCTTCCACAGACAGCGCTGGTGGGCGATCGTCAGTCGCCGGAGGACGTTCCCCGCGGCCAGAGCCATGGATATGCCGCTGCCGCCCGATGGTAAGGTTCAGACCAACTCGGGCACCGTTTCTCTGTTCTTCCGAGTGAGCCGTTGCCCGCTCCGCCTCCTGGGGGGGTCCCTGCGCCTGCGAGGGGGCGGGGTTCGGCCTCCAAGGTTGGCCTGCGGCCTCTCGGCGGGACCCCGCGTTCTGCGCGCGTGGGTGTTCCCTATCGGGACCCGTACGAGAGCCGCCTCTGCTCGGCCCGCCCCGAGCGACCCCGCTCGGGCCGAACAGGCCTCGGGCGCCCGCTCCCCGGTTTGGGCGGTTCCGGCTGACGCTCCGCGTGGCCTTTTCTCCTCTCTGCAGACCAGGAGCTTCGGAATGTCATCGACAAACTGGCCCAGTTCGTGGCTCGCAATGGGCCCGAGTTTGAGAAGATGACTATGGAGAAGCAGAAGGACAACCCGAAATTCTCCTTCCTTTTCGGAGGCGAGTTCTACAGTTATTACAAGTACAAGCTGGCGCTGGAGCAGCAGCAGCGTGAGTTCTCCCCGGTTCCCAGGCCTCCCCCCTCGTGCGATTCCCCGCCGAGTTGCCCCACTTCGCCTGGAGTCTCAACGCGCCTTCCCTGGGCATCGGGGCGGCTCGGTCTGCACCGTCCCTTTCTGCTCTCACATATCCTTGCACGGAGCGGGCGCGGGGCCAGTGTGTGATGGGGAAGGCGGTTGTCGATCCTCGCGGGGCTTTGGGTCAGACATTCCGCCGTTGTCAGGTGTGAGAGTTGAAGTCTGCTGACAGAGATGCGTTAAGTGTTTCCCAGGGAGAAAGTGCTAGCAGCTGCCCGTGGTCCGCACTCGGGGACTGTCGGGGCCTCTCTGTGTGTTCTGGGGCCCGCCAGCCTTTTCTGCATTTCAGATGCCTCCAGCTGTCAGGACGAAAAAGAATTGCCTCTGTCTTTTGTCCGTTGGTTGTTGCTGTCAAGTTGATTCCGACTCTCATGCGTCCCCGTGTTAGTGTAGAAAGTGTGGCTCCTTAGGGTTTAACAGGTTTTGATCTTGCAGAAGCAGATCTCCAGGCTCTTCTTCCGCAGCACTTCTTGTGGGTTCGAAGATCTTTTTACTGGTCGAATGCTTAACTGTTTGTGCTGTGTAATTTCTGTTGAATGTGTTTATAACTACTTGTTACCATGGTGTTCTTTTGTTTTTGTAATCAGTGTCTGTCAGTTCAGAATTAACTTGATTTTTGACCTTGGCCTCCAAAGAGTTTAACCTGGTCCTGGGGAGACGCAGCTGGGTTTTGAAGAAAGAGTAAACCTTGGAGGCAAAGATGATGATGCCTGATCTCATGCTTTGGACATGGTGCTGGGAGAAGTTATTCCTCGGAGAGGGACATTAGGCTTTGAAAGGTGGAGGGATGGGGAATGAGAGGAAGACCCTCAACCAGCTGAATTGACACAGTAACTGTAGCAATGGGCTCAAATATGTCAGAGATTGTGAGGAAGGTATAAGATAGGACAGGATTCAGATCTGTTGTTCATAGGGTCGTACCTGACTTGATGGCGCCTAATAACAACAGGTGGTTTCGGGCAGGTAGAGCCTCCATCTACTTTCAGGAGCAGATGCTCCGTGTCTGGATGTGGTGTTCGACACAATGGGTTGTCATTGGCTGTTGTCACATTAACCCCTAACGGTGAGTCATGTTCACAAAGAGATACGGGTAAGCCATGGAGTTTGAAAAGTAGCTTGTCAGCCTTTTTCTCTAGTCTGTCTTGGCCTGGAAATTCTTCTGCCACCGTTTCCTATGAAAACAACCCACAAGGCTATACAGACAAAAGGCAACTTCTGCTTTGAGTTGGTCTAGACTAACGGTGACCCCTGTATGTCACAGTAGGGTTTTCAGTGACTGGTCTTTTGAAAGTATCGCCAGGCCTTTCTCCCTTCTGTCTGGACCCAAACCTCCTACTTTTCTGTAAGCACCAAGCATATTTGTATTTGCATTACCCAGTGACTCCAGCTAGTGCTTGCAGTACATATATGTTTTGTCCCATGGTGTTACATGCCAGGGGATGGTTGAGTTTTCTTTGTAGCTCAATGACCCTTCTGTTTCCTCGTGAAATTAGAGGTAGTGGAGGGAGACAGCTGTCTGGAGTTGTTGGTAAAACACCTGTGCTGGTGTGTTTATGGAGCGGTCATACTGCACTCTAAGCATTCCACATTTGCAGCTGTTGCTACTGAAGCTTAAAGACAAGGGAAGGACATCTTGGGTTTGTGTGGCCAGAATGGAGGACCAGGTAGAAGCAACATGAGGAAAGGCTGTGGGACCAATGAACCACTGAGGAATGGAGAGATCTGGATCAATGAGAGGACATGAGGATGGGGGTTTCAGTGGTAGACTCCAGTGAATGTTGATAAGACTGGCATACAAGGGGGAGCAGAAGACAAATGATACAGTATAACCTGGCTTGAATCAGTAGGTGGTGAGAGTGGCTTTTCCTGGAGGCAGCGGTGGCACACGCCTTTTTCCTCGAGGGTCAGAAATCAGGAGCTGTTCATCCTCTAGACATTGTAATGGGAAGGATGAGTGGGGTCTTTTCTGCGGGGGAGATTTGGCTCATGAAGAGTTTTCTGTAGCTGTTTCCCTTCTGGAACCTCAGGACTGGAGTTAGCCAGGTGCAAAACAAGAGTAGGAGAGTGTCCTGGCCAGAGATGAGCCTTTGAGGGGGCAGGGGTGATGGCAACAGGGAAGGCTTGACAGCCGGAACCCAGAAGAGAACAGTTGGAGAGGCTGAGGTGGGGAAGAAGTTAGGCATTTGTTCTAAGAGCTTTAGGGACCTTGCGTTGCTAGCCTGCAGCTTCTTGAGGCTAGAAGACAGTGGAGCTGTATTGGAAGGAGGGTGACAAGACTGCCTCATGGCCCACAGTGTTGAGAATCTATTGACTCTCCACCTGAAAGTGGAGACCCTTCAGAGGGTCAGTTTTGGTGGGAGCCCCCCTCTTCACACATCCTCTCTCTTCCTCTCCTCCAGTCATTTGCAAGCAGCAGGCCCCCGAGCTGGAAACAGCTGCAGCCCTACCACCTCTGCCACAGCCCCCTCTGGCCCCCACAGCACCTATCCCACCTGCCCAGGGTGCCATGTCCATGGACGAGCTCATACAGCAGAGCCAATGGAACCTGCAACAGCAGGAGCAGCACTTATTGGCCCTACGACAGGTAAGTGCTGGGTCCTGAGGTGGTACCAGGAGTGCATAGGACTTCACCCAGGCCCAGCCCCCTGGGCCTTTGATTCCCACATTCCAGTTGGAAGTGACGTAATGCAGCATGGGCCTGTTCTCTACTGCTGACTAGAACCTTAGCCAAACCCTGTCCACAGTCTCTGGGCTGATCTCACCTCTGTATCCCCATACTCTGTCCTGGAGACTGGCCCTTTCCTTGTGTTTTGCCAGACTGACAGGCACACGCAACAGTCTGCTGTAATCTTCTCCTCTCTCAGTCTTTACCGGCTTGCTGATCTTGTGTTTTCTTTCCGGTCTGCTCACAGCTTTCACTGTCTCCCATCTTTCATTTCTCTGCTCAGCTGAGTCAGTCTTTACCTTTTACCTTAACAACAGACAGCATTGCTCCATGTCCTGGCTGCCCACAGACAGGGCCTGTGGGAGGGGCTCTCCTGTGGCAGGGTGAGAGCCCGCACTCACTCTCTGGCCTGCCTAACCCCCCAGGAGCAGGTGACAGCGGCTCTAGCCCATGCAGTGGAGCAGCAGATGCAGAAGCTCCTGGAGGAGACTCAGCTGGACATGAACGAGTTCGATAACCTGCTCCAACCTATCATCGACACATGCACCAAGGATGCCATCTCGGTGAGGGCCACTTGCCTGGGGGAGAAGGCTCACTTTGGCACTGTTACCATTCTACCTGGCGTTAGGAGCCCACATCATCCTGTCCGAAGCCTTTGCACCTTTCCATTTCACTTGGGCTGCCAACCTTAGGTTCTGAACCCCACGTCCTATCCACTCAGTGCTGGCCAAGGCAGCAGGCGGACGGGCAGGCATGCGCTCTGATCCCATGGGCTTAGTGGTGTGGCTCTGCCGGTGGGTCCTGTCCTCACACTGTCTGGTACTCACAGGCTGGCAAGAACTGGATGTTCAGCAATGCCAAGTCGCCACCACACTGTGAGCTAATGGCTGGCCACCTGCGCAACCGGATCACGGCAGACGGGGCACACTTTGAGCTGCGGCTGCACCTCATCTACCTCATCAACGACGTGTTGCACCACTGGTGAGCAGGGCCCCTCACCTGCCATCCACCCTCCAGTCACAACCTGAATCCATACCCTTGGGGGGTTCCATGTGAGACCCTTGTCCCTCTGGGCATCCCAGTCAGGCCTCCAGCTCCACCCCTGCTCCCGGCTCTAGGCTGGCCTTAATGGTCTCTGTGCTCTGTGGTCCTTATGCTCTGCTGCACTGTCAGGACCCGGGTCTGTGCTCACGCACATTCACACCCTGTCTGCCCCAGCATCTTCATACAAGAGCCATCCTACCACCTAAAGCCAGACAGGGCTGCTCTCAGCTCAGCTACTTGGCAAGGACTTTGGTGGCATGTGAGAAGCTAATAGGAGACCAGGAGTCTGGAACAGCTAGGGCAGGGGTAGGGCTGGCACAGTTGGGCTGCTGCTGGGTTGTTGGAATGGCCCAAGCAGAGACGCTTTGGTTATGGACACAGTTGTGAGTGGGGCAGGCCAAGCCAGGCCTTGGGAGCAATTTCCCAGCTTCTCCCTGCAGTATGAGACAGCTGAGGCTTGAAGCCCACCCTGTCTCCTGCATGGCCTTGTGGCTCAGCTTCCCTCACCGCCCTTCTTTCTCCCAAGAGATGAGATGCTCCCAGAACCTTCCTGCTTTGCCGCATTTTTTACTGCTGTCCTGCTTCTTGTGTTTCCCCTTTGAAAAGAAGCCTTTTATCCATGGTTAAGGCCAGTGTTGTGCTCTCAGAGGCCACGTGCTGTTCTCGGCCGGCCTGCAGGACCTTGTTCTCCACAGAGATCCTTTCTTGGAAGCCTGGCTTCACATGTGGCCCACATTGCTCACTGGGGCCTTTCTCCCTCCCCCTGGCAAGGAGGGTGGAGCCAATGGGGAACCTGCAGGGGGTCCCTTCACATAGTCATTACTGGGCTCAGGCCCTGCCATTTGAAGCACGGATGAGACACAGAGGCCTGGGTTAGTGTGTTCCCTCCTGTGAAGTCTGTGTATGTGGCATGAGTTGCTTTGGCTCAGTGGCTGCCTACAATAGCCCAGTGGTACCCTTTACCTCATCACTAGCCCCTGGGCAAAGATCCCGTGAGGGACTAGAAGTTAGTGAACTAACTTCTGTTAGCTAGGTCCACATCCCCCTCCCATTGCTGTCCCCTGACCCTCAGGCCCCTACACTAGCCCAACCTCCCCTGGTCCAGAGCTCACAGAGGGTGTGGTGGCTGGAGCTGCAGTGTTGGTGGGCATGTGACTGGGTCCCACCGGAGCCCTGATGCGAGGAAGGTCTCTCTCTTACAGCCAGCGCAAGCAGGCGAGGGAGCTTCTGGCTGCCCTGCAGAAGGTGGTGGTGCCCATCTACTGCACGAGCTTCCTGGCCGTGGAGGAGGACAAGCAGCAGAAGATTGCCCGGGTGGGTACTGTGGGGAGCAGTGGGGTCAGGATCTCAGGGGGGCACCGTCTCTTCCAAAACTGACATCCCTTTTTCATACCAGCTTCTGCAACTCTGGGAAAAGAATGGCTACTTCGACGACTCTATCATCCAACAGCTGCAGAGCCCGGCCTTGGGGCTGGGTCAGTACCAGGTAGGCTCCTGGGCCAGCACTAGGATCCCTGTTGCTACCAGCGGACCTACGCCCTACCTGTGCTGGGGAGATCAGAGGCAACTGGTTGAGCTGGTGGCTGCAGGGTCCTAGGATCATGATGAGGGGCCTTGAACAGCAGCTCCTTGGGCTGCTCCCCTCTATCCATTTACCATGTAGTGTGCACCTGTGCTTGGTCACCAAGTGTGCCCACTGCTCACAGGTGAGGTTTTTCCTGTTTCTGCTCAGGTATTTTGCATGTATAGGATGTGAGGACAGCTGCTGTGGTGATGTGTGAAATTTATCTGGGGACCTGCTAACTCCTCTGTCTCCCCTATCTCCACTTGGCTCAAGAGACTGCAGCTCCTGTTAAGTAGGATTGCTGTCCTAGCTGCTAGGCAAGGTGTTGGCTTCCTAACCACCTCTGCAGCTCTGGCCATCTGTGAGGTCCTACTATTTACCCCAGCTCAACAGTGACTCTTCTGACTGCCTCATGTTTCCCACAGAGGCTCAGTGCTCAGGCCATAGGAATGCATTTTGCATTTTTCTCACGTAAACACGAGCGCTCTCTTTCTGTGTCTTTCTGCGTCTCTCTCTCTCTTGTGGACTTGCCTCATTATCATAGAGTTAGCACGAAGATGGACTCATAGCAGACCCTCCACTGGGTCTGCAAGGCTGTAAATTGCATGGAGAAGAGTGTCCATCTTTTTCTCTCAGTGACACTGTTAGATTGAACTACCAGAAGGGCTTGGCCTTTGCCTTCTTGACCTGGATCTCCTCTCAGCACATGTGCACCAGCACAGCCCCTTCCTGTATCTTGAGGTTTCAAGACCTTCTGAGGCTTGTCTGGCTGTGAGCTTTCCTTTACAGCTCACTGAGGCTCTGGGACACTCTGATGTTTTAAGTCCTTCAGCCTGTGCTTGGGGTGTAGGCTGTCTAGGTGACTACATCTTGTCTTCCATCACTAGGATCCTATATTCTGCTTATAGCCAGGCTCCATACTCTGTGGTCACAGCATGTTTACTGTCTACAGAGTAGTCACCACATACCCTGGGCCTTATTGTCCACTGTTGCACTTCTTGGGGTCTGGGGCGGAGAAGGGAGCTTCCAGCTGACTGTCAACTACTCCCCTCCACCAGGCAACACTCATCAGTGAGTACTCATCGGCAGTGCAGCCGCTGCAGCTGGCCTTCCAGCAGCAGATCCAGACCCTCAAGACCCAGCATGAGGATTTCGTCAGCAGCCTGGCCCAGCAGCAGCAGCAGCAGCAGCAGCAACAGCAGCAGATCCCGATGCCTCAGCTGGATGCAGACGTCAAAGCCACACCACCACCAGCTGCCCCTCCACCGGCCCCTGCTCCCACCCCAGCCATCCCACCCACCACGCAGCCAGGTAGGCCCCTCGCTGGTCACACTGATGACCTCTGGGGCCCCACTTTAATCTGCTCCACAAGCCCTCGGTCCAGACACTTCTCCAGGACCTTAGAAGCCACGTAGGGAGGAAAGGGCATGAGCTTGACCTTGCCTAGGGTCGTTTCTGAGCACTGCTATGAGACCACCATGTGAACACTACCAGTGGGATTAAAAAACCAGCAGGACTCAACCTGCCGTCATTGAATCCCCTCCAGCTTGTGGAGACCCCAGCAAGGGATGTTTTGGAAGTATATTAGGGAGAAATTACTACTTCACTAGCAGGCAGATTTTTATCAGGAAGAGAAGGGTTAGAAAATTTAGTGATTAAAGGTTATGTTCCCTGATGGTAGAAATTGAGTTACAAATGCACACTGAGATGGCAGAGGTGGCCTCAGGTTCACTGTAAAACCTTCCAAGAAGCTGAGCATGTACCTGTGTGAGCGGGTGGTAGGTTTTGGCGGTGGCCCTAGGCCATTGGCTTGGCCAGGCAGCCCCAGGGTAATAAGGGACGGCACAGTGGGCTGGCGCCCCCTACAGGCAGGGCCTTTAACTGCTTCTGGTGGCTTCCAGAGGACAAGCAGCCCCCCATTCAGATACCTGGCTCTTCCGAGTACGATGCATCAGGAGGGGTTCAGGACCCTGCAGCTGCTGGTGCCAGGGGCCCCAGGCCCCATGACCAGATCCCGCCCAACAAGACCCCTTGGTTTGAACAGCCTCACCCTGTCGCTCCCTGGGGTCAGCAGCAGGTAGGTTTGGGAACTTGTGACTGGGGCAGGAGGGGGATTCTGGAGCCTGTGGGTGGTGGGCAGGGTGGCTGGTGGCAGTCCAGGAAGAAAACGTGTGGTAAGCTTTTTCCATTGTGGGAGGCAGAGCTTTAGCTGGTCATAATTCCTTCTTGAGGCACATCTTCGTGATGCAGACCAGTCCTGGGAGGGCTGGACACTTCGTCCTGTGTGGTAGGAGTTCTCTTTAACTGGGACATCAGAGGTCCTGGTACTAAGCTGGAGAGGGCAGACTAGGGGTCTGGCATTCACTGAGAGATCACAAACACAGACCATCTGTGTTTCTGGGGGCATTCTCCTCCCTGTGGGGGTGTATGCCCCAATCCTCCCCTGAGGACAGAAGGTCTCCTTTCTTGAGTGTGGCTCCCATATACCCACCACTCCCTCAGTGAGAGGAGGTGCGGGGCATGGGTGGGAGGCAGCTCTGACCCAAGGCCTGGGGGCCATCAGCATGACAACAGACACTCTCCCCTCCTTGAGGGCTGGATGGCCTTGAGCCACCCTCTTTTGGCCATTCAGCAGCTGCTTGTTTTGTAGATGTGGAAACTGAGGCTATTAAAGTCTGGGTGCCATCAGTGTACCCTGAACAGGCAGGCGGGGCTCTGTGACATGCCAGTTCCTGGTGCTCGGGGTCCACCCCACTCGCTGTCATTGGGCTTCATCCTTGCCGTGTTGATTCTGTCCATCGGCATTTGGGCTCCTCCAGCAATGGCCCTAAACCAGGATTTAGGACAAAGACTGTGTCTGGGAGGAGTCCCAGTAGACAGCCTGGGTGGGAGGATGGCGAGAGAGGGTTGGAGCATATTGAGCTCAATCCACCACCAGGCTTGGCAAGTCAGGTCTTTGGGGAGACGCACTGGTGGGACAGGAAGTTGGCTGTGTGTCACCTGGTGGCCTTGGGCCTAGGTGATAACAGCATTTGTCACAGACCAGAACTACGTGGAGACATTCACCCAGTGTCCCTCATCTCCTTGGTGTCGTGGGGTCTGCCGGGCCCCCATGTCCTGGCACTGGCTCCACCTCACCAGCACTGCCCTCTGCCTTGCAGCCTCCAGAACAGCCCCCGTACCCGCATCACCAGGGTGGGCCACCTCACTGCCCACCCTGGAACAACAGCCATGAGGGCATGTGGAACGAGCAGCGTGGAGGTGACCCCGGCTGGAGTGGACAGCGCGAGGCGCCCTGGAGTGGACAGCCAGAGCCTGGCTGGAGTGGCCAGTTCGAGGGCCCCTGGAATAACCAGCATGAGCAGCCACCCTGGGGTGGTGGGCAGCGAGAGCCCCCCTTCCGCCTGCAGCGCCCACCTCCCTTCCGAGGACCCTTTCCCCCACACCAGCAGCACCCGCAGTTCAACCAGCCGCCACATCCCCACAACTTCAACCGCTTTCCGCCACGCTTCATGCAGGACGACTTCCCCCCTCGCCACCCCTTTGAGCGGCCCCCCTACCCACATCGCTTTGATTACCCCCAAGGTGATTTTCCGGCAGGTGAGTGTGCTCAGACTCGGGTGGGAAGACAGGGCTCACAGAGAAGGTCCAGCCTAGTGCTGGCACTCCAGCCTCCTGAAATACACACCCCCCACCCCACCCCCGCCTGTTTTCTATATTGCAGAGATGGGGCCACCACATCACCACCCTGGCCACCGCATGCCACATCCCGGGATCAATGAGCACCCCCCCTGGGGTGGGCCTCAGCACCCTGACTTTGGACCTCCACCCCACGGCTTCAATGGGCAGCCTCCCCACATGCGACGGCAGGGCCCCCCCCACATCAACCATGACGACCCCAGCCTGGTGCCCAACGTACCCTACTTCGATCTGCCTGCGGGGCTAATGGCCCCCCTGGTGAAGGTATGTGATCACAGCAGCTTTGGGGCCCCTCTCCTAATGTCAGTGGTTGAGCCCTTCCTGTGGGGGATTCCCGCCCGTGCAGAACCTGAGTGAGTTGGGCGGTCAGCAGAACCCTGAGCCCACGTCCCTGTGCCCTTGAACAGATCTCACTTCTGGCACGGTGGCTTGGCAGCAGTGGGCTCCAGACCCTGCTAGGGTGCCTCCTGTTTCTGGGCAGGGTCCTTATCAGCAGTGGGGTTGGGGGCAGAGACAGGCTGAACTGTTGACAGTGTCTCTGACAAAGTAGATGTTCCTCACTGCCCGAGTTGGGGGGTTGTTGTGGGGAGATCCCTATCAGCAGCTTTCCTACCCCAGGATCTCTACCTGCACTGGGCTTGTACACACCTGCCCCACACCTGCCCCACCCCTGCCCTGTGTGATGACTCTGGTGCTCTCACTGCAGCTGGAGGACCATGAGTACAAGCCGCTGGATCCCAAAGACATCCGCCTCCCACCCCCGATGCCGCCCAGTGAGAGGCTCCTGGCTGCCGTGGAAGCCTTTTACAGCCCCCCATCGCATGACAGGCCTAGGAACAGGTACAGACCACGGGGCCATGCACGAAGAGCCCCAGGGAGGGTGGGAGCAGCTGCCCTCAGCCATGCCACTGTCTAGTGTTTGTACAGCTCTAGGACCCTCACCCGAGCTGTGGGTGCAGCACACACAAAGCAGGCCGATAGTTAAGGGCATTTAATTCAGATACTTCAGAAGTTACCTCACCAGGCTTCTCTGGGAAGCTGCCTTGTGGGGAGTCAGGCCTAGTCTACTTTTGTGCAGTGAGTGACAGGCGAGATCTTTGACCCTTCGGGAGTCTGTCAGGTGCCACCTATCTCTGGCATCCTCATGGGTCAGTCTTAAGAAATGTCCTATCTTGCTTGTAGTGAAGGCTGGGAGCAGAATGGCCTCTATGAGTTCTTCCGAGCAAAGATGCGGGCCCGGCGGAGGAAAGGCCAGGAGAAGAGGAACAGGTAAGGGCGTCTGTGCAAAGGTCGGTTTCTATCATGACCATCCCGTGGTGCCAGAATCCTCAGCCTGAACCCTGAGATGAAGAAAGCTGGTGGAGACAGGCTTTGTGGCTGAGGTGACAGAACTAATCCCTCCCTTTCTTCCAGTGGACCGTCACGGTCAAGGAGCAGATCCAAGAGCCGAGGGCGCTCCTCCTCTCGATCCAACTCGAGGTCCTCCAAGTCGTCTGGCTCCTACTCACGCTCTCGGTCCCGCTCCTGTTCCCGGTCCTATTCCCGCTCCCGGTCTAGGTAGGTGGCAGCTCGCAGCACCAGGGCTGTTCCTGACACTTCCCATTTCGTTACTTAATGGTGTCCTTCCCTAATAGGAGCCGGAGCCGCTCGAGGTCTTCACGAAGCCGGTCACGGTCCAGGTCCCGCTCCCGGTCCAAGTCATACTCCCCTGGCAGGAGGCGTCGGTCTCGATCTCGGAGCCCAACTCCACCGTAAGATTACTGTCTAACTGTTGTGTTACCTTCAGGTAGTGCTGAATCCTCCGGGATGAGCTGTGAATGTTTAAACAGTGGTCATTAGAAGACACAGCCTTCGAGGGAGGCAGCCCATGTCAGCACGTGCGCGTGGTGCCACCGCCCGATGCTGACAGCTGCCCCTGCTCGGTTGGTCATGGAGCCCGGTAGCGGCCGGGCTGCCTATTTTCTAACCCTTCCAGGGGTGCCTGTGACCTGCTCTGCGTGCTAAGTTTGGGGTGGGGGTCACCTGAGGAAAGCCCCTTCTCTGGCTGAAGAACAGAACGGTGAAAACTTAAAAGACGTATGTGGGTGTCCATCCCATAATGGTGACTGTCCGTGTGCGCCACACACTGTGACATCCTAACCGTTCAATAAACGTGGCCGTGACCTTGTGAACACCATGACCTGTCTTGGTTTTAGTTCCTCGGCTGGTCTGGGTTCTAACTCTGCACCGCCTGTCCCCGACCCCAGGCTAGGAGAGGAGAACAAGGGACACCAGATGCTGGTGAAGATGGGTAAGGCTCTGGGACGGGGGCGGGGAACACTCCATAGGGCGAGGCACTGGGCTCTGCCCCCCCAATAGGGTTGTAATCATGTGACCACCTCCTCCTCCTCCAGGCTGGAGCGGATCTGGTGGCCTCGGCGTGAAGGAGCAGGGTATCCAGGACCCCATCAAGGGCGGAGACGTGCGGGACAAGTGGGACCAGTACAAGGGCGTGGGCGTGGCGCTGGACGACCCCTACGAGAACTACCGCCGGAACAAGAGCTACTCCTTCATCGCCCGCATGAAGGCCAGGGACGAGTGCAAGTAGTGGCCGCGGTAGCAGTGCCCATCAGAAACTTCCACTGAAGGAAGTGGAAGCTTCTGAGGGGGTCTTGGCAGCCAGCTGTGACCCAGCCTTACCCCTGGGAGGTGGAGGACTGAGACCACCCAGGGATGGGGCTCTGCTGCTCACGAGGAGATACCCTGGCCTCGGCCGCAGCCACCCTCATATGAGGAGCTGCCGGTGCGATGCCAACCTCTGGTTTTCCTTACAGTGAAGCAGGCTGCCCAGTCCTCCTCATAATGGAGGTGCACTAGGCTGCCATCCCCGGTCAGCTCTGTCTTCTGGACGAGCAGGCACCGGATAGAAGGCTCCAGGCACCCAGGTGTCACCTCCCATCAACCCCTGAGTATAGCAGCGAGAATCACCAAGCATCGGAGAAGCCACAGTGGCCTGGGCGTCACCTCCTGTCCATCCCGGACACAGCGACAGGAACTGAGGCAGGGAGCATGCACTCACCAGTGCCTATTTGAAAACGGGAGCTGAGGTTGAGCTGGGTTTTCATTTTGCTCCTGAGGGTTTAGTTTTAGCAGCAGGGACATCGACCTGAGGCCATCTCATCAGCTAGTGTGGGATCTCCCCTCAGACACCAGCCCAACTCTTTCTGTTGCGAAGTTGGGTTAAAGTTTTGTTTTCTGTGAACGCTGGCCAATGACTCATCTGGGGAGCAGGCCTGGGTCTAGTACCTGTGGTGGTTCATAAGAAGGACCTGTCCCCCCATCTGGCTGCCCTCACCCCTCACTTGCCAGGGGCAGTGGGTGTCTGCACCCCACGCCTTCCAGCAGCCCGGTGCAGCACTGTTTATTTGTACAGAAGCATTTTTGAAAAATTCTTTTCAAAAGAGATGCCGAATGTTTCCAACTTTTGACCCCGATGGGATAAAACATTTGATTTTGTTTTAGATTTCCTGTAGCTGTGAATAGTTTGAAAGTGTCTAATTCAGGATAATACATAAACGTGCTATTAACAATTTGTGGATTTTACTGTTTTGCCTTCAAATAAAGGTGTTTTTTTAAAGAACTTAAAATCCTGCTTGTCTCTCAGCATGCTGAGGTAGATGAGTAAGGAGCTGCTTCTCTGAGGTGGAGTTTGGGGTCAAAGGCTCTGTCTGCCTCATGTCTCAGCATGGGTGTCCCCACAGGTAAACAGCCCAACCTCGTGTCCTGCTAGCTGCTCCAGGCACAGTAGCTGAGCTCTGCCCAGGCTGGGGTCCTGTGGTGGGCAGGCGGGGGCAGCCTGGCCCTCCTGCCTAACCCCACACTTCCCGTGGTACTGAGCTGAGTGAGGCTGGCTGAGCCAGTCTTACCTTACCCTCAGGACTCGTTCTGCACCTCCTCCAGGGCGGCCTCAAGGGTCAGTGGGGCTGGCTTATGACACCGAATGTACTGCAGGTAGAAGACAGAGTGACCAGTAGAGCCTCTAGGAACACTGACGTGCCACACAGGCAGGGGTGTAGGGACAGCAGCTTTGAAGACCAATAGGATGGCCTAGAATGGCTGATGCGGCCTGTGGGTGCTCTGGGGACCGTGGGAGCCCAAGTGCTGTCACCACATCACCGGTGGGGCCAGGCTGCCCCAAATAACTCATGTCCAACTGGACAGGTGGGGTCACACCAGGTGCACTGCTAGGTCAAGAGCAAGACACCAGTGGCACACCACTTGGCACACAGATGGAGCATGGGGAGCCCACCCCACTGTCATGAGTGCATGAGGGTCAAGAGGAGGCCCTGTGGCCCCACTGCTGCTCAGACTTCCTAGATTGTGAGAGAAAAGACCCCTTCACTAAAAGACACTTCACAGAAAATACAACAGCTACGACAAGATTTTGGAGACAGGAAGAGAGCATGATCCCTTCCACGGCCAGCCCTCTGTCTCTTAGAGGAGACGATACTGTTACTCAGGTTGGGCCACTGCTGGTCATTCAAAGCTGATGCCCAGTGATACAGCAGAGGCCCCGACCCCAATGCCCCAGCACCCCTGCTGGCCAGACATGTCTCCCAGGGTAGAGGCCACGCACCTCTTTGGCTTCCTCCAGGCTGTGATAGTGGAACGTGTCCTGGTCCAGCGATGCCAGAATGGAGGTGTGCAAGTGCCGGTTCACCTCCAGGAACTGCTGCGTCAGGGCCAGCTGCTGCCTCAGCAGGTCGTTGAGTGCAAATACGGCCGGGCTGTGGGCTGTGAGGGCTGCAGCCACCCCCGCGTCACTCAGCAGGCCCAAGATGCAGGCCCACTGCTCATCCCGCTTGCGGGAGGGGAGGCCGGGTGGCCCAGAATCACTCGCAGCCCATCCCGACTCCACCCACTGCCCCTCCCTGAAATGGTCCCAGCCTCAGCTGCTCACTTGTGTCTGCCTGGAAGAAGGGCTGGCTTCCCAGCGGGCTGTGCTGGGATTTGGAGGCTGCCCACACATGGCGCCAGCCCACCAGTCCGCTGAGTCAGTTACAACCCTACAACTCACAGTGAAGCCATGCGACTGGGTAGAACTGTCCTGCAGGGTTTCATCTTTATGGAAATAAGATTGCCTCGGCTTCCCCCGTGGAGTGGCTGGTGTACTTGTACTACTGGCCTTTCGTATAGCAGCACAACGTGTTATGCCACACCATCAGAGCTCCTTGCTAAACTACCCAGGGACTCTTTTTAGAGAAAGGGGTCTATAAACTGATTCCAAAAAGTATGTGCCTGTTACAAATAGCCATTTCTAAACCACAAAGTAGCCCGGAGCTGCTGAGATGATACAAAAATCCGGGGCTCTCCAATCCTGAGTAAGTCTGCAAACCTGCAGGGTCTGCTGGAGTTGGTTCTAACCTGATGGTAACGAGTTTTTGGGGAGCATGTAAACACTGAAGGAAACACAGAAGGGCAGGACAGTGAGGACTGAACGTCAGGTAATTAATGTCACTGTGAACAGCACCTGTTAGGGCGCTATAGAGATGTGGGGTTTTGCTAGATAGGCAAAACCCAAAACCAAATTTACGGCCACAGTGGCAGCCCTGACAGGCAAACCTTTGTGAGGCAGTGGAACTGTTCCCTGGGGTTTTCTTGGCTCTGATCTTTATAGAGCACATCACCAGGTCTTTCTTCCGCAGTGCAACTAGACTGCTTAAACACTCCAACCTTTAGGCTAGCAATTGAGCACAGACCATTTGTACCACCGAGGGGCTTGTATTACATACAGCTAATTTTATTACTTAGAGCTAATGTTTGGGGTTTTTTTAAATGAAGACAACTTGATGGGGAATTGGTGGATGCCAGATGTGCCGGTGCCATGCCTGCCCCAGGGCCTCTTGGGGAATCTGGCAAAGTCCAGATTCACTGAGGCGGCTTCCAAGGTGCCCTCCTCGTCCTCCAGACCAGGCTGGATAGGGCCCACCTGGCCAGTACCTGGGGAACGGTACTGACTGTGTGAGCGCCACCAGGGAGAAAGGAAAGGCTATGGACACAGGATGTGGAAGGAAACGTGCCAAGTCAAGGGGCCTTGTAGTGTGGGGGCACAGGCGCACCTCACTCAGCCAGCAGGGTGGTCTGAGCTCCACACACTGGGTCAGAGTGAGTCTGGCCAATGGGTTCCCCCAGCCCAGCGTGAAAGGACTGCCACACCCCCAAGAATGAGTGAATTTGTGAGCCCCACTCATGACGGAGTTCTGGTGGCTTAGAGGTAAGGAGCTGCACTGCTAACCCAAAGGAACGTGGTTCAAATCCACCAGCTGCTCCAAGAGAGAAAGATGGGCAATTTCCTGTGCGACTTACTGCCTCTGTAAACCTGCTGGAGGTCCAGCTGCGAGTCAGTTCCAACTCGACAGAACATAACAGTAATAACATACATGATGTGCTTGATGAGGGTCCACTGGCAGGCTCTTACCTTCGATGGCATCTGCGCTGACCACATGGCTGGCGATGGGTGTGGGGTCCACATAGGTGCCTCCCAGGGCAGGGGTCATGGTTGCTACACCAGCTGCTGCTCAGGGACAAAAAGGGGGATGAGGTGTCAGTGCAGGACACAGTAGAGAAATTCTCATCAAAAAGGCCATGACACTGAGACAAACTGTCCCTTCCTCTCTCTGAGCACAGCGAGCACACTGCTTCCTTTCTTCTCTGCCCTCCGTGACACTTCTCCACATGGCCCCTCCTCCTCATTTCCTGGGCTCGGTGCACCACTCATCTTCAAGGTGAAGCAGTGGCCACAGGTCACATCTCAGGAGTCTAATCCCTTGCTGTCAAGTCAACCTGGACACACAAGGACCCCACATGCTACAAAAGGGTTTTCCTGACTGATCTTAACAGAAGCCAACTGCCAGGCCTTTCTTCCATGGTGTCCGTGGATAGGTTTGAACCATCACCCTGGAGGTTAGTCGCTTGAAGGTGGGGCAGACCATTGGCTCCTCTGGAGAACTTCCTTGGAAGCAGCCAGCCTGGTGTCTATACCGCCCTTTCTACTTGCCCCTCACTGACAGTGCACATCTAGGAAAACAGCGCTACCCAACTTTTACATTGCAGGAAGTTGCAAAACTTACACTGAAATGTGGCCAGTTGCTGCCCACTGCCAGTGTACTGGACAGGCAGCATGATGGCGGGGCCAAGTGAGACAGCGAGATGGAGCAGCTGAGTCCTCGCCCAGCTGTACATGCAGAGTAAGCCTTCCAGTGACTGGCTCTCCTGCTGGAAACTGAGGCCCACAAAACTGCCAGCGGTGAACAATGGCCAGCTACCAAGCAGCTCAAGCAAAAAAACATGTCCTCTCTGGCACTGCGTCCCCAAAATACGTTCTAGAATCCTAGCTGCTGCACGTGCAGATGCATTTGGGCTTGGGGGGGTTTCTCTGGGAGCTTAGTGAGGCCATACCAGGGCATCACTTCTGAGGGACATGAGGGTCAGCACAAGTACAGGACAAACACACGGACAGGGAAAACATGTCACTCTGAGATTATGAAGGACTCAGGAACAGAAGCTAAGAGACGAGGCCCTTCCTCCAGGGCCAGCGGAGGGCAAGCCTTCCCATCAAGCCAGCGCTGAGTTCAGTCAAGTCTCCCCAACTATGGGGACCAAAGTTTCTGTTCTTGAAAGTGACAGCTGTAGAATTCTGTTCCAGCAGCTGTGAGGCCCTGGAAGACTGTCTGAGTCCAGGACCACCCAGCTCCCCATGTGACCTTCCAGCAGCAAGAAGATGGACGACTGATGCAAACCCAGAACCTGCCTTCTGGATCGACCTGGGTGCTCCTGGGCTGGGAGGACCCCTTGAAGGTGAGTGGAGACACAATGGTGTCTCTCTGGAGACTAAGGTGCGTCTGATACAGGCCATGGTCTTCACAATCACTTGTTACGCATCAGAGAGTTGGATAGGAGGAGAATTGATGCCTTTGAGCTGTGGTGCTGGAGAAGAGTATTGAGAGAAGAGTATTGAGAATACCATGGACTGCTAGGAAAACAAACAGATTTGTCCTGGAAAGGGTTAAATCGGGTGGCTCCTTGGAGGCAAGGATTCTGAGGCTCCGTCTAACATACTTTGGACATGTTGTGAGGAAAGACCGGTCCTTGGAGAAGGACATCATGCTTGGGAGGGTGGAGGGACAGCGCAGGAGGGGAAGGCCCTCTATGAGGTGGACTGATTCAGTGACTGGGATAATCAGGATGGGAGTGTCAGAGATAGTACGATTGGCACAGGACTGTTGTACATAGGGTCGCTATGAGTCGCAAGTGACTCGATGGCACATAACAACAAACAGCAGGGGCTCCTCCTGCAGGGAAGCGAGTGTGGGCTGCTGGCCCTGAGCACTGGGCAGCACCCCCAAGGAGATGCAAAGAGTCAAACTTAACCAAGCCCTGGGGCTGCCTGTCCTGGGACATCTGGAAGGTGCCTTTGTGCACCGGACCCCAGCTGGGCAGGTCATCAGAATGCTAACCTGACACTGCTCACGTCCCCTCATCCAGGTCTTTCTAATCTTGGCACAGCTGACACTGGGCCCAGGAACACTGGCTATGGTCGGCTGACCTGTGCATGGATGGTGTGGAGCAGCCTGGCCTACACTGGGCTCTGGAACGCTGATTATGGTCAGCTGACCTGTGCACCGAGGGTGTGGAGCAGCCTGGCCTCCACCACTCGTTGTGAGAAGCATCTCCCCCCCACACACTATCCCTGTGGAATGATGACAAGTGTCCCCAGGAGCAGAG
>NW_006399976.1:1653337-1663484 GCF_000299155.1 Elephantulus edwardii
ACTGCTCACGTCCCCTCATCCAGGTCTTTCTAATCTTGGCACAGCTGACACTGGGCCCAGGAACACTGGCTATGGTCGGCTGACCTGTGCATGGACGGTGTGGAGCAGCCTGGCCTACACTGGGCTCTGGAACACTGGCTATGGTCAGCTGACCTGTGCACCGAGGGGGTGGAGCAGCCTGGCCTCCACCACTCGTTGTGAGAAGCATCTCCCCCACACACACTATCCCTGTGGAATGATGACAAGTGTCCCCAGGAGCAGAGTCCCCTTCAAGTGAGAGCCTCTGCCCCTGTCAAATTCTCAACCTTTCTGGATGCTTTGGAGTTAGAGAGGCTGAGAAACACCTAGTACAGAGGCCTCTCTGCAAATGAGAAAACAGGACACAAGGCCCTAGGCTGGTGAACAGACACTTCAGAGCTCAGTGGTGTCATGGGGAGCCCAGGGCACTTCCCTCAGCTGCACCCTCACCTCATCCCAGCTGCCCTCACCCAGCTCACCCCTGGCACACTCATACCGACCCTGCTCACCCTGGTCTACCCCTATCCCCACCCTAGCTTCCCTGCTCACCCTCAGCCCACCCACACCCCAATCGGCCGCTGATCACCCCAGGTCCACCACTGCTGGCCCCACTCATCCTCGGCCCACCCCCACCCCAGTCGCTCCCTCACCCTCGACCCACTGGTAGGTGAACGCAGGATCAGGGGTCTGCACAGCAATCTCCTTCACAATCACTCTTGTCACATCCTGGACCCACTTTCTGCTGGTTGTGGGGGTTCGTAGCGGGTGGTCTCTCTCCCGACTCAAAGAAGGTTCCGATAGGGTCTCTGATGTCCTGCTGAGTGATGTCTGGGAGCTGCCTGTGGACACGCAGGTGGTGGGGCCCAGGGATGGCTCGAAGTCGTCCGAGTAGGCCCAACTGGTGGTGGCAAGGCCCTCCTGGCCAGCCAAGGCCCCCGTGCTCACAGAGGGTGCCCAGGACAGCGACGGCCGGCTGGATGCATTCAGACACTCAGAAACCTCGCTCTCAGAGGGAAAGGGCCCCGTCTCATCTGAGGCCACCATGCTCCAGACCAGAGTGCGTCTGGGGGAACCCTGCCCAGCAAGCTCTTCTCCCTGGGAGCCAGGGCTCAACAGCTTTTCCTGCTGGACACTTGGTCCCTAAAACAGAAGAGCAGAGGTAAATGGAAGTGGGCTGCACCCGTGGTCCCAGCAGTGGCAGCCAAGGTCTTGCCCTCAAGGTGTGGGAAGCAGGCACACATGGGCAGACTCAGAACACACTACACATGCCTGCAGTGGTGCCAGGCATGGCCACAGAGGCACAAGGCTTGTTAAGAGTCACAGTGTATGTGACCTGGACAATGCCCTTGGATGAGTGTGAGGATATGGCCACATGAGGACGAGAGGTAGGGAGCAATAAAAGTGGGGTGCGCTGTGACCGTATGCTAATTGGTCCACTGGTATTATCTAAGACAGGGCTTGGCACCACTGGCACGGTGGACACTCAGGGCTGGACCATTCTCTGTGGAGGGGCCATGCTGGGCACTGCAGGATGTGCAGCAACACCACTGGCCTCTGTGCACTAACCCACTGGGTGTCAGCAGTGCCCACTAGTGGAGACAACCAGGAATGTCTCCAGACATCACCGTGTGTCCTGTGGCGGGGAAATCACCCAGCTGAGGACCACTGGAGATAACAGATAGAAGACAGATGAAGAAATGGACAGAGAAGCCAAGACACCGACTGGCAGAGATGCAGATGGATGGTGAGACAGATACAGAAACTGAAAAGAGAGAGAGGCAGACAGAAGACAGATGGACAGAAGCAGGGAGATAGTTACCATTAGGGCCCAGCCTCACCACCACTGCTATACTTGAGTCATTATTGTGGCCACAGTTATCAATCCATCGCTCTGAGGATCTTCCTCTTTTTCACTGACCTTTTTTTTCTTTTATCTTCTTTCTTTCCTTGAACATTTTTTTTTTTTAATTTTGTGTGCGTGTACCGTCAAATCAGATCTGACTGGTACAGGAGGATATTGCGCCTCCTTCTCCGGCAGAGCGTCTGGTGGATTCGAACCGTGTTCCTCTGGGATTGCAGTGCAGCTTCTTGCCACTAGGCCACCAGAGCTCCCCTTTCCTTGAACATTTTAATGGAGTGTTTTTGTTGGGTGGTGTTTTGTTTGGGTTTTTTTTTCTTTTCTCCTGAACTTTTACTCCTTAAGAGATAAGTCAACAGTCTCCCTCAAGCTAAGGCAGTTTCTTGGCCTCACCACCACGCACATTTGGCTCCAGATCACTCTCTGTGGTGGGTGGACTGCAGGGTGTCAAGCAGCCTCCTGACATCCACTCACCAGATGCCAGTGGTGTCCCCTCCCAGTTGTGACAACCGAGTGTCCCCAGACATCCCCCCTCCACCTGGTATACTGAGGACAAGGGCAGACAGACCCTGGCTGACACTGCGTGGAGTGGCCGAGGCGAAGCAAGCCACTGGCAGGCATTTCTCTCTGACCACCAAAGAGTGAGAATGAAGCCGACTCACTTCCTTTTCCAGGTCTGACTTCTCGCTGATGGCTGGAGCCAGGTCATCGAGGGACAGAACATTGATTTTGAAATCTGCAAGGAAAAGACCAAGTTTAGGAGGCAGCAATCTTTCTCTTTAAAGGACCAGAGGATAAAGATCTCTAATCAGTCTGTCAGGATCCCTCCTCGATGCAAACAGTGCAGCCATAGACTGTATCTCACAAATGAGCCTGGCTGTGTGCAAATAAATCATTATTGACACAGTCGGCCAGGTAGACAGTCTCAAGCTGTTGTGAGTGAGGTGATAAGTGTGCAGGGTACTGGACTTGGCCTGGGAGGTGCACACAGGAAAATGGGGGGGGTATCTGAGTGAGCACAGAACCAAGAGATGAGGATAAGAAGTCTGCACTAGGCTTTGCAGCCAACTAAGCAGCATGGTGCGGCAGGCTGACCAGTGCAGAGTGAAAGAACAGAATGCCTTTGGGCAGGAAGTTTGCTGGCCTCCAGGCACTTATCAACAGAGCTGAAAGAGCCTCATAACACAAGCCCAAACAGCACAGAGACCAGACCAGACAGAAGGCTGAGCAATGAGGCCTATCCTGAAGGTCCCCTGGAGAGCATGGGACATGGGCTCAGAGCTGCCTGAGCCCTCAACTTAAGGACAAGTCTGGCTCTGAGACCTAAGGCGAGTGCCGAGCTGGTGGCCTGCTGGACAGTGTGACAGGGCCTGAGTCCCTGATTCCATGTGCACAGAGCCCATGAGGGCAAGGCCTGACCCTCCCCAGGGACTCTGCTGTCTGACGCTGATCACCAGCCCAGGAACAGGAGCTGGAGGACAGAGTGTTCTCTGCTCCATGAGCCAGGGTGAGCAGAGGAGACCCAAAGTGTTCTGCAGGCAAGGAAGGACAGAGCTCTTGGAAGAGTGGGTGCAGAAGGGAGTGGGTGGCCTGTCTGCGCCCTCTGGAAAGGTGAGCGGAGTACTGTCTATGCCTCTGCTCTGTCAGAACACTGGGGGCAGGGCCAGACCTCCTCCTCCTCTACCTTCACAAGGAGGAAAGAACCAGCATCAGCCCGAGACATGCCCCACCTGTGAGGCACATAGCTCTACTCTTTTTTACCAATTCTGTCACCAGCTGTCCCACCCCTGACCCCTCAGCTTCTCTGCTAGATTCAATGACTCATTACAATAGTCACACAGAACTCATTGGCCACACCCAGAGTTACAGGCTTTAGGCCAAGAAGCAGCAGGTTACAACTTGGGAACAGGACATCTAAAAAGCATATAGGTCAAGCCTCCCTAATTCAAGTGCAGAACCGCTCTCTCCGCTCATACAGGGCTCTTGTCGGCATCCGCAGGACAATCTTCATCTCTCTGCCCTTGGTTTGGTCTCTGCCCCACTTGAGCAAATGTTACAAAGCCCATTGAACTCTGTTTGCCCTAAGCGCCTGGAAGACAGCTGTGAGGGTTTCTGAAAGCTGCTGTACCTTGGGTGATTGTCTGCGTTGTGTAGTTAGAGTACTGCTGGGAACACTCGGCGAGAAGCTAGTGGAAAACAGCTTACTAGACAAGCACGGGGATATGTCACCAAGAAAAGCAGGGCGCATTCATGAAACCTCAAAATTCCTAGAAGAGCAATTGTGACCTCGTAAAACCCAGAAGAGCATCTGTGAAGACTTAATTAATGAGAAACTAAAGTCCTTGAGAGCTTGTAGAAAATACAGACTACTGTCCTTGAGAATTTGCAGAAAATAGAGATAAGTTTTTTGTGTGTTTGTTGGGATTTTTCTGGGCATATCATTATGGAGCTCCAATTATACTGAAAACAGGTTTTGTTTTGTTTTTTTTTAGTTCTACTATTATTCATTTTTAAAATATTTTTGCAAAAATATTTTTTTACAATATTTTCAACTTACACACTATTCACACTGAACACATTTGGCAGCTTAACCTACTCAAATATGAAGTTTAAGAAGCCAAAACTGTTCTAGCTTTGTTAAAAGAAAAGTTGTGCTGCAAACTATTGTGATGGTTAACAAAGCAAGGAAAAGCACCACTCAAATCACGTTACAATTTCTTTGTTCAACTGGATTACGGGTCTGTAAAATGTTAAGACTTCACATAGGTATAGCTATGTGGATAGCTAAGGAGTGACACTCCTTAGAAGATGCAATTTTCAAATCACATTATCTCTTCAGAAGTAGAGTATTAAGAGAATTCAACATTTCTAACATGATAACATATCACAAAAGCCAGGAATAGTTCTCGTTACTTCATGTAATCTCCGTAACCAAAGATATAGCTTTAAATATACTTTTTAAAATTAACTAGTTTGCCACCTGAGAAAAAGGAGTTTGTTTTCTTTTTTTAAGAAAGTGGGGTCAAGTGGCAAGAAGCTGTACTACAATCCCAGAGGTGCACAGTTTGAATCCACCAGATGCTCTGCCAAAGAAGGAGGGACAATCTCCTCCAGTACCAGTCAGATCTGATTTGACGGTACACACACAAAAATAATAAAATAAATATTGTTGTTGTTGTTATGTGCCGTCGAGTCGTTTGTGACTCATAGCGACCCTATGTACAACAGCCCTAAACCCTGCTCTATCCTGTGCCAATCTCATTGTCTCTGACATACCCATCACGATTACCCCAGTCACTGAATCAATCCACCTCATAAAGGGTCTTCCCCTCCTGCGCTGTCCCTCTACTCTACCCAGCATTATGTCCCTCTCTAAAGACCTGTCTCTCCTTACAACATGTCCAAAGTATGTCAGGCGAAGCCCCAGAATCCTTGCCTCCAAGGAGCAGCCTGGTTTAACCCTCTCTACAATGAATCTGTTTGTTTTCTTGGCAGTCCATGGTACATTCAATACTCTTCTCCAGCACCACAGCTCAAAGACGTCAATTCTCCTTCTATCCTCCCTAGTCATTGTCCAACTCTCTGATGCATAACAAGTGATTGAAAAAACCATGGCCTGTATCAGGCGCACCTTAGTCTCCAGAGAGACATCGTTGCTCTTGAGTACTTCAGAGAGGGCCCTAACAGCAGACTTTCCCATCGCGATACGTTTTTTGATTTCCTGGCTACTGGTGCCAAGAGTGTTGACCGTGGAGCTGAGCAAACTGAAGCTGTGAACAATCTCAATCTCTTCGCCATCCATCCTGATGCTACCGATTGGTCCAGTGGTGAGAATCTTTGTTTTCTTGACATTGAGCCTCAGTCCATACTGAAGGCTGCAGTCCTTAACCCTCTGCAGTAAGTGCATGAGGTCCTCCTCAGTTTCAGCAAGCAGGGTTGTGTCATCTGCATAACGCAGATTGTTGATAGATCGTCCACCAATCCTAACACCACACTTCTCCTCATAGAGCCCAGCCTCTCGGATAATCTGCTCTGCATACAGGTTGAAAAGGTATGGAGATAGGACACATCCCTGGAGTACACCCTTCCCAATTTTGAACCAAAATAAAATAAAAAAAAGAAAGTGGGGTCAAATTCAAACTAATTCTAAATTGAGAAATTTCTTAACATTTGGACTTAATTTAGATTAACTTTTTTTTTTAAGTTTAGACATTAACAAATGCTAGTTAACATTAGTTTATCAGTTTAGCCCAAAAAAAGATTAATTAGGAAAGATTGAGCAGTCTTTAACTTGGGTCTCTGTCACAACTTGACTGGTGCTTCTTTCCTCGCAGTCTTCACACCAAGCCATGGGGACAATTCTATTTTCAGTAAATGTTTGACAGCTTTGTACTTAATAACAGTCTCAGCACTTTTATTAAGCATGCAAGACTAACAAAACTTTGGCAATCCATAAGTGTAACACAGTGACGAGAGAGCTTTTACAATTAAGTCTTCTAATACTGCCTTGACAGTGTGGAACTTGTGCTACAGCCACCAAAAGAGGGCTCCATCTACTCAAATATTTTAGTACTTCACCCCAGGAACAAATTCCTTCGCATCTGGATTCAGATTGCTCTTGACCACAAGGTCTTCCAGAGAAGAGCCATCCCTGATAACAAGATCATTAAATTGGTCCTGGATTTGGTCCATAGTTTGTGGGAGATCTCGAGCTGGAATAAACCACTCGTGTTCTTCCTCTTCTTCCAGTACTTCTTGGAAACAGCGTTCAATAAATTCTTCCCGTAACTCCTCTTCTATTTGTCTGTTGAACTCCTCTTCATTTTCCACCCACATGTACTCTGCAAATGCATTGTCATCTTCATGAGAATGACCATTTATAAGAGCATCTTCCTTGATGATGCTTGGGCTAGTACTGCTGCGACTTGGATCTTTCACGGTTGGTGTTAGTTGTCATTTTTAACCCAGTGCACGGCAGCTTCGCCCGCCACCTCCCTTCTCCAGTCCCCAAAACAGGTTTTTTTAAAGAGATAACTGCTTGCTGTGTAGTGAGAAACTTAATAGAATGTTTGTATTTTCTATATATACTGAGAGAAACAAATGATGGAGCCCTGATTTTTGCCTGGGCTTTGCCTCGGTCCCCTGTGCCTCTCTTTTTCCCCCCTTTGTCTGTCTCTGTTTTTTTTCCCTGAGCAGTGTTGTGTCCTCAAGTCCCACCAGAAAATGGAAACCTTCCTGCCCAAAGGTGTTCTGTTCTTTCACTCTGTGGGTTGGTGGGCCTGCTGAACCAGCTTGCTCAGTGGGCCGGGAAGCCTACCACAACCTGCTTGTCCTGCTCTCTTGGCTCCACTGTTGTCATTTCTTTGCCATCAGATGCTGCTGTGTTTTCTGCCCTGGCCTCTCCCAGGCTCTACTATTTCATCTCTCTCCATCTCCTGGGTCTGGCAAGCTCTTAGCACAGGGTTCAAAAGCCATGCTTTGCTCTATTTCTTCTTCTTTGCTGGTAGTGAAGTGCTTTTTCCTGCCTCTAGAATGGCTTATTTTTGGCTTAGCAAGATGGCAAAATGGACCAATCCTGTTAGAATTCCAAACGCATAGACAAACCTGTCTTAGGAGAAGTGCAACCAGGGTACTCCTGGGAGGCATGGATGGTGTAACTTTGCTTCACCAATTTTGGATGTGTTGTCAGGACATACCAGTCCTTACAAAATGACATGCTGCCTAGAGAAGCAGGGGGCCAGCAAAAGAGAGGAAGACCTTCACCAAGATGTATTGACACAGTGACTGCAACAATGAACTTGAGCCTGGCAGAGATTGTGCGGATGGCGCAGAACTGGCCAAGTTTTCAAAGTGTTGTTCATAGGGTTGCTTTGAGTCATGGTCGACTTGACAGCACCTAGCAACTCACAACCCAAGGCTCCATGCACTTTATCTGCGCCATAAGCTACACTACCCAGTCTCACTGGGGGCCACAAGCATCTTGGCTGCATGTTGTTGTTAGGTGCCGTCGTCGCCTGCCACCCATTGCGACCCTCTGTACAACAGCTCTGAAGCCTGCCCTGTCCTGGGCCAGTTTCACTGATTCTGACACACTAACTCCCATTGCCCCAGTTAGTGTATCAATCCATCTCATCGGGGTCTTTCTCTCCTTTGCTTTCCCTCCACCCTCCAAGCATGATGTCCTTCTCCAAAGACCAGTCCCTCCTGGCCATGTGCTCAAAGTATGTGAGACAGAGCTTCAAAATCCTAGCCTCCAAGGAGAAACCTGGTTTCACCCTCTCCAAGACAGATCTACTTGTTTTCTTGGCAGTTCATGGTATGTTCATGGTATCTTCTCCAGAACCCCAATTCGAAGGCATTGATTCTTCTTCTGTCATCCTTAGTCATAGTAAGTAATTGTGAAGAGCATAGCCTGGATCAGGCACATCTTAGTCTCGAGGTACTTAGCAGCATAGCTCCACACAATCATCCTGTAGGAGTCACCACACCATGGTGAGAACAACCAACCGTAAAAATAGTGACTCATCACACTGCTGACCCCACACCAAAGCTCCCTGAGACACAGGTCAGATGTCACCCCATCACAGACCTCCTCCGTATGTAACTCTAATTGCTGTTCATGGGGCAGAGGAGGGAAAGGTAAGGTGTTGATTAGACAGAGCCTCTGGGTGACTCACCCAGCCAGGGCCAAAGTAGGGGGAAGGTTCTAGATTCCCAGCTCTGGACAGGGTGACAGGAGAACATCACACCCTCCCCCTTGTCCCCCATGGCACGTCCTCCCCATCCCCGCGGTACAGGGAGGAGGGGGCACAGAGAGCTCGAGGCTCCTTGGTCATTGTTGTGGGTGTTATTAGTCATCACTGAATTGACTCTTCCTCAAGGCTGCCCCAATTGTGCAAAGCAGAACTGATCCAGAGAGTATTCTAGGCTGCACTCTTAGAGGCAAAGGAGCCCGACAGCAAAAGGAGTACTCGGCGGCTAGCAGAAAAGCTGTTAGATCAAAGCCACCACAATCTGCTTTCATAAAGACTGCAACTTTGGAAATCTGTCCCAAAGGGCCACCAGGAGTCAGAATTGACTTGATGGCAAACGCCAATCTTTTTTTTTAAATTTTATTATTTTAGTGTGAGTGTACCGTCAAATCAGATCTGACTGGTACAGGAGGAGATTGTCCCTCCTTCCCTGGCAGAGCATCTGGTGGATTCAAACCGTGCGCCTCTGGGATTGCAGTGCAGCTTCTTGCCACTAGGCCACTAGAGCTCCCCTTAAACTCCAATCTTTATAGGAGCAGTTTGCCAGGCCTTTCTCCCACAGAGGTGCTGTCTTTCCATTAGTATCTTTACACCTGACCCCTAAGAGCTCTGGGGCTTAGGAGACACAAGGAGCTGAAATAAAAGAAACAGTTCAATCCTTACGAGTTAGAGAGTTGCATACCCTTTTCTGAATTTAAAGCAAAAGGAAAATTTCTGTGTAAGGAAAGAAAAATTGAGAAGGGCTTTTTTTCTCCAGGTTCCAATAACACCCACAACCAAGTTCACTGCCAGTGAGGTGACTTTTACTCACGGTGACCTCTCGTGGACAGCACAATCCGCGGTGACTTCTTGTGGACAGCAAGTCTATAGGGTCACCAGGCCTGTGTACTGAGGAGCTTCTGGAAGGATCTGAACCAAAGTCTGGACTAACCGGGTGTACAACTCCTCTTTTGGAGTCAGAGTTAGTGGATGAAGAGTTTTAAAGGCAGAAGAAAATTCTGACCTGAGAAGATCTGGGGTGTGACCCAGCACCCTGTGACCCGCCACGCCCCCTGGCCCCTGACTGTGTGCTAAGAATTCAGCTCACCGTCCAGGCTGTCATCATTGGCCTCAGACAGCGATGCTTCAGAGGGCTCAGCCTCACTGCTTCCAGGGGAGGATAAGACCATCTTCAGATGCCCGGACCCGGACCAGCTGCCAGGGAAGGAGAGCGCTGACGTGCGAGACACTGGGCCAGTGGAACCAGGGGTCTGTGGGGAGGATGTCCTGGAGCGAATGCGAGGGGGGGTCCTGCTGGTTGGCCTTGTGGCGGGTGGATGCGGCTTCAGGGATGGCTCGGGGCTGGGAAGGTCCTCACTGGGCAAAGGCAGAGCTCGAGGCCGAGCTGGGAGCTGACCCGACTTTGACTGGAATAAAAAATAAAAATTAATATTGCCACAGACAGTGCTCAGGCTACTGTGGGGGACCAACAAGGACTCAGGGGCTGGGGCTAGTGGGGGTGACAAGGACTCAGGGGCTG